>NC_044985.1:41977488-42349644 GCF_008728515.1 Papio anubis | reverse complement strand
TCACTAAGTTTTAACACAGCAGCCCCCTCTTGTTGGTAGCTCCAGAACTATATCCCATGCTGTTTCTGAGCTTGTAACTGGAAAGACCTCTGCCTATCCAGCCAGTGCTTCTTCATCCTTTAGGCCAACTTTAGTTTCATGTCACCCAGGGAACTTTGCTACCCATCCTCTGTGCCCAATGCAACCTCTGTTGAGTGAGACTTGCCACATTTCCCTGACACTCATAAAACCACCTGTGTTCCTCAGCAGTCTGAGGGTGACTTAAGCGCAGGCACTGGGTTTTATTCCTCTTTCTATTCCTGGGGCCTAGTAAAGTACGTGGGAATACAAACAGGCACTCAGATACCAGCTGAGCTAACGTGAAAGACAGCCAATCCATTAAGTATATTTTATTCTCATAATAAAGGAGAGTCTGCCTATTTAAAACAACTAGATTTACTATGAAATACATAATAAAAAATGTGGTATTTAGTCCTCCATGAAAAAGACATCTGTTAGCTGATATTTACAAATCATTAAGTACAGTAACTGATACTAATAGAGATGACCACATTGTAAACGGTTTCTGACTCATCAGACTAAACAATATATAATATATATTATTTATTATTATATTTAATATATATGTTAATATATATAATATGTATTATATATAATAATAAATAATGTATCTTATTATCTACTATCTGGAACCTCCAACTCCTCCACAGTGCCACTATACAAGGGCACAGTCCAGTCTGTTTTCAACATTTCCTCTAGGACAAGATCACATTCTATACCTACCTGTAACAAGCTCCCTTATTTCTGCATCAATAGATTTTCTCAACAGACGCAACAAGGCAGGTATCCCACCAACATTCTTCATTGCTATTTTATTTTCATCTGTAGACTTGCCAAAAACGAGGTTTCGAAGGGCACCACAAGCATTCTTCTGAACTTCTAAAACTCTGTGGTCCAAAAGGTCAACCAGATGCTTGATTCCCCCTAACCTACAAACCTAGAATGAAAAATACTAGGTATCAGGCCTAAGTAACATGCAATTAATCAGTGATCAAACAGAAGTCTGTTATGGAGAGATCACAGGATGTGGATATCTCCAGACCATTTCAAAGGTTACTTTTTATTCCAAATAAGACAACTTTTATAAATTCTAAGGAGAGGCCAGGCGCGGTGGCTCATGCCTGTAATCCCAGCACATCGGGAGGCCAAGGCAGGCGGATCACTTGAGGTCAGGAGTTCAAGACCAGCCTGGCCAACATGATGAAATCCTGTCTCTACTAAAAATACAAAAAACTTAGCTGGGTGTCGAGGCACACACCTGTAATCCCAGCTACTTGGAAGGCTGAGGCACAAGAATCACTTGAATCTGGGAGGTAGAGGTTGCAGTGAGCCAAGATTGTGCCACTGCACTCCAGTCTGGGCAACAGAGCAAGACTCTGTCTCAAAAAAAAAAAAAAAAAAAAATTCTAAGGACACTCTCTTAGATGATACTTTTCCTGGGTTCATGGCTTAAAAAAGAGATAGGAGATCTAGGTGGTTTGATATCCATTGGCAGGCGGCACAGTCCTCCTCCAACCCTCAGAACACACATCAAGAATTGTGCTTTCACTTCAGCAGGGCAATGTGCAAATATACAAACATAGCAAAGCTATATGCAGGGCTTGAGACAATATAGGAAATAATTTTTGACTTAAGTTATTTGGTTTCTAGAATGAGTTCTCGAGGCTACTCTCCTTAAATTTTCTTCCATTTGTCAATGCATTAGTACATTACTTGAGTATTTCTGGGCTTTATTTACTACATTCACATTTAGGTCTGGAGCTGTATGCTGTTTTGCATATTAAAATGATGAAAACCACTTCAGTTTTATATAACAGTGTGGGTCAGAAGAAGGTTTGAAACATTAAAGAATCTGTATGTTATATAGAATTATAGCCAATAACCAATAACTTGCTATGTTTCTATAAATACCAAAAAAACCCTGAAATAAAATATTCACGTATGTTTAGCATTAGTGATGGTTATAATCCTCTATAACTTATTTATAGTTGGCACCAACCTGACTAGAATTCCATAAAATACATGAACTCACTAGTTCAATGTATACTATAATTTTTACCTAGTATTTTTTTTTTTTTTTTGATATGGAGTCTCGCTCCCAGGCTGGAGTGCAGTGGCTCAATCTCGGCTCACCGCAACCTCTGTCTCCCAGGTTCAAGTGATTCTCCCGCCTCAGCTTTCTGAGCAGCTGGGATTACAGGCCATGCGCCACCACGTCCAGCTAATTTTTGTATTTTTAGTAGAGATGGGGTTTTGCCATGTTGGCCAGGCTGGTCTTGAATTCCTGACCTCAGGTGATCTGCCAGCCTCTGTCTCCCAAAGTGCTGGGATTACAGGCATGAGTCACTGTTGCCGGCCTAAAAAATATTGTTTAAATGCAAGTTAAACTGATTTTTGCTTCATGGTTTTATAAATAAGCTAATGAAGTAGACATATGATTTGAAAATGCTGAAAGCACTCCAAGAAATATATTTATCCTAGTTTTTCCTGAGAGATACTGAAATGCATAGTTAAGTCAAAGAGTATCTGGTATCAAAATATCCCTTTAAAAAGACTCTTGAATTACATCGGGTAATTTCGTAAATACAGAAGCATGTGGCTGTTAAATGCAAAGGCACTGTCTTCCCCAGTCATCCCAGGCACCGTGTCCTGTACCTCCATCTTCACTTTGTTGTCGCCAAAGCACAGGTGCTGCAGGTAGGCCGCTGCATTTGCTTGAACAGATGGGAACTGGTGCTGAAGCATGTGAATGACCTCAGGCAACTCAGGATCACGCCAGGCAAACTCCCTACATGAGAAAAACATGGCTTCAGAAAGGAAGGCCCATGTTGTAAAAATACACTGAACAAAAACACTTGTTATAAGGGAAAAAAGCTCTGCTGAGATAAAAATGGGAAGTTACAAAAATCCTAAAAAATACATACCTAAATAATTTTTCCCCCTGATGAACATATGCAGAGGCCCAGATGCTTACGATCTTAAAGAAATCATGATGCACAGATGCACAGAAAGAGATAGATTCAGGAGAACAAAGAAAATTCTTAATATAAGTAACTTTTCCACTCTAGTGCTCCTCCTCCTGGTTCTAATTTTATGTCTTTCTACCTATGTAAGAAATCTGCAGGTGCAAGGCACAGGTAAACACGTGCACTTCAGTGAAGTGAGATGTCATGCCTGAAGGGAGAGGAAGGGCTGGTGGGAACAGACAGAGCTGGCGTCAGCCTAGAAATCACAAACATTGTGGGCCTGAGGATTTTTAAGAAACAATGTTTATGGTTGCTCTTGAGTATAACACAGAAACACAGAAAACTATAAAAAAGAAAAAGTATTTGACCAGTCATCCTATATTCAGGATTACTGCTGACATTTCCTGTTTTTCTATATATGTGTGCAAAAGTGCACACGTGTGGGTTTGGGATTTTTTCCGTAAAACTGGGTTATTATTAAATAGCAGTTAATATTTCATAAACCCCTATCCTGTCTCAGGCACTATTCCAGGCATTTTATATATATTTATTAATTTATTCTTACCGCAACCTTAAAGATGTGGACGTTGAGGTAGAAAGGCCATGTGACTGGCCACGTGGCTGTAAACAGTGGAGTGGTACTCTGCCTTCAGAGTGTGTGCCCTCCAACACTATGCTATATCATTTTTTTTGACAATGATATATAATCATGCTATGTATATGTACTTTTGTACTTTGCTTTTTTTCAGCTAACATCCATTTTCAGGATTTTCTAATGTCCAGATGACATTATGCCAATAAGATATTGGCACAGTGTTTGGAATTCTTGTTAAATGTAAGTTTGCTCTTTTATTATGTGAAGAGCAGATTGTTAGAAAATGGCTCACAGAACAATAAATATACAGACTCTGATTACAGGATAAAGTTAGTTGTTTATTAAAAAAAGAATTCATAAAATTAATGACCGAGTGATACTTCTCTTGCCTGATTTTTGAAGCCTTAGAGTCTCTCTTGGTCTGGAAAGGCTCCATGCATTAACTTGTCAGACCACTGCAAAGGGGCTTGTCATCCCACACCTGTGTGCACACATGCATCCACACACACACACCACACTCAGTGAATCCTTACTGTGCTACAGTGCTGGAGATACAAATACTGGATAAGATATGATTCTATTTACAGGATCTTCTAATGCCAAACTAAAAAGTTCTGTCTTAATACCAATAACGGGAGGAGTTATCTTTTATTGAGTTTACCTTTATCAGGCTTTGTGCCAAGAACTTTACTTTCATTATCTCATTTACCTTTACTGTTGCCTCATGAGGTAAGCACTATTAAAATAACATTAGACACAGACAAGGAACTCAGGATTAGTAATTAGTGGTGGAGGTTAGTGAAACCCAGGTGGTCTATATGTGTGCCTACACATAAGGAATGAAGGTTGTGAAGCAGGAGAGTGAGAGGATATGACATGGTCACATTTATACAGACAATAACTCTGGTGGCCAAGGAAAGAATGTCCTAGAATACAAAAAGATGGGTGTCATGCAGAGTACCCACTATCCACACAGGAATCTACATAGCTGCTTGAAATGAAATAGACTTCGCTTTGATTTCTCTCTTTTCCTCATCTTACCTCATGGAATCCATCGGCAAGTTCTGTTGACTATCTACAAAACATTTAACATATACCAAATCCATTCATTTTCTCCATTTTGCCCAGAAGAGTCTAACAGTTTCCTACATGTTCTCTCTGCTTCTAATATTATCCCCCCACCCCACCTGCACCCCCAATCCATTCTTTATACAACAGCCAGATGATCTAAAAACTGAAGTCAGGTGTGAGATGGAGTTTCCGGCTTGGGGAACAGGCTGGATGACGACGTCATTAACAGACATTAAGAATATAGCCAATGCCAAAGAAGGCAAGATAACAGCAGAAAAAGCACAGAATATGGAGTTTGATTGCCTGGGTTTCAGTCTTGGGTCCTTCAATTTCTGTGTGATTTTGAAAAGCAATTAATTATTTGGAGCTTCAGTTGCCTCAAATGTAAAACAAGATCAATGAAACTAATATTTCAATCTTCACTGGTTGGTTGTGATGATTAAATGTGATGTTGAATACTAAAATATTTTATATATTTTTACTTCGGATACAGATGTTTTATTAATATTCATCGTCCCTAAAAAATGAGCTATTCCAAATAGATGAATTCCTGGTAACAAATAATTTTCCTTTTATATATTGAAACTGTATCAATCATTTCTCATGAAAATCTATCTAAAGCCTATTACGTAAATCTCTGTTGTACTTAACAGAGTGCGAGAAGTGTGATTTACTCTTTCTTTGATGATTCACAATCATTACAAATACACGTTTTTGTCCTCTTTAAATGGGACACTGAGGGTCAAGATTTCCTGACATCCCTGGGTGCCATGAGGGCCAGACAGCCCCGAGGGTGGGCTCCTGCCAAAGCTGGGCAATTAGGCTTGCTTGGCTTCATCTCCAACCTTGATGTAAATTCAGTAGAAATTTACCCTGGAAAAACTGCCATCAATTTGTAGGCTGGCTGGATGGCATCAATGCCTGCCAGGATTTGCTTCAGTAAAACCTAAGCCCAGACTTCTGTTTCTAGCCATGATAGAGTAACTCGTACTGGATTTTGCTCTCCCACCATAAACAATGATAAAAGTGAATTTAGCTAAATGTAGGAGAAAACTGTTTTTAGACCCTTGACAACAGGCAACACAAGAATATAATCCTTGAGAGGAGGGAAACATCAATGAGTCCCATGTTTACCTGGCTTTCTGCCGGGGGGCACTTTCTGGACCATGACACAGGAAGCTGAGGACAAGTAGTATGTGAGGGATTTAGTGAGCTGAGGCAGGGAGCAAGTGGAATTTGCAGGTGCTAAAGTGGTTATAATGTGCAAGGCAGAGTACTGAAGACAAGGGAGCTAAGCAGAGGTGATTCTCTGGGTTTGCGTGTGGACTATCCGCAAGTCCTCAGTTGTACCCTGAGCTGTAGGGCACATGCACAGGTCTGGTGGAGAGTGGCTGCTACATGACTCAATGCTGAAGAGGTACCAGTTGAGGGGACCACCCCCCCCCCCACCAGTCAGAGCGCAGACATCACTGAACACCTTGGGAATTTAGTCAAGACTCCACAAAGGCCAAGTTTTAGGAGTAAGGACCATGTTCTAAGGTTTAAAAGAAATATGAACTAGACCTAACAATGAACAAAACCAGTTTTGATGGGATTGAAAGGATCTACCAGTAATTTAGTTCTCTGCCACAATAAAACTCAGCATCCTAACAGGAGACAGCCTAATCCAGATTCCCTATAACGTATCATCTACAACAGTCAGTATATAATTTAAAATGACTAAACACGAGAAGAAACAGAAACATATGACTTATAAATACGTAAAAAAGGAAACCAATAGAAACAGACCCAGAGACACCCCAGATGTTGAAATTATCAGAAGAAAAATTTTAAATGGTTATGTTAAATGTGTTTGAAGACTTAAAGAAAAAGATGTATATATGGAGTGAAGAGATGGAGAATCTCACAGGAACATGGACTATATAAAAGGAACCAAATTCAAGGATTAGAAATAAAAACAAATTTGCAAGGGCTTCACAATAGATTGTAGTCTATAGGACAAAGAAAACTAAATTTGAAGGCATCAATAAAAAATTCTGATTACAAGAATATAGGGAAAAAAGACTTAAAAAACGAAGACAGATTCAGTAATGTGTGAAATAATAAAGTGATCCTATGTGTTTAATTGGAGTCCTAGAAGAAGAGAAGAGAGTTTGGGGCAGGAAAAAAGCTTAAAGAATTAATCGTTGAAAATTTCCCAATTTTGACAAAAACATCAACCTATATTCCAAGAATCTCAGTGAACCCCAAGCAGGTTAAATGCAAAGAAAATTATACTTAGGTTCATCAGAATAAAACAGTTGAAAGCTAGAAAAAAATCTGAAAAGCAGCCAAAGAAAAGATACATTACATAATGAGAAGAATACACATGATGTCTGCCTTATCAACAGAAACAACGCAGGTCTGAAGACAATGACTGACATCTTTTAAAGTACTGAAAGAAAAAAATCCACACCTGTAAATCTTGAATTGTATATCTAGTAAAAAAAATCCTTTAAAAAAAAACAAGTGAAATATTTTCAGATAAACTGAAGCTGGGAGAATTTGTTACAAGCAGAAATGCAAGACAAGAAAGGTTAAAGGAAGTTCTTCAGGCCAAAGGGAAATGAGCTGAGATGGAAATGTGAATACACAGGAAGTCTTTCATATTACTCCTTTCAGAAGCATCATTGGTGTTATTAATAAATTTGGTTCCCAAGTAGATGACTATAGAAAAACTCACAGATTTCCTTTTATACAGTAAAGATCAATAACTTCCTCAGTCTTGCAGAGAATTTTTCAGGCTAACTGTAATGTGGCATTAACAATAAAGGCTTACAAGTGAATAAAAATATTACTTCCAATTGCTATTTTCAAAACTAAAAATTAACAGTTGTCATGAGCTTTTAATTTTGGTTTAAATACCTAAACTTCAAAATCATCTGAATTCCAGTTTCAGCTAGAATAAATGCACCTACCAATATAATCACTTATTCACCTTACAAAATGCATTATCAGTAAAGTTTCACATAATCAAAGCTAGCCATAACAGTTTTATGCATTAGACTATGAAATTATCACACTATGAATAGCTGAGGTATATTATCATACATGAAGTCCTTGTTTATAGCGAATCAACTCATAGTAGAGGTCAAAACTGAAGTCTTCAGGGACACATATTAAACTCAAAGTTCTCATCACACTTCACTGCCTTTCTAGGTAGCTATTATTTTCTCTTCAGGTCCAGTCAAGGGATGGTCTAAATTACCTACAATTCAAAACCCTTTTGGGAATTTCTGCATCTATTTGGGTGCCTGAGGCCTTTGTCATTTTGAGGATTTGGAAAAACAAAATCAGTAAGAGTATCTCTGACAAGCTGTAGGTGTTATTAGACAAGTTATTTTTGAAACTCCTTAAAAATGACAAAAAGGTGGCAAACCAGGAACAGCAGAACCAAATGCATTTATAAAGCTTAAAGAATTTCAGGAATAAAAGTGAATAACGGTAGTGGTTTTAGTGAAGCAGTGGATTTCCCACTCAACTTTAAAGTATCTTTAGTCATTGTGTTTTAATGACCAAAACCTCACTCATCATTTTAATTCACATTCATTAAAACAAGTTGGTAGGTTGCTAAAAATGAATTGATAATTATAACAATTTTCCAGTGAAGTAACTATTTGTGGGCGAACAGTGAATGAAATCTTGCATACATGCCTTAAAATAACACTAAAGTTGCTTAAAATTTAGCAACAATTTCACTCTTTCAGAAATGAAAATTCCTTTAGTTTTAAAATATCTTTATTTCCTGAATATTTTAAATGGCTTTAAGGACAAAGTCAGTTTTTCAAAATCAATCAAGTATTAAATGACTCATATTATCTTAATAAAAAATGCTGTCTACAGGGCCAAACAAAATCAGGAGGAGGAAACGTCTACGATTTGCCAAATACTTTTTGCTTATTAGATAGAATTTCTTATAAAGACTATCTTCTCCTAAATGTCAGAAAGTTTTTTCAAAGAACCTGGTTAATAAAAGTGTTATATATTGTTGACCACTATGATTCAAAACATATATAACACTGGTCTTTCTCTAGTTTGTAATAATCAAATCCATTTTTTGAAGCTGTTATCCAAGAAGTCGGTCAGGACAACGGCAAAGGGAAAACTGATCCTTCAAAGCCTTGTTTCACTCTAAGAGGCTATTCCAGGTAGTTGTCTTGATGATATATTTCAGTGATGAATGCTGCAGATATTCCCACGGATCTGTGCATTCTCTAACTTATTATGAAAGGATGGAAAGAAGGAATCTATCTTTAAAATGAAATTAACCTCAATGACCTATATAGCTGGAATACAACTGGAAGTATTAATAGATATGGAATTAATGATAGTATAATAGACTTAGCAACTTAAAAAAAGGCAAAAGTGAGGAACTGGCTAACTCCTGCAATACTGTAGCCTTCTAGAGACTCCTAACTGGTACTCGCCTGGGGTCCTTCTGAATGCTGTCTATTGATGGGGATCTTGTGGTGCCATCATCAGCCGACACTACGTGCTGAAGCCTGTTATAATTGCACTCTTGCACTCGGTATTGTATAGGCCTGTAGGGCTCCGCGTAGGTAGCTGTTGTGTTCAGAGCATAATTATTTCTTTGGTATGTAAGGGTGCTTCGTTGGCTGGATGTCCTTTGTAGATTTCCAATACCTACTAGAAAGTCAACATTTTGAAAAAGATTAGTATGTTCTCCATGAGATCACACTTTAATAAAAGGTAAAACATTTTTAATTTTAAGGATTATAGTTTTTGGCAATTATATAAATCGCTTACTTTTATATTTTAAAATTCTACCTTATTAGTGCTAAAAAGGGTACTAAGTTTTTAATGTACATAAATATTTTGTTAATTTTATTAGCAAGAAAGAACAAAAGTGAAATTACAAATCTGCTTATATAATATGTTCATTGAGGTTCAGTAACAAAACTGAGAGAAACACAAGAATCTTAGAGAGAGACAAAATAGCAAAATTTATTAATTTCATTCTAGTGGTAAAAACAAGATTTCTTCAAATTTGTAAGTAATTAAAACTATCAAAATTTTAACACTTTGTGTACACAGGTTACTTGTTTTATTCTACAGCAGTCCATCCTTACCTTTTGGTTTTGCTTTCCATGGTTTCAGTTACCCGTGGTCAATTGTTGTCCAAAAATATCAAATGGAAAATTCCAGAAACAAGTAATTCTTAAGTTTTAAATTGCACGCCATTCTGAATAACATGATGAAATCTGTGCCATTCGGCTGTGATCCCACTGGGACGTGAATAATCCCTTTGTCCAGTGTACCCATGCTATAGATGCTACTAGTCTGTTAGTCACTTAGCAGCTGTCTTGACTATTATATCTGCTGTCTCAGTACTGCAGGGCTTGTGTTTAAACAACCCTTATTTTACTTAATTGTTCTATTTCATTATTTGTTATTCTTGCTAATCTCTTACTGTGCCTGATTTATCAATTAAACTTTATCATATGAATGAATATATAGGAAAATATATAGTAAATACAGGGTTCAGTACCATCTGCCATTTCAGGCATCCACTGATGGTCTTGGAACGTATTCCCCCTGGATATAGAGAGACTACTATACCTTTTATGTGTAGACCTGTGGATTGTAATAACACTGGAAAATCTACTTCACAAGAGGGAAAGAAGATTGATATCAAATTATTCTACAGCTACTCCCCTAAATTATTGTATGATGCTATTATAAAGATACTGTATACTGAATTTAAAATGACTTTCCTAATTCTTGCAGTGGGTATCCCTCCAGTAACTGTATACGTATCTTCTTGCAATTAAAAAGATTTTAAACAATATCTATTTCTTAGTCCTATTAAAGGAATTCCTCAATTTACAGACATAAGGAAAAGCAAAATATTTCTTTATCAACATCTATTAGAAATGGTACATTTTATTAGAAGATAAATCCCTCAGTGGATCAAACTGTCAGTTTCCTGCAAAGAACCAATTCAAATACAGTCTTCCCCATTCTGGTATTCTCATAGGTATTTCTCATAGAGTTGTACCTTTGAGGGGTTATTATTGCTACCTAGGGTTCATTTGTAAGCATGTTAATAAATCTGATACCTCTTTAAAAAAAAAAAAAAGAGTAGTCTTGAGACGCCATGAGTCAGCCGTGCAGCATGACCTGGCAGCTCACACCACCATAGGCTACAGCTTCTGCTCTACCAGCCTTGATGGTGTGGCATAAACATGAGGACTGGTGGTACAAGGGTGTGATGCTCCAGCTCCCTGCTTTTATAAATGTCGCTATTGAATCCTGCCCCAGTTTGAGTCCATCACAAGGGTATCTATTTCACATTCTACATTTAACTATTCAGAGAACATCCAACATTTAAAAAGGAGTAATGCCAAATACACTTGGGCTTCACGCTTGCTAAATCAAAGACGGCCAAGTAACTCAGTTATGGATTTTCTCCAAAAACTTGCTCGGCAAAAGAATTACAAAGAAATATTCCAACAAGGCTTTCCTTTTGATACTGAATATGTGTCCAACCTGGAGTCAGATTTACAGTTTTACAAACTTATTCCTGAACTAACAGTATAATCACTATGTTCATTGATTATATTGTACTAAGGTAAAAATGTATCACCTACAAATAGGTACTCAATGAACCTGTTTTATTGCTTATTGATCTGCTGTCACAGCTGATTATCTGACAACCAAATGGACATCATGATTTCCTTCTAACAGGGAACCCAATCTCAATGAAACGCTTCTACTGTGGGGCCTGTGAAATCAGGAAACCAGTAAACAGAGCTGATGCCCACCTGAACCTGTGCGATACAACGCCGTCTGCGATCCCTGAAGCTCCACAGTTCCATGGTTTGGGCTGCGATACACTGGGCTGTAATAGGTCCTCCCCTCATATATAGGAGTAATGTGCAAATCGGGAGACACGGCAGAACGAAGGTCTTGCCCAAGCTGACTGTGCTGACTAGCATAGGAACTCCGTAAGCCTAGAGGCACAAAAATTACATCATTAAGAACTGAGACAATCACAGTGAGGTTAAAAACATAAACCCTAATTAAAATCCTAACTCCTGTAATCCCAGCACTTTGGGAGGCAGAGGTGGGAGAATGGCTTGAGCCCAGGAATTTGAGACAAGTCTGGGCAACAGAGTGAGACCCCATCTCTACAAAAAATATTTTTTTAAAAAACTAGTTGGATATGGTGGTGTATGTCTGTGATCCCAGCTACTCAGGAGGCTGAGGCTGGAAGACTGCTTGAACCCAGAACGTCGAAGTTGCAGTGAGCCATGATCACACCACTGCACTCCAGCCTGGGTGACCAGGTGAGGCCCTGTCTCAAAATAAATAAATACATACATACATACGTAGATATATACTAAGAAAATCCTAACCAATAGGACCAAGTGTTAAGTCTAAACACTAAAACTAGTAAGTTTTACCAAAGAGAAATGACACATGTGAAAAGGACTCCATATATGTATTTTAAATACAACTTTCTCAGCTGGGCGCGGTGGCTCATGCCTGTAATCCCAGCACTTTGGGAGGCTGAGGAGGGTGGATCACAAGGTCAGGAGATCGAGACCATCTTGGCTAACATGGTGAAAACCCATCTCTATTAAAAATACCAAAAAAAAAAAAAAAAATTAGCCGGGCATGGTAGCGGGCACCTGTAGCCCCAGCTACTCGGGAGGCTGAGGCAGGAGAATGGCGTGAACCTGGGAGGCGGAGCTTGCAGTGAGCCGAGATCCATCACTGCACTCCAGCCTGGGCGACAGAGCGAGATTCCGTCTCAAAAACAAACAAACAAACAAAACGCTTTCTCTTGGCAGCAAGATGAAAGTAGATTTTCTAAGAAAAATAACAAAAAATTAAATGATTTGATACACTGAGATTCATCCTCCAATAAGCTATTTTATGATGGTGATCAAATAGAGAATGACCTATTATTATATCATTTTCACTTTAAAAGCTTTATACGAGCAGTGGTTCATGCTGCTCTCTTCCTACCCTGCGGACCTGCCAGTCTCATTTAGTGGACAATCAGCTTCTCTCTGGGTGCAAGGCCCACCATCTCACACCTCTTTGAATCCCAACATCTAACAGAATGCCTACATTATGTACTTGGTAAAGGCTGATGTTTAAAAGCTGTTTTGAAATGTCTGTTAACTCACATATAATTTTTACAGAAAAACACTGGAAATTTTGTGCTATAAGTTTTGTAATATTATCAGTGAACTAATATTATTATAAAATACTATTTATCATTATGTTTTTCCTTTCTTTAAAAAAAAAACAAACCCAAAAAACTGTTGTTTTTATAAGAACTCACATACCAGATTCTTGTTTACCTTCTTTCTAGTATAAAGAAAAAACACAAAGTTAGTAGTACATGAACATTAAATCATTTTAAATATTTTGATTCAAACTGCTAATAACTAATGTTTACACATGGGACTCATGATAAAAAGGTATACTTCAAACCCAAACATTTCATTTTCTTAAAAAGACTGAATGAATATTTTCTATATTATGATGCTCAGAAGGGACTTGCATTATTAGTAAGTAGAGTCTGTCACTTGTAAAAATATCAATTAAGGGTATATCCCAAACATAAGAGAAAGCACAAACATATCTGAAGCCAGTCAGCATATATTTGCTTTTTAAAAAATGGCAAAGCATTAACAAAATAAGTAATTATAAAAAGGTAAGACTGGCCGGGTACGGTGGCTCATGCCTGTAATTCCAGCACTTTGGGAGGCAGAGGCGGGTAGATCTCGAGGTCAGGAGTTCAAGACAAGCCTGGCCAAGGTGGCGAAACCCCGACACTACTAAAAATACAAAAATTAGCCAGGCATGGTGGCAGGCGCCTGTAATCCCAGCTGAGGTTGGGCAGAGAATTGCTTGAACCTGCGGGGGGCCAAGGCAGAAAATTGCTTGAACCTGGGAGGGGGAGGTTGCAATGAGCCAAGATCGTGCCACTGCACTACAGCCTGGGTGACAGAGTGAGACGTGAGACTCCGTCTCAAAAAAAAAAAAAGAAAAAAAAAAAAGATTGTTCCCATCCTGTTAGTTCAGTTAATCAAATCACAACTAAAAGCAAATGGGCCTGAATATGAGTGCTAATTATATGTTGCTTAGTGAGGAGAGGCAAGAAAGTTAATGCATGCATACAGCTTCTAAACTGAATGATTATTACCTACCCTGGACAGCAATGTGACACGGAAAGAAACTAAATGAATCAATGTGGGTTTCACCTACTGGTTCCCCTCTTGCTATAATGAAGACCACAGGTTTATACAATCTTATAACTGGGAAATTATCCACCCAAACCTCATTTCAAAACCGAGGAAACAGTCCCAAAGGAAATGTGATTCGTCCCCACTGGAGAGCTACTTCCCTGCCGAGCTGGGAGGAAAGCTCACGTCAGTGCTCTGTCATTATACATCCAATACTGGACACAGCTATCCCTCCATATGGCATGTGAGCAGGAATGTGGTGAGCAATGGCATGTGGTGAGGAAAAGTCTGAACTCCACAGAGCCTTCCACAAACACCAGGTTAAAGAGGAAGGTAAGCCCACCAAGAAGGGGGCCATGGAAACCAACTTCAAAGATGACACTATGATTGCTATTGCAAAATTTCCTTTTGAGGATTTCAGCTTTTTAGTCACTGGCCAATTTCTTCTTCTTCTTTTTCTTCTTCTTCTTCTTCTTATTTTTAGCACAGTCTAGGGGCTAAGCTCTATTTCTTTATGGAGCCCATGAATACCTTAGACAAAAGTGCACAGTTTTTGCTAACAGTGACATAAAGCAGAAAGGTGAATGTACCTAGTCCTCAATAATCTTATCATTATGAGGTGCTGCTGTAACACCCAACAGAGCCACAGACACTCACGACTCAGTGCAAGACACTGAGGATCACTGACACTTGGACAGAGCCAAGCTGGGGACTGGATGCTTCTGACATTGGTTGAGTCCTCGTGCTCCCACCACTGCACTGGGATGTGAAATAAGACAAAGCATTCTGCATCACCATTACAATGTTATATTCTCATTCTCTAAGTATCTGGCTGGATTCTTCACTGGAATCCATGCAATCTGAAAGGTTTTATAAACACTGACTATGATTTCATGAGAAAGGTAACAAAATGAGCTCTTTGCATTTAGAAATATAAAAAGTAACTGGCAGATGTTCACTCACTATAGGATTATTAGTAAATTGGAATTACTATTATGTGATAGACTATAATGGGAAATAAAAGACTTAGAACTTTAGTGGGATGCAGCACTTTTTTGATATTAAGAATCCTTCTGAATAACACAATAATGTCTACTACTATTTTTGTTTACCCGCTCATGTGTTTAAAAACACATGTACACAGTCCTATAGATTAGCATTTTAAAAAATTACAGTAAATAGCCTCTGTAGATTAAGTAAAATGAATATGTGTAGAGAGCTCACTATAACTTACTATTATGGAAACTGGAATTCAAATAATTATGTTCTATAATTGGTATTAGAAATAATTTTTTCAGGGCTGGGTGTGGTGGCTCACGTCTATAATCCCAGCATTTTGGGAGGCCAAGGCAGGCAGATCACAAGGTCAAGAGATTGGGACCATCCTGGCCAACATGGTGAAACCCCGTCTCCACTAAAAATACAAAAATTAGGTGGGTGTGGTGGCGTGTGCCTTTAGCCCCAGCTACTCGGGAGGATGAGGCAGGAGAATCACTTGACCCGGGAAGTGGAAGTTGCAGTGAGCCGAGAGCGAGCCACTGTACTCCAGCCTGGTGACAGAGTGAGACTCTGCCTCCAAAAATAAATAAATTTCATAGGTATTTCCACAGATTAATTTTTAATAACACTACTTCCCCTTCCAAATAATGGAAAACACTGATACGCCACTGCATTATTTATCCAACCAATACCTTCTATTTGCAATTCCACAAACATATTAGTTTAGCTAGTATTATAGTGATTCCATGTGATTCAAAATCTTTATATTTATGGCATTAGAAATAAACATAAATTTATCTTTCAAAGATCGATTCTTTATCTCCTCTAAAGTTTTCTTGACATGCTATGATTATTCTGAAATGAGCATATTAGAGTATATATATGTATGTCTGTAGTAGAAAGTAAGTTTGTATCATCATTTAAATTATGATCACCAAATACCCAAGTCCCTGAATTTAGTACAAAACATTGCTTTAGGCTTATCAATTAGCAGGCTATTAATCCTTTGAAATTAAGAACACTTTGCTTCTTGAGAATACTGCAGTATTTCTAGAAAAAAATCACTGAGAGTCTAGGCCTAAAAAATAGACATTATATATATTTCCCCCCCAAAACATAAAGTCTAATTTTACCTGCACTGTCAGAGAAATGGACTGTTTAAACCAGAGGAAATGAGCCCTCTTAGGGTTAAACATGGAGACAATAATTTATATGCTGGCTTCCTTCCTCCAGTCTTCTCTTTACTCTCTTACAAGCAGGGATTTCTGCATAGCTGTTCTATACACCCAGGGAGAATGTGGAAGTCCTCAGAACTATTTATTTTCTAAGATTTCCTTGGGAGGTAGAATTTCATAAATGATTCCTACATCATTTTGCTGCATACTTTTCAGAGGCATTGCAAAAAATATCTAAGCCAAACATACTTCTTGGATGGATGAATGAATAAGAGGTGGTTTCTCCACTAAGAATTTCTCTGAGCTCAAAAATCAAGTTCAATATAAATTCTCCAGGCAAAATTATTCAATCAGAAAAATCTGAAAAGGCTTAAACTTTCCTAGAAGCCATAAAAAGATACTAATTTTACTATGTAAAAATGTTAAACAGTTTTGTAAATTAAAACCAAAATGAAATAAAAAGACAAGTGACAAAATGGAAAAAATACTTGAGAAGCATATTATGAGGTGCTAACTTATCTCTAGCAAAAAAAAGCTTTCACAAATTATAAAAATAGACAAAAGACTTGAACTTATAGTTTAACAAAACAAAATAAAGCTGTTGATGAACATATGAAATCTTCAACCTCAGTCATAACTCAATAAAAGCCCTTTAAAAAAATGAGGTACAGCTTTTTACCTATCAGATTGGCAAAGATGAAAAACTTGGAATATGCAGCACTAGTGCAGTGTAGACAAGGTATAGAGAAACAGGCACTCAAACTACTGGCAGAAACATAAATCCGTGTGTAACCTTCTTAGAAGGCAATTCTAAGTAATATCTCTCAAAGTAAAAATACACACATATTTTGATGCAGCAATTCTACTGGATCCCAGTTACCCTAGTACTTATGTGAAATATGCAGGTAGAACAATGTATACTATACTATATCATCTCTAATAGCTAAACATAACAAACAACCTAAATGTCCATTAGTAGGAAAATGACAAATAAATTGATATTATCTATAAAAAATGAGTCCCATGCATCTATTAAGAATGAGGTAGAGCTCTTAAGACACAGTAAGTGAAAAGAACAAAGTATAGGAGATCTATATGACAGAATTCCATCAGTAGAAAACGCAATGTGTGTGCAGATTTGCATGGATTGTGTGTATCTGTAAATGCAAAGAAACATTCTGAAAGTCACATCAACTGTGATGGGACTGGGTGAGGGTAAAAGGCTTTCACTCATTTCAGTATTTTCCGGTATAGTTTTAATTTTTACCATTCGGTATATGTTACTTTTAAAATATAATTTAAAACACTACAGTTAAATTGCATTTTATTTAAAATAACCAAATCTTTACATCATGTGGGAAACCCTCCATGAAAAACCCTGAAGTTGGAACAGCTTTATTAGGGATCTGGTGTCTTACTGCTTTAATAGGAGTGGCATGTAAAGGTAATTTATAAGTGCTTTGTGCACTTTCCATTAAAATGCCAAAGTCAAGTAGGCGATAAAATTCATATTCTAGTCTATACTACCGAAGTATTTCTAAAGAAAAAATTTAAATATTTAAACAGATATTCTGATACCACCTTTTAACATAACTCTAGGGTATGTTTAGGGGTAGGTCTGGCTGGTAAAAAATATTTCATTAAAAAAAAGTTAGTCAACTGCTTAGAATTCCAACTAATACTTCTGAAATGCAAAAAAATGTACATTTTAAACCCTAATATTTTGAGGGGGAAATATTACAAAAGAGTTGTATCCATTGCAAAATGATTCTATTGATATAAATGTATATAATTTCATGTATTAAGAATTACAGAGCCTGAAAGACAAGTTAACCTTAAGTTCATAGTTTAAATTCTGAGATTAAAAACATGAATGAGCCCTTTCCACCTTTTCATTCTTTGTTTCAGCTTTAGTTACACAGAAGATTTCCTCACTGGGTTTTATGTAGCACTGTCACCTTGTACGCACCTGTCAGGCTGTCTGGCCTGGGTGGAACCATCCTCTCATAAATGTCATACTGCTGCTGTCCGAATTGCTCCATGTCATGAACAGTCCTTTGCAGTGAAGGTCCCAGATGCTGTGGTACGGCGGTCATCCCTGAGCGTTTGGGGGACGACGACCCCACCTGGCCTTGGGATGGGGAAGCTACTCGAGTCTGTGCATCCGTCAGGGTCAGTGGGGACCCCACTCTGGCGGTGGTTTGGTATTGAGGGGTTGGTCCGTTGGGATTGGAGGTCTGCCGGGAGGTGACTGACCCAATCCGCCGTATAGCTGTTGGGGAGGCGGGTCTCTGTGAGTACGGAGAGGCTGCCCGCACAGCAGGTAATGTGGTGGAGGAATATGCACTGGGGTTCAGAGGTCGGGGGTCGGTCACTGACGGAGAGCCAAATCCACTACCCAGAGAAGTTCTCAGTGACCCCCTTGAAGGAGACACGCCTGTGCTGATAACATAAGAAGGAGACTGTGCTCTAGATGGAACTGAACTAACTCTTCTCATGGCCCGATTGGCTACTGATGGCTGATGAAAGGGGGGAAAAAAGAGAATGGGTTTATCCAGGGTTTTGTGTTCATTGCCATTACAAAAGAAATACACATAGCTCACTACAGAACGTGAATCCACTATTTATTTTAGGCGTCTAAGTTTCTTTTCCTTTTTACGCTTTGAGCCAGACATTAATTTTTCCTCATGGTGCTTCAGTTGTTTTACATTTTTTTTTTTTTTGGTGGTTTAAACCAAATGCTAAAATTAACCCGTAAAAAGAGATCTGAAGACATTTAATACTCCTTTTTATCTTTACATTTTTAACTATTGCCCATGCGTTGTTCACAGCACATAAAATGTTTTATTCTAAGTGTTACAAGTAATTCATGAGCGTGAAGGGGCACCAGAACAATGTACTTACTTCACTCCCTGTGAGGCAAAGTTTGGCCAAGGCAATACATTTATGTAAAACAAAAATTTGAATATAATTTGAATATATCAGTCTAAATGTAGCTAGTGGAATATTTATCGTTGTTTTTCTTTATGGGTTGGTCCCATTAACAAAAGGAACATGTTCTTTCATTGTGGAATAAATGAACATTTGGATCAAGTGTGGGTCTGGCGCTCTCCACTGTGAATTTACTTCGGGGAACAGCTTGGCTACACAGGTGCTCTAGGCAAATTTGTTGATTCCTTTAGATCAAGCATAGCTTCTCCTCACTTTAGCCATTTCTTTTTACCTCTTCCAATCTATGAGTTCTTAGCTTTAGTTGGTGGATTTAAAGAGATGTGAAAAAAAAAGGCACCCCCAAATCTATTCCAGCAGGAGGAATGGTCAAAGCCTCTGTTGGGTTCTTGGCCTAGCCAGCTGGAAAAGACTAAGTTGGAAAATGAACATTTCTGCCATGGCTGATCCTACTATGAATCTGTTGATTCCTGCAATTACAGCAGGTGCTGGACACTGTTTTTGATGCTGTGCAACAATAAAAAGGAATGGTTGGGCTGGAGAAGGGGCGCAAGGGGAACAGGTATGGGAAAAAGGAGAGCCAACTGAGAAATAAAAACAGACATTAGGGCTCCAGGTTAGAAGCTCAGGACCAGGCTGCTCTGTTACCTCCGTAGTGGTTGCTAGAGTCTAGTTGTCATCACTTTTAGGATGACAACCCACAACCACTTTTAGTTCGGGAAGTAAGGAAAGAAGTGGGGATCAGATGAGGGCTTGTATACCCTTAGAGGTCATACGAGGATGTCTGCTCTGCCTCCAGGCGTCGAATGCAACTGGGCTGGCTGAAACACTTGCAGTAAGACCTCACCGTGTGCTCAAGTTCAACAATTTTGGGAAGGCAATAAGCAGTGGAGAAGACATGGGGAGGAAAGAGGATGGTAAACAAACAACAAGGCAAAGAAGATGGGGTTTAAAAATCAGTAGATAGCTAGAAAGTTAACAAGCATGATTGGGGTTGGGTGTGGTGGCTGACTCCTGTAATCCCAACACATTGGGAGACTGAGGAGGGAGGATTGCTTGAGGCCAGGAGTTCAACACCAGCCAGGGCAACATAGTGAGGCCCAGCCTCTACAAAAAACAAACAAATTAGCTGGGCATGGTGGCATGTTCCTGTAGTCTTAGCTACTCCAGGAGGCTGAGTCAGAAAGACTGCTTGAGCCCAGGGAATTGAGACTATAGTGAGCTATGATTGTGCCATATTGCACTCCAGCCTGGGTGACAGAGTGAGACCTTGTCTCTATCAATTAAGAAAAAAAAAAAGCATGATTGGGTGGTAATAGTGCTAACAAAATGCAAAGAGAATCCCACATGACTTGCAACTACCAAAATGAAGTGATAGTTGGTCCAGACAACTAGGAAATGTGTTGCCTAGACTACATGCAAATTAAGTCTCAGATGCCCCCTTGCAAACAATTCTTTAGCTCTAGTGAGAAAATCAACTTACTCTTAAAGAAAGGAGTGTTTACATGACCACTACTAAGGGCAATAAAATTTATATAGATACACTACTTTTGAAAAGTGTGATTTCAGACCCGCTGACATAGAAATTCACCTAAGCAGATGAACTCCCATTAGCATTTAGTCCAGAGCTTCTCAAATTTTTCCACCAAAGCATCCCCAACAGCAAAGGAGTAAATGTATAATCTGAGGACCGGGGGTGCAGCCTGCAGTCGCTTGCCACATGCACAAGATTTCCCATTTTAGCTTGAAAGATTCATGTGCTATATTTGTGTTTAATACAAACATGTTTTAAATGACTTTGAAATTTCTCCTGAATTGCTCAGCAAAAGTGACAAAGTTGTATTATGTATCTCTGTGGGCACTGGGAACTGTGACCCACTGCTGTGTACCTGTAGAGCTTCCTGTATTGCAGTAGAAGCAGCACAGTGTCCTCCTAACTTATTTGATTATCTTGCTACTTTTCAGCTCCAAAGCAAGCACTGGGGATTTTGGGGTACTGGCACAGGTAGTTATCCTCACTGGTTACCACCATGCAGGACTCCTATTGCCTCTCTGAATCCTGGGACATGTTGGTGGACTGATGTGAATACAGTGGTAAAGAGAAAGGAGCTAAAGAGTTTTTAGAAATACACATGCAATATATATTTTTTGCTATCAAGTTAGAGAATCCTCACTTAACAGAATGGATATGTTTCTATACAATACCTTTCTTTAAGCAGGAATATCTCTATTCTAGTAAAAGAAAAGAAATGTACTTTTAGAGAATAATTCCAGTGATGATGGTAATAGTCTTTGGTTAGAATGGGCAAATCCCATTTTATGTAGGTGTGGGAATAGCACCCTGCCCTCTGGAGCTTTTTAGAGCATATTTTAGCCCCAGTATTTTTAGGAACTCATAACCACTCAGGGACCAAAACATTCCATCCAACCCTCTTACATTCCCCTTAGACTCTTCTCCTCATGCCAAACTTGTTGTTTCCAGAAGAATTACTCTACTGTGTCCAGGAACTAATCAGAATTCATCAGTGGGAGCTAACTCATAGAAACAAATACATTTAACATTGTATCTCAAATACAATAAAATGATTTTACTATTTTATCCATTCTACAAAAATTATACATATTGATTTCTAATAAGAAATACCTATAACAGATCTTCAACTAGGAGGGTATTTCTTTTTTTTTTCTTTTTTTCTTTTTGGTTTTGAGACGGAGTCTCGCTTTGTCGCCCAGGCTGGAGTGCAGTGGTGCGATCTCGGCTCACTGCAACCTCCGCCTCCCGGGCTCAAGTGATTCTCCTGCCTCAGCCTCCCGAATAGCTGAGATTACAGGCGCCCGCCACCACGCCCGGCTCATTTTTGTATTTTTAGTAGAGATGGGGTTTCACCATGTTGGTCAGACTGGTCTTGAACTCCTGACCTCAGGTGATCCACCCGCCTCGGCCTCCCAAAATGCAGGGATTACAGGCGTGAGCCACTGCGCCCGGCCGCAGGGTATTTCTTTGCAGAGATCTTGATGTGTTCAGCTTACCTGAACCAGTGTTTGTCCTTCAGCTCTTGAATTCCTCACCACATGGTTGTTAGTTGATCCTATGAATGAATGCTGCTGTCTGTTGTCTGCCTTGCTCACGTTCTGGCTGTTGTGGAAACTCCCTGCTTCCTGGTATCCACTGTCAGAATAAGAATTCATTTGTGTTGAACTTCTTGAGTTACCCAATGATCCTGTGAGAATGAAACCAAGAAATATCTTTATTATACACACTTCTGACACTCGCTTTCAAGAATAAAATCTTAAAAGCAAATCCAATACTTAAAAGATAACACAACAGACCCTCACTTTCATGAAGAGATGTCTGTTCTGGTGAATAGAGGGTTCCTTGTTCTGGCTCTGTCCTGATGAGATAGTTGTTGGGATGGACAGCGTCAGAAACTTTAGGTTTGCTTACACCAGTATTTGGCACATCTGTAAGAAGAAAAGTTTAAACAGCTAAACATAGTAATATTACATAAAAGCTTGCTAAAAAAGGTTCAAATATTTGTCAATAGCATCTTAGAATCTATATGCTAATACAAGGCTGTATTTTCAGATTACACAGCACATTTGACTCTTAACTATGTGAATGTGTTCCATAAACTTATACTTCATTAATATATTTTGCTGAATTTCATAAATGTTGTTTGTTATGATTATAAGTCTCAATATTAAGTCAAAATCTGAAAACTGATCCTGTTCCCCTTGGAAAACTGACCTCTCAGACACCTTCCTCCAAGGGATTAAAAGACTGAGAATGGAGACCAAGTATTTTAAGAAGGGTCCTCCATCTTATGAACAATTAAAAATGAAAAATTACACAACGTTCATATTATTGAGCTTGGTGATGAAGCCTCTGAAGGTAGAGCACATTTTATGTTATATTTCATGTCACCTACAGTCAAAGGAACTCTATACAAAGTTTTAGAATTGCCAAGGAATGAAAACTTTCTTGTTCATCTGCTTATTTTATTCCTTTAGTCTTTTTTAAAGGAATATGGGCAAGTCTAACCTAATCATTGTTTCTTCCAGCCAAACCCATCTCTTCCATTATCTCCTTTAATTTAACAGTACCATTTGCCATCTTGAACTTGAAAAAAACAAACCCCATTCAAACTTCTGTTTTTTATGCTGTAAACTTAGGTGGTATAGATCATGCTGCCTCTTCCCAGTTTAATTCCCGTATGTCCTTCTTTCTCTAATATCTTCAAAATATATTTTCCTATTTTCCAATGGACTTCAATACAAGCCATTTCTTCCTCGCATTTAACCCTTATATTAACAAACTTTTTTTCAGAAATGCTGCTTCACTCTCACTTCAAAGATTTTAATTAATTTAATTTAATTCTTATCACATTCGGAGTTTAACATACAATCCTAAAGATTTAAATGTCTACCTCCTTTCCTCCCTCCCTTTCTCCCTCTGGGTACTAGTACACACCAGGCCCTATGTAGTTATGAGAGAAGATATGGGTGTGTGTGTGTGTGTGTGTGTGTGTGTGTGTGTGTGTCTGGGGGAATGGAGCTTAGGAAAATTTTCCTAAAGGAAGTAACATCTAAGTAGCATCCATTTACCACAGGAGGCCAGCTTTCCCTTTCTGTATCGCACTTATCACCATCTCTCCCCACTAGAATATAAGCTGCACAAGGGCAGACAGACTTTTATCTGGTTTGTTATATCCTCAGTGTCTAGGATGGTGCAGAGTACTCAGTAGGTGCTCAGTAAATATTTGTTGAACAAGCAAACTCCTAGTAACAGCAGCAGCTTCCTTTTACTGAGTGCTGACTCATGCCTGGCATTGCACTGTGGCTTTACCTTACTGTGTTCAATGAAGTTTGGCTATATAAAGCAAAGTAAAATTTTTAGGGACTGTTGATTAAGCTGCTTTAGAAGGTGAATACAAGGTTTAAGGGAGAAGTGGGAAATCCCAGTGCATTATAAACCTTTAACTTGATGTCAGATTCAATTCAAGATTTTGTTTCCTAGCCTCTGGAAAGATTAGCTGACATTCTTAGTATAGGTTTTTAACGACCTGCCTCCTGCTATATTATTTGACAGAATGCTTCTATGTGGTAGAATTCTGTGACAGTTCTGATTGCTTAAGTTTGGAATTTCAGCAAAGATTAAAGATTGTATATGGTTTCCCTGGTACACGTTGAAACATGAGCTGAGTCACTGTCAGGCTGACAATACCATAAAGTGCTCTGCTTCATTTGTACAGCTTCTATCATGAGTTTCCAGAGTTCTAAACATTCTTATACAGTAATTCTCAAAGGAGTTTTGCTAAGGATTAAGTAAAATGCTAAGGAATTGGAATAGCTGGGAATAGCTGCACAGGTGCTGGCCTGAAATCAGAGCTATGCAGCAATCAACCTTTGTTCCATCAGGAATGGAACCCTGGGAAAGCAAATATGAACTAGCAACAAACTACAGATAAAAAGTACCACTGTGGTAGCCTCAAGGCTTCACATACATGGAAAAATGTACTGTCTTGGAAAAAAAAGATGTTCAGATAGTTCTCAGCGTTAGCTAAATGTAAGGTAAAATCTGGGACACTAATATTTTAAAGCTTTTGGTTTAGAAACACTAGGTAGCATGTAGTGTCAGGGTCTCAACATTTTTCACCATGGAAACCAAAACCATTAGAATTTTATGTAAGCTGCCCACCCACTTTTTAAAGAAAGCTATTCAGAGCTTAAAAAAAAAAAACAAAAAAAAAACGAAAAAGAGGAACATATACCCTAAAAACTGTAGCTCAGCAATTGTGTCTTTCTACTCAATGAAACATATTCTCAGAAACCATGTAACAATCTTGCTCATTTAAACTCTTCCTTATGAGAAGCTATTTAAAATAAATAACCTCAGAGAAAGCACGAATCATGAGATATGTGATTCCATACTGGTTGCCCTAGTAAAACTTCACGAAATTAGTATCTTAAACAATACAAAATTATTCCAAAAGTAATATAAGAGCCATATTGCTTTTAAATATTATGACCGGACTCTGTTTCATACATTTTTTAACGCACCACCCTAGAAAACAGAATATAGAAAAGGACACTGAGATGCTAACTAGAACACTAAAATACAAAATTCTCAGGTGCCCAGAATCCAATTTGAAAATCTAAGGAACTGGGTTTAAAGGACAGGACTTAGGTTTTGTGACCTATCTTTAAGTAAATATAAAAGTAAGAGTTAATAAAAGATTTATTTAATATGAACTATAAAGCAATCAACTTCTATACTATAAATAAGGTCTTCAGTTATTTTTTCTTTTTCTTTTTTTTTTTTTTTTGAGACGGAGTCTCTGTCACACAGGCTGGAATGCAGTGGCACGATCTTGGCTCACTGTAACCTCTGGGCTCAAGTGATTCTCATGCCTCAGCCTCTTGAGTAGCTGGGATTACGGGTGTGTTCTACCATGCCCAGCTAATTTCTGTATTTTTAGTAAAGACGGGGTTTCACTATGTTGGCCATGCTGGTCTCAAACTCCTGACCCTAAGTGATCTGCCCATCTTGGCCTCTCAAAGTGCTGGGATTACAGGCATGAGCCACTGTGCTCGGCCATCCAGTTATTTTTCTGTTTCCTTAGCAGAGCCTAACAATAATGAAGAATAGCTGCAGAGATCAAAGTATCCTGAAATCTATTCTGATTTATGAAAAGAAATTTAAATGGTTTTCAAAATAGTGTTACTATTTTGTTTCTTTGAAAACTTGTAATCCACAAATTATCTATATCCATGCACAAACCTATGTATGCACAGACATCATATCTCAGGTAAACAGAAAACACATCTTCTAATTTTACTGGATAAAGTATTCCTCACTGTAGTATGGTAGGGTTCACATTTACCAATTATGTATTATTTAAACAATCTTACTTTAAGATGAATGAATTTTAAAAACCTCTGCTATGTGGAATGAAAGATGTTAGTCAAATTCACTAGAGAAACACAGAGGCATATAGTATGCAGTTAACCATTTCATGATGAATGCTGTAACCTATAATTAAATAGTTGGCATATTACAATTTAGCACAATCAGAATAAGAAATCAAGAGACATTTTTATAAGTAAAAATGGCAAACAGCATGTGAATGTTACTTCTTTAATCAGTGTACTGAAGAACATGTGTTGCTTAAAAAAAAAAAAATCACAAACGTTTTCTGGGACACCAGAAATATACTATGGGGAACTTTCAAACATCAAATTAGCATCTTCGAAGAAAATGTATATCTAAAGACAGAGAAACTGAACAAGCTTCAAGGTAGAATGAAATCTCCATTTGTGCCAAAGACTGCAAAATTATTGGAATCATGGGCCTTCTTGTCTATTACATTTCATTTGAGTGCTCTAATATTTAAAAATATATAATTAGAAAAAGTGTTATGGTGCATCTATAAAAAATACTAGTGGGTAAGGGACAATAACACTGTAGGGCTACGAAAATCTGGTATATCATCCACCTCATTAAGCTCATGGTAAAAGATGGAATACAAAGTGAGATATTTTATCTTTTTTATAATGTACATCCCCAAATATACAGAGTGTGTATGAAGATATGCTTAGTAAAAGAGTCTAAGGCCTCTCTAATGAACCTGAAATTATTAAAATGGTTCTGCTTTGTTAATCTATGTCTTGCTGTATGAAAGGAGGAAGGTCTGTAGTGTGTGTAAAATCACCATGGAAACAGGAACTGAGAGATCAGTAAGGAGATTTTTAGTATAGACAACCCTGTGACTAGTCTTTCATAGTCCAGCACACTGGAACCTCATGATAGGTTCTCCTTGCTTGAGTCTGTTCTGAGTTGCTGCAGTATTTAGGGGTTTGTCCTTACATAAAGAATGTGTAGTGTGAGTTCCGGCAGGACTCTTGGGACGGCAATAGCACCCGATGTTAAGGCAGATGATACTCTCCTTGATGGTTTCTTCCAACTCTCTGGCCTGTGAGCTGAGGTTAGGCTGTCATACGCAGAGGGGCAACATTTTGTGGGAAAAAAGAGTAGAAAATGCTGTGTTACATGGACTCAACTTCCTGTCTGGTCACGGGGCTCTCCTTTCCTGTAGGATCACAGGCTTACAAGGGAGTCTACTTTCCACAGAGGTGCAGAAATCGTCCAGTGCCTCCTATGGCAAAAAAGTAAAGCCAAATTCTGGAAGAGAACATGGGTGGTGGCACCAAAAAGATTTCTCCTCTTTATACCTTCTGTGACATACAAGATTTATTTCTATAGCAGGCAAGCTTATCATCAGAGGGAATAAGGCCACTGGGAAACCCTGTTTCAGAGTGAGAAACGTTGTTTCAGGGTGATGGAAACATGAAGCACCAATAGTATTCCTTCCTCCACAGGAGAAAATACAAGTTGACAGATATTTTAAGAATATTACACATACTTGGAGTTTGTTGACTCAAATATAAGCTACTATATACATAAGATATCATTTAAAAGTTGGATTTTAGTGGAAGTAAAGACATAAGGAAAGGCAGAAAGACCATGTTTCTTGAAACTATTTCTGGTCTGGTTCTTGAATATTTCTAGATTCTTGGGTCTTGTGCATATTTATATTATCTTTTCAATATTAATAAGGCAATGGCTCTAAAAATTTTACCCGTCTAAAAAGTGTTGCATAAAAGGTCTTGGAAAATGGAAACCATTAATGAAGTATCTTCTACTTCACTTTAAACTCTGCTTTAAGTATCAACTAGTCTGCCTTGAAATTCACTGTAAAGCTTGACTGCCTGGATTCAAATCTATAGTATAAGCAAATTTTGTGAATGCATAAACTGGTATCATAGTGATTTCCACAATGCCTAAACTAAAAGAGATCTCCTGGTCATACATAAATTCTGTCCAAGAACATAAAACCATTAAAAATAAATTTTACAAAAAATAAACTGAAGAGAAATTTCTACTAACAGTCATATAAAAATGAATGTTAAGTATTTTCAGTCTGGATACTAATTAAAATACAGATGTCACACCTACTACAAAAATTTATACTTTACACCTATAAAAAGAAAACAAGAAAAACAACAAGGAATTAAGAATTATAAATACAAAATGAAATGAACAAGACATAACTTGCCCAATACTGAGTTTAACGGGCTTCATAAATGGCTGAGGGGCTCTCGCTTCCTATCAAGGAAAGCTGAAGAAGGGATAAGTAAGGGATCTGTTGTAATGTAAAAAGTCAGCTTATGGAAAATACAAGTAAGTGCTCAAAAATCACCTTACAATATTTTTCAAAGACACTTTTTATTCTCTTTGGGAAAAAAAAAGTTACCAAATATAGAAATGGGAATATCTGTCAGTGGGAGATACAAAGTAAGATTCCTTTTGTTAAAAACCAAAAAAGCCTTCTTAAAAACACAAACCTATAAAGGATGATATTCACTATCAAAAAGAAAGAAACGATTCTTTTGAAATAAGATCTTCTATATTTTTCCACTAGTTATCTTTTTTTTCTTTGGTAAAATATACTAAGATAAAGCCACATGCAGACTAACTTTGTCATAAGAATGAAACGTGAAATTATAGAGGGTGACTTTCAGATGTGTCCCAAAGCAACAGTTATAAATTGAGGAATGAAGGCTCTGTGTTTTGAGGAGGTAGTAATAGAAAAAGAAGGGTTTTCAGACTTGACAATTTCTATTTTATTTTAGATAGTTAGTAGCACATTTCTTCACATATCACTAAAAGCACGAGGCAGTTTAAATATTTGGCATGTTTATATCAAACATGAAATACTAAAGGCTAAAACTGGATACTTGATTTTCATATAATGTGCTTTTGGGGATCTGTTCATATATTATGTGTAAGTTTGCTAAGGCAAAATCTAATACTCTTATTTGGTGGTGGCCCATGACAAACATATTGAGACATCTATGGTTCTAAACTTGAAAGGCTGATCTTCTGTATAATATAGGTAATTTGTTCAATAAAAATTCATTTCACAAAATCCCAAATATGTGGAAACTACAAATTAAATAATATGCACTGGCTGGGAAACTCATGCATCCATGTCATAGTTGGTTTCTTCATACCATTTATGTCAGGGCTGACCTTCAGAATACGGTCAAAATTTTGCTGGCTTTACCATGTCACTCCAGCACACCATTTTTAACCTCATATTTCAAAACTTTTGTTTAAAGCATTTGTATTTAATTTTTTAAAGTTTTAAACATATATAAAGGTAGAAAGAAAAAGTATAATGTATTCCAGGTTTAACAGTTATCAGCATTATGCATACTTTTTTTCCATTATCTTTTTCCTTTGTTATATAATTTCAAAACAAATCTCTCACATTGGATCATTTCAACGCTAAAAATTTCCGTTTGTATCTCTAAAAAATAAGGACTTCATAAAACCATAATTATTCCATAATGCCATATAGTGAGTTCAAATTCAAAGTTTTCAGATGTCTTGGAATGTGTTTCTTCAGTTGGCTTGTACTAGTCAGGCTGAAATAAGGTTTACTGATTGCATTTCAGTACAATTGTTATTTAAGTCCCTCAATTTAGAAAGGGGCACCCATTCCTTCATTTTCATGTTTTTGATGCACTGAGGAAACTGCAGCAATACACTTTTAAGTTGTTCCACATCCTGAATTTGTCTGATGGTTTTCTCATGTAATTTACTTATTCCTCTAAATACACTATTTCTTTAAGCAGAAGGTTATAGCTAAAAGCTTTCAGGTCAAGCCTTTGTGGGTAGCATACTTTATGAATGGTGCCATGTACATGACACCTTTCATATCACAACTTTCAGGGTTGCTAAGATCTATCAGGCAATGCAGGTAGTGGCAGCTTAATCCTTCTGTCAAGTTTACCACCAACGTGTCTCCTAATGCAATGGTTCTCAACCTTGGTTGCAAAATGCAATCACCTGCATTGAAAATTGGGTGGAATTTTAACACTACTGCTGTCCAAGTCCCACACTCAGATATTCCAATTCAATCAGTCTACGCTGTATTCTGAATACCGGAATTTTTAAAAACTCCCAGGGTGATTCTAATGCACAGCTAGGGTTGGGAACTTAAGAGGTTTCAGCATCCATTGACAATTTTTGCTTGACTTATTTCATTAGGTCTTGCAAACTGGTGATTTTTCTAATTTTATTATTCTTTCTACATTTATCAGCAGGAATTCTTTTGGAATATTTTACATAATAGCTAGAATTATTTAGTTATCCTGAAATATGAACAGGACAGGTAGGATAAATGTTTAATTCTTCTTTTTAATGACTAGGTTTTAGAATAAAGCAGTGGTTCTCAAACTGTGCACACTGGAGTCACCTGGGGACTCGTTAAACCCTACTGACGCCTGGTTCCCAGCTCAGACTTTTGAACTGAATTGTGTTGGGGTGATGCTTGGGCATCAAGATTTTAGTAGCTTCACAGGTGACTCTACAGTGCAGCAGTGTGTAGGAACCTCGGGAGTGAGTTGTTGGCACCCACAATTATATCTAACGGTGATTTTTTAAACGTTTGTTTTTGCTTGATTTGGTAGTGGTTGTTGCATTTTTCGTGATAGAAAAATGTATCTGATCATTTTGAGCCAGCTACGAAGACAGAAGAAAGCCAAATTGACAGGAAACTTAGAATTTTACTAAATTCTAAGGTCATGCTGATCTCCAATCTCCATGAGAACGAGTTAATTAACATGATGGTCAGGGGTATGCTCAAGTTTCCATGGAGTGTTATGATTTAATGAATAGTTAATAATGATATTTAAAAATTATCTTACTTCGTTCAATCTGTTCCTAAGTTTTATGATATAGAGAAATTTGAAACAAATGTTTTTGTTAAAGCCTAGTAACTTATTAAAATTTTAAGTATTCATGAAGATTTACATTCCTGTACTCTGGTAACATAGTAAGTGCAGATAGGACTACCAGGTGCTATCAGTAGGAGCATTAATTCTTAAGCTTTCTGGTGGGCAAACTGACAATATTTGCCAAAATTAAAATGTAAACACCCTTGTCCAGGAAGTTTCAGTTACAGAAATCCTATCAGAGACACTCATATGTGTGCAGAAAGAATCTTTGCCATTGTCTGACAAAGTAGAAAACTGGAAAAAACAAAATGTTCACTGATAAGAAACTGGTTATATAAATTTTCAAACGATGGATACTATTTAGCCATTAAAAAGAAATAGGGCTTTATATACTGACATAGAAACACATCCATTATTTTGTAATGTTAGGGGAAAAACTTAAAGGTCACAGAACAACATAGAGTGTATCTTTATTTGTGTTAAACCAAAACAAACAACTCCAATGTGTGTGGATACTTCAACATACATACAAACACAGGTAACAGTCTGGGCTGTTTCATTATTCCAGACTTTTTCCTATACGTTGTGTCTGTGTATAGTTAGTTGTGTAGGTGTGGTGGTCATGGTATGGGAACATGTTGGAATGAAGGAAATTTCTACCTTTTATTCAGATTCTTCCAGACTTTTTTTTTTTTTTTAAAGAAGCATATCTTATTTTCATCTTAAAACAGTAAGTTAAGAAGAGCTTTTACAGTGGCAATCAGGAAGCTATCGCACTGCAGTTGGAAAGAAGGCAGTCATGACTGTGTGGCTAAAATGGATGTGCAAAAAATAAGGGAGAGAAACTCGTACTCTACAGCTGATTTTAAGCGAAATTCTTATCCTTGTATTTAGAAGAGAAAGAGGAAGAAATATATGATAAAGTTTTGTCATTTGTAAAGTTTATGGCTACAATAAATGATGGCATCCAAAATCCTCAATAGTCCTTTATACATGACTGCTGATCTAATATTCTGTTTATGAACATGTACAATAGAATACTCACTTCCTACTGTATCTCCTTTATAAATTCAATACATTTCTACTGAGGCATAAAGTGTTTCCATTTAAGTCAACTTCTTATCTCATGATGTGCTGATGAATTTTTGTGTTGTAAATTACTTGTACCAGATAGAGGAAAAAGAAAAGATAGATTGACTTAGGTCTACTTTCTCTTTTGTCATTTATTTTCAGTATTGATGGTTTTTTCTTTCTTTTTTTTAAAGCTCATCCCAGTGGAAGAAACTTGTATTCATACATTTTAGAAACAAAATTTAAATACACAAACAAAATGCACAGCCTAGCTCCTACAGTCTTAAATTTAGTAGTAAACATTAACTAATGCCAGTATTCCACACAGTAATGATTTAAATCAATAGTATGTTAAAATCATACCACTTCAATACATGTTACACAATAAATGATGTAGCACTGTGAAGTTATGGAATCAGTTTTAAACTTCCTATTTTACTATGGTATTTTTTCTTCCCTTCCATATATACTGTCTAACATCAACACTCCTAACTGCCTAGAATTGTTACTATTTTCTCTACTGTTCATCCAAATCTATTAACCCCTTAGTGCCTTCTGAGTCAACCAGAAAATTTCTCTCACTTGTTTTGGTAGAGATTCCAATCTTTTTTGGCCTCTAATTTCTTATCCATGAGTACCAATTCTTTATCACCTACGTAACATCCACCGATTTCTTGAACACTTTCTTTTTCTAGGAACACAGCAGTGTTAAAAAGAATGAGCTTGGCTGACTGGCTGGTGGGGACAGAGTGGCACATTCCAGCTCTGTAAGATGGGCTGCTCCTGGTCTAATGTGCTAGGAAGAGCTGGGGCAGAGGGAGGCTGAATTCTGAGGCCGATTCTCCTCCCCTGCATTTTATACAGATCTACTCAAGTTGGCAACCACCTAAACTCTAGTACTTTTTTTTTTCTCGCAAACAGAAAAACTATGATATTGTGACTTGTAGCAAAATTCATTTCACGGAATGAGACTGGGGGACCTAAGTAACAACCAATGACTGCTTTGACCAAAAATTTCAATCCATGGCTTCAATCTATGGATTCTTTCTGATGGGTAGCATATACTGCTTGTAGCTATTTTTATTACTGAGTTGGTGTTTTTCTTAAAAAAGAGGTACATTCAAAGGATTTAAAGAAAAAGATTCTGTATAGTATTCTCCCTCATGAAGAATTATGATTATATATGCATTCTCACTTTCGTCACCCTTTACCTATTATTCTAGTATATATTTTCTGTGATTTTTATGTTTATTTTTTATTGTATTATATATGTTCTGACAAGTTACCTCAAATTTTGACGGCACACATAGATTGTATATTTAGAGATGTGAAGAAGTGAACAATGGAAAAACAGACACACTAATATTATGGAAACAGAAGGGAACACTAACATAACATTCTCTTGGAATGTTTTAGCAGAATACAAGGTTATAAGATATGCAAGAAAAGACAAAGCTGAAACATAAACTGCTCCTCATAAAAAAACACAAAAGATGTGCATTTATATTTTTAGAATGCAAATATGTAACACTGGTAAGCTAGAGGTATAGAATAATGAAGAGAAAGGGCAAAAGTCAAGATAATCATAAAGCATAAATGCTCTAAAACAACTTTATTACTTCTAGGGAAGAAGTTTAAAGACCTGAGAAAATAAAAATGTTTGGCAGAATGGGCAGCTCTTCCTCATTCTTTGGGTAGTATCTCTCTCCGCTCCCATACTTCAGAAACTTGGGCTTTTTGTTTTCAAACGTCCTACCCCCCTTAACTTCCGCCCCCCTCCCCCAGTAATAAACACACAAACAAGCAAGCTAGAGTCTCCTCAATCAAATGAAATGAAAGTGAAATGAAAATCTTTTCTGCCTAGGGCTTCCTAAGCTCTTCCTTAGAAAATGGTGCTGCAGTAGGTTAGCTATTCAAAATCCAATTCAGCAGCTGGTTCCAGTTTACCACATTTCAACAGAATGTAACATCCTGAAAACATCTGAGTAGGCAGGGATCGCTCCTAAGCAGTGATCAAACCCTTGCATCTCTAACAATACACCTATTCCTGAAAGGCTTTTAAAGAGCTAAGCTTTTCAGGTCAATTTATAAAATTTAAGAGAAAAGGTAGAGAAAGTGTCCGCAAGTAAACATGCAAAGTATAAAAATAAATGAGGACAAATGAGGACTTTCTATTTCACTATTGTGAAATGTTGTATAGGAAACCAGAAAACAAATAAAGATTTGCTTTTGTCAAGACCCAGCCAAAGACTAAGTGGACTGAAGGTCTTTTAAATATTTTTCACATTTAAGCCACTCCTCATTTATGCTGAGTAGGGCTGCCTAATTCTAAAATAGATTATTTTCATACTATGTTCAATATCTTTGCGGCCAAAGCAGCAAAGAAAAAAAAAGTGTCAAAATTTATAGAAAAAGCAGCAGCGACACTGCTGTTTTATCCCAATTATTAATATATACTCAAAGTTATAAAGAGCATCTATAGTTACCAGAAAAGGAAATATGGGCCGGTGCAGTGGCTCATGCCTGTAATCCCAGCACTTTGGGAGGCAGAGTTGGCGGATCACCTGAGGTTAGGAGTTCAAGACCAGCCTGGCCAATATGGCAAAATCCCATCTCCAATTAAAAAAAAAAATACAAAAATTAGCCGAGTGTGGTGGTGCACGCTTGTAATTCCAGCTACTCGGGAGGCAGAGACAGAAGAATCTCTTGAACCCAGGAGGTGGCGGTTGCAGTGGTGCCACTGAACTTCGGCTTTGGCAACAGAGCAAGACTCCTTCTCAAAAAAAAAAAAAAAAAAAAAAAAAAAAAGGAAATATGAAGAAAATAAGATTTTACTCTTTTATTCATAAATTTTCAATTTTCTACTCTTCTAACTGTAGCTTATTGCCATGGTTACAATTTAAATGTCATAAATATGGCTGAAAAGTGGGTAAACTTAAGAAAAACTACAACATTATACAATTAAAATATTAGAAAGTAAATACCAGTTGTGACTGCCATGTTTAGAAGTTAATACCCTTCCTCCTTCCCATCAAAGGAAAAAAACATAAGTAAATGTAACTACTAGGCTTGAATATGAGTTTTAGTAAAGAGTGTGCTCTGAGAAAAATAAGGAACTATGCAGTTATTAAGTGTGAATTATGGACACACCTGTGGTGAAGGGAGATGAGCCACTGAATTAGTATCTGCCTAACACTAAAGTACTTGAGGAGCTATTTGGACAACACTTAATTATTATGTATTCAATTTAAATCATTTAATGCATTCGCTTGTGTATTATATATATTTTTATATTTAACAGCTGATTGCTCAGCCTACTAGAAAAGTAAAAAAAAAGATTTGAAAACTTTAATGTAAAGGAAAATACTAAGCACATAATAGTATATATGGCTCTCTCAATTTTTTAATTTTAAATTTTTGTGGGTACAGTGAGGGTATATATGTTTATAAGGTATATTAAGTGTTTTGATACAGGCATGCAATGCATAATAATCACATCATGGAGAATAGTGTATCTATCCCCTTAAGCATTTATCCTTTGCGTTATAAACAATCTAATTATAGTTATTTTGAAATGTACAATTAAATTATTGATTATAGTCACCCTGTTGTGCTATCAAATAGTAGGTCTTATTGGTTTTTTCTATTTTTTTGTACTCATATTTGTTACTTGGCCATGATAAAAACCCTGAAGATTGTAGTCAAATGACTTAAGCAATGGGGAGGGAGTAGAAAGGATGCCAAGGCCCTAGCTATTTCATCCACTATAATGTGTCTTCATAATCTAAATTCATTCTCTCTAGGCTGTAAATCAACACATGATTATATGCAGGGTCTGCTGGGCTTTTGGTAATTAAAAATCTACAAATGCCCTCTCCAGCTCAGTTCAGCCAGCGTACAGACCGGTGAGGGTTAGGAGAAAAACTGCATGGGGAAATCAGGGTATTTCTCTGGCTCTATTTTAAACAACATTTCTGGCAGGGGTGGCATCTCCTTCCTGGTTCCAACTAATGCTGGAAATCTCCCGATCTGAAGCCCCTACAACTGCTCCAGCTCTAGGACTCTGACAAAACCACCTACCTACCCCTTTGCCTTTGTAGTTCTAGGGATGATAGCAGCTTCCTGGCATCATTATCTCTTGGGTGCTTCATCATCCTGTTTAATCACTCAAATCTTCCAACCCACACTTTCATAACTGTACATTTTCTGTATCAAATTCTGTATGTTGAACTACCTGGCATGGGTTCTGTTTTCCCAACTGAACCCTGGCTAATAAATACACCTATTATCTCTGGGTTACAAAGAACTCTTATCCATCAAACACTAATTCCCCAATAGAAAAGGGCAATCTATATTGTACTTCTATATTCTCCAGATAATTAGAAATACAAATGATGACACTAATGTGGCAATATGAGAAGATCAATCCCATACACCTGGAGGGAGGGAAAATTAATACAATCTTTCAGGAAAGCAACTTGATTACATATAGCAAAAGCATTAAAATATTCACGTACTTTAAATAAATTTCAAATCAAAGGTGACGATATAATTTTATATACAGGGATGGTTCCCACACTGTTATTTAAAATAGTAAAAAATAAGAAAAAACCTGAATGTCAGATACTAGAGATATGGGTAAATATGGTATATATGATTTTCCCTTACAGAATTCCCCTATCCCCCAACTGTAAGTGAATATAGTTATACATCTCTATTATAGTTCACCTTCATTAAACCTGAAGTTCTTAAGAGGGCAAGGATGTTTGCTTTAAACATTGACAATTACGTGCTAGACAAGTGTTTGTCTCAATAAATATTTCAGAAATAATTATGTAGTCTTAAAGATGAATTTGAAGAATTTTCACTGAAAAGGTAAAAAAAGCTGCATGTAACACAGAAATGTACAGAAAGGCTAAGTGATGAGTTTGATTATAAGTAATTTTATCCACTTTTTGTACTTTTTAAATATTTTCCAAATATCTTTTGATGAGTATATATTACACTTAGAACCAGGAGAAAAATTATGTTTACAAAGTGAAAAAGAAAGTAGAGATGAAAGCAGTTGGTAAAGTTAAAATACAACAAGCTCTATATTATTCACCACTGCTTGAGTAACTAAAACTAAAAATTAACCTCCTCTACCCCCAAAAAAGGAGTATTTGCTGTCAGGGAAATTTAATTCAAAACCACAATGAGATATTACTTCACACCCACTAGGACAGCTATAATCAAAAAGATAATAACAAGTGTTTGAGAGGATGTGGAGAAGTCAGAACTGTTATTTTATTTTTGAGACGGAGTCTCGCTCTGTTGCCCAGGCTGGAGTGCAGTGGCGCTATCTCTGCTCACTGCAAGCTCCGCCTCCCGGGTTCACGCCATTCTGCTGCAGAACTGTTATTTTTAACTGGTGGAAATGTTAAATGGTACAGCCACTCTGGGAAATAATCTGGTAGTTGCTTAACAGGTTACACACAGGGTTACCATGTGACCTAGCAATTCCACTAATAGGTTTATACTTAAGAGAATTGAAAACATATATTCAAAAATTTTATGTAAATGGTCATAAAAGCATTATTCATAACAGCCAAAAGTAGGAAGAGCTAAATGTCCACCAATTGATGAATCAATAAATGAAATATTATTCAGCCAGAAAAAGGAATAAACTACTGTCACATGCTACGATAAGGATGAACCTTGAAAAAATCATGCCAAGTGAAAGGAACCAGCCACAAGGACCACATGTATGATTCTATTCAACTGAAATGTCTAGAATAGGCAAATCCATAAAGAAAGAAAGTATAATAGAGTAGTGGTTGCCTAAGACTGGTAAGTTTGGGGGTAAAATGGGTGACTGCTAACTGGCACACTGGTTTCTTTTAGGGGTGATGAAAATGTTCTAAAATTGATTGTGGTGATAGACGCACAACTTAGAATATATTAAAAAACACTTAAGAGTATTCTATAAGTGGGTACACTATATAGTATGAATTACCTCTCAATAAAGCTATTATAATAAAGAAATTTGTATATTATACATAAAGAAAAGGCTGTTAAGAGAAACAAAAAGAATTAAGTTCAAATGCATGTGTGCCAAATTTGCCATAAAAAAGACAAACCTGCAATACTGTACTAACGTCCTGCTAGGCTATAAAGGTTTTAAGGCATTGCGAGTCAAGTTATGAATCAAAAATAGTTCTTGTCATTTTTAAAAACATAACTTCCTTGTGTATGTATTTTTTCAAAATACAGATTTTGTTACTAAATGAAAATATTCATCTCATTTACTCATTAGGTATGTGTATGTATGTATGTATATGTGTGTACATATATATATATATATATATATATATATTTTGAGATGGAGTCTTGCTCTGTCGCCCAGGCTGGAGTGCAGTGGCGCAATCTTGGCTCACTGCAAGCTCCACCTCCCGGGTTCATGCCATTCTCCTGCCTCAGCCTCCCGAGTAGCTGGGACTACAGGCGCCCACCACCACACCTGGCTAATTTTTTGTATTTTTAGTAGAGACGGGGCATTAGGTATATTTTTAATACCTTCTAAAGGTTGGGCATTTTCTAGGGATGAAGTAGGAGAGAAAAAAGAGACACTTTTCAAGGGCTTAGAATTTGGTTGTGAAGCTAATATATGCACACTAAATATTCCTAGGACAGTGTAAAGAAGCATTTACTATTCATTCATGTATACAGTAGTCATTCACTCAGGTGGTGAATTATCTAGGGTCTACCATCCACAAGGCCCTTGGAATGCTTTGTTGAACAGAGCAGACACGGCTCTGGCTCTCAGTAACCACCTTAAATGCTGTGACAAAGTGGGGGAAATAACACCGTATCTCAACTGACTCCCTTTGTCCGCCCTGGTCAGATTTCAGATCACTCTCTCATTACCTCCCAAGAATAAAAAGCAGCAGCTTTCTCCTGGCATAGGCTGCTCTCCTAGGTTTCAGGCATGCTTTCTCTAACTCAGTTGTCCTTTATCCACAGCACTCTGGCCCACATGTCTGAACCACATAATAAAGTATTAATATGCATGGACCTATTGGTTTAACAGAAGTGTTTTCTTCAAATTTGAATAAGGGCTTTCTCTAGTAATCACATTTCTAAATGCTTATTGAGTGGTGTCACTTGCTGCCCTTTCATCATCTCAAATCCAACACATCTCACACTGTGGTCCAGAGCACCCCCACTAAAACTGGATCTCCATTTTGACACTCCTAATTGTTTTAATTGTACCATCCTCCCAAACACAAAACCTCACAGTTATTGCGTACCCACCTCACCATCACACCAGCCTCTAAATCCCTATGAATCGCCTAGATGATCTCACACATCAAATTCTGCAATAAGCTTTCAATTGGTCTATCTTGTCACTAATTTTTCCTCCCACCAGTTCACAGCTCTGCTGTTTCTTCTGAGAAATGTTTAAATAATATGACATTTTGCCTCAAGGATTTTTAGTGTCTCCCCACAGAGAGAGTATCAAGTCCCTGGAACTTACAGATCTCTGTAATTTCAGCCAGTTCAGCCCTCTGCCTTTGCACATCTTACCACCTCCCAAACCAGTTTTACATGTTCCCTTCCCCTGACACTTGTGTTGTCTCTTCTCTTGCCCAGTGACAATGCCCTCTCCAGAGTGGTCCATCAAGCCCAAGGCTGCAAGACCATCTCCTCTGCCATCTCAGATGTGGCTTGTCCACTTACATCAATATTTCCCACATAATACTTACTTGGCAGTCAACCACATATTATTTCAAGGTGTGTCTTGCCTTGTATTAAACTGTTTAGAAGTCTTACTGTTAGGTAGCTTTTCACATGGGGGGGAAATAACTTCTTTGTATGACAGCCAAGTGTCTTGTATGCACTATAAGGAACACCAGAATCCTGGCACCAGGTTTAGATAAACTCAGATACTGGGCATTTGGTTATCTAAGTCTTCCTCAATTCAAGTCTTGTTTGAAAAGGGCCAAAGTATTTACATATCAATGCCTATTCCAGCATTACAACATTGTTCACATTACTATTTACAATGTAAGCTCCATGGGGGAAGGGGACAGGGACAAGTGTGTGTTATGCCCATCACTGCCCAGCAATGTGCACAGCATCCGGTACATGATGTGAATGCTCAATAAACATTTACTGAGTGAAGGCTGGGTATGAAGACATCAACGATTTGTGTAAGTGGCAGTCTCCTTAATGTAATTCATCCTTTCTATGTGGTGAATTTAGGTTAAAAAGAAAAGATAGACTACATGAAAAGCTACCACACTATTAGAAACATGCAGATACATTAAAAAAATGAAAACTTCAAGCATCTTTTCTCTGGAGTATGATAAACAGTGAAAGACCCAATTTGTATAATTAGCAGCTTTCTCGATTATATAATAACTTTTTTTGAGGTCAGCCCTGTGTTTTCTTATGATGGAAAAGGAAATTTTCAGATATGGGGTTGATATTAAAAATACTGCTGTTCAATGCTTTTTCATTACAGTTGACATATACAAATTTACTCAATTATACTAAAAACTTAAGCATATTAAGAACTACTATTCCAAAGCAACATAGCTCAATATTGTCACTATTAAAGGCTTTGCTTGGCTTATTTCACCAAGAAATAGTAAATTAAGAGAGTAGGCTATGTAATTTGTGTTTATCAAACATAACTCTTATATAATAAAAAACATACCTGTTGCTCTCCAAGGAAATGACTTCTCAGTTGAGCTAAAGAAAAAGAAGGAAAAAATGAAACATTTATTTATTTTGTCACAAAATTTAGCTTGGGACCTGTTTTGCATATTAACATTTAATTTCCACATTAAATTATACAAAAGCATAAAAACCTTAAATAAATTTAAACTTATCTAAGCTAATTTTTAGATAGTATTTAAAATTGGAACAAAAATTGTTTCTATTTGGAAATTAAGGCAAATTATAAAATGACATAAAATTCTACTTGAAGACAAAACAGCACAACTGTATGATATTCACAGTACTTACATGATGTACTACAGTTTTTTTGTGATAATATGAAAACTACATATGTATCATATATATGAAAAGGAACCAAAAAGGTTGTTAAACAGTTTATTTTACTTATTTTCAAAAGTGGCAATTAGAACAGAGACAAAACATATAACAGACAAAATTTACCGAGGCCACTTTTGAATTGAATGTTGCCTTATAAAATTTAAAACACAGAACTTTATATCAAAAATATAAGGTCCTATAAGCCAGGATAAAGTGACAGCTATGTATTTTCCTTGGTTATTAGAGTGTGCATTTAAAAAATTTGTGCATAAAAACATATCACTGCCTCCCTGGTTGCCACCCCTCTTGCCCCAATCAATACAGGAAATCATGGTGTTATAGGGACAGTGCAGCAGAATGCAGGAACAAAATAATGGATTATTAAGCATTTATTAAATGCTAGATTAAGCATTTCACATATGATCTCCTTCATATTATTTATCACAATCTTGTGAACAGGTACATCCTCATTGTTATCTTACAGATAAAGAAACATATGCTGGTAATTCGAAGAGCTGGAACCACACCCAGGACAGTCAGATTCCAAACTCGCGCACCGTATCACTGTGCTACCTGGCAGAACAGCTTGTGATCCCATTTTTGCATTAAACACATATAGACACATAGACAATATGACTAGAAGTCTAGAAAAATAAAAACCAATGTGCTAGCAGTTATATCCATGAGTACAGCCATTATATTTTTTTTCTTTTTAATCATTTGTACTTTTTTTCCTTTTAAAAAACCAGAAAAAGGACATATATTCATGGTATTTTTTGAGTGCTTATTAAATTTATAGAAAAAGGAGTGTGACTCTGGGCTTAAGGAAACATTTTGCAAAACAAAGAACGTGGAGCAGGGGAAGAACAGCCCTTTTAGTGCTGTATTTCTAAGATTTTAAGTTCTTATTACCCCCTTGATACTTTCCCCAAGTCATTATGTAGTTATGAAACTTGCTGGTTGAAAACCCTAGATTCCATAGAAACTCCCTGAACTTCAATTTTGTGTGTGATTTGCCTTTTTTCCATCACAGGAGCAACAGTTCACATTCCAGGACCTTGAATGAGCTGCAAGCAGGGGGACATGTTCCCAGCAAGTGGAGTCAACCAGTTAATGCTCATTTCCTCCAGGGCTCTGTGATATTCCTTTATCTGAAATACCCTTAGCTGATTTCAAAGTAGACTGATAGGAAAAAGTGAAAACTTGGTCAAATATCAGTAATGAGACATTTGTCTTGCTCCTAAGGGTAGGCCATCACTGTCTTGAGACTCCAAAAGTGGTTTTGCACACTGAATTTCAATTTCTTCTCAATCTGTTTTTGTTATTTAATTGTATTATCTAAACTAGTTTTCTAAGCACTGAGACTGACATTACCCAACTGTGTTTCCTCAAAAGCATCATATTTTATGTCAATATTAAAACACACGGTAAATGAAACTGCCATCCAGAAATGTTTAGTATACCTCAAGTTTCTTGGGAATATTAAGGAAGTTTTATCTTCTGAGTTTGAAACTTATATAAACTTTAATGAAATATAAGACTTTTTATCCTCAAAATTGTAAGTCATAGAATATAATTCCAGATAATTGCTCAAATGGAGCAAGGGCTATGGCTGTTTTGCTTTCTCTTTATAGCAAGTGCCTAGCATTTGCCCGGCACACAGCAGATGCTTAATTAAATTGTGAAAAAATCAAGTTCTTTATTGTTTTGAAAGGTCAGGATTATATAAATTACCAGGTATTACCTAGTATAAGCAAGTCAACTTATTCTCCCTGAGTCTAGGTAGGAAGTTGCAGTAGCCTCGTTGTGTAGCAATCAAGCAAACAGCATTTCTGCTGCTGAAAGAACCTTTGGTTACCAAAATATAATAGGTATTCCTAGGTGAAGGCAATGGGAAGCCTCGGTTAACATGAATAGTCCCTTCTCTATTTAAGGTAGAATATATAAATCAATAGAAAAACAAGCTAATAAAGAAAATTAAAAATAAAAAGTTCCATGGTGTATTTTGAAGATCGTGTATTCAGCCCAACTAATTTCACACTAACTTCTATAATTCTGAGAAATAACTGGTCATTACATGTTATTCATAACAGCCTATTTTCTTTCTGAATTACTTCAAATGATTCTCAAATTGTTCACTACTTTGGGACTCAGGGATTGGACAACAAAACACATGGAATTTTGAAAGGCTGTTTTAAACCACCAAATGCAATTGTTCTAATAAACCCATGTTTATTAGAACAATCACAGGCAGCTTCATGTTAGAAACATAGGCTTATTTCCTCCTTCTCTCCCTCCAACCATCTATTCCTAGAAACACTTCCCCAACTTTTACTGAATGCCTACAATGTGTCTGCAGGCACTGTGCCCACAAATGACTCCATCCCGGTTCCTTTTCACTTCTCTTCTGAAGATGCCAAGCAGCTTGCGTTCTAGGAGCTTCCACTGGAATGTGAAACACATTTTAAAATACATACAGGAACTGAGTCACCCATGATAACTTTGTTTCAATGGGAAGATATATTCATAATGTAATATGTTAATAACTTAATAATAATCATTTAGAATGAAATCCACTAATAACCTTGGGGCTGTCCAGTCAGATGGTGAACATCAATCAAAAGCAAATTTATTATCAAATTAACAATTCATTTTAATGCAAAAAATCAGTTTTGTTTATAGGAAGACAATGTGCCCTCATCATATTACACGAAAATATGTTGTAGATCACTATAAAATTCTACACACTCCTGAAATTAATTTTTTTCATTCAGATGCAAATGGAGGCAAAATATCTTTGTTGGACACTAATGGCTGTGTAATATCAACTTTGAAAACTCTCCTTATTTTGCTGTTTTCCATATTAGGACTCAGAAAATTACCTGTTCATAATCCCCTGCAGCCAGAGGCAGGCCAGTGAGTGAGAGTCCACAAGAAGCCACATGTGGAGATAGAGTGGTCCTGAGCATTTGTGGTGGATACAGTGGTGGCAGTAGGTACTGCTCCTGGAAACCCAGATTCAGATTCTGGCTCCCTGGCCTTCCTGGAGACTCCATGAGTTGACACCCAATAGCTCTTAAAAAGTTCCTTTTCTGCTTACATAAGCCAGAGAAGATTCTATTGTTTGCAACCAAAAATCCTGACTGATGTTATCCTAAAACTAACAAAGACAAACTAGCCCTCTGAAAAGGGCCCAAGACTCGTAACTGCAGACTATTTCCAACTGCATACTGGATATATAACACAGATCAGATTCAACGTATTGAAATTATTTCCCTCTAAACTGACTCCTGCTTGGTGATTCCCACCTAGTCACTCAAACTGAAGAGCAGGGAGTAATTTTACTGTTTGTTCTTCCCACTAGTGTGTCAGCTTCATGAGGGTATGGGAGTCGGCCTTGTTTACAGACAATGGCCAGAGCCTAAGGCAGTATCTGACACATGGCCATTACTCATTTTGAATTAATCTCTACTACCACTGACATAGTTCTGGTCTTTATCCTCTTTTGGCTGGGTCCTTCAGTCTCTCTCCTGACTGGTCTTACTTCTCATCCTGGCAGGCTCTCTTCTACGCTGCTACTACTGTGATTTTTTTCAAACACTCACCCCTGATGTCATTCTTCTGCTGCTAATGCACAGCAGATCCATAGAGGATAAAATGCAAACATCTCAGATGGCACAGAAGGCCCTGCACCACCTGGCTCCTTCTAGTGTGCCCTTTCCCACACAAACCTACATTCGAAGCACTTCTAACTGCTTGCAGTTGCCTCACACACCATACTGTTTCACACTTTCACTGCTATTTTTAGGGCAGAACATGCAGGAATACAGCCTGACAATTCTTTCAGAATTACTCAAATTCTAGAATGGCACATGCAGGTACCATATAACTTGTTTATATATCCATGAAACAGAATGCTCTAAAGTTTACCTTCACTTTGTATCACCTTCTATAATAACAGGAATATTAAAAAAAAATGTTTTACTTAATTCTTCTGTCTGATGTGAGCAAGTCTGCTTTAGTGGATACCAGTAGGTAAACGCTAGAAGGGACAGTAGAGAACTGGATGGAGCCACATGGTAATTCTGCCATGCCACTTCCCTCACCTTCTTTCAGGTCTAGGTAGGGCTCATTTTATCACAAGTATACACAAGCTACTGTTACTAGTCTCTTAGCAAGACATATTGAATTAGGACAAGATCCAAGGGTTACTCCTTTCTGAAAAAGAACCAGTTCTTAGCCTGAAATTAGAATATGGTCAAATTGCAAAATTTACTGCTTTATTTTAAAAAAATCAGGCTGGGCACGGTAGCTCACACCTATAATCCTACCACTCTGGGAGGCTAAGGTGGGAGGACTGCTTACCCCAGATGTTTGAGACCAGCTGGGGCAACAAAGTGAGACCCTGTCTCTACAAAAAAGTTTTTAAAAAAATAGCCGGGCATGGTGACATGCGCCTGTAGTCTCAGCTACTTGGGAGGCTGAGGTGGGAAGATTGCTTGAGCCTGACAGCAAGGCTCAAGGCAAGCAAGGCTGCAGTGAGCTGTGATTGTGCCACTGCACTCCAGCCTGGGCAACAGAGACCCTGTTTCAAAAAAAAAAAAAAAAATAAACAAAAATAATTGTGTCAAGAGATTTTACACATACATGTATATTTATATATCAATATAAATCATTAATAGCTGAAAAAATAAACCACAGTCAATAACAAATTAAATTTGACTCAGTATTAATTAGAAGGGATAACTCAAATTATCCTAGAAATTGTTTTATTTATGAATGGAGCATGGGTGTGTACCACTGTCTGGACTATGTACCATCTACAGCCTTCTCTCTGGTGACCACCCATTATCCTTCAAGAATTACCTGAGGAGAGTTGGTCACCTCCTCCTTTTTGTTGTGAATGTACTCAATAATTTATCTGTATTTTTGCACTTTTCACATTGTAACCATAGTATTTGTTTACCTACCTGTTTCTACTACCAGACTGCAGTCTTCTTGAGAGTAAATATAGTATATTAATTCTACTTGCATCTAACCAGGAATTGGTGTTGAGTAGGATGCTTAAATAGATCATAGCTGATCTTAACTTTTTGGGTTGCTGTTTTAAAGACTAATGCTACATAATTTTAGAAACTGTTTCAATCATTCTGCAGAAGAGACCATTTCCTCCCGATTTGGGCTCTTTGTATCTCATAGAAAAGATGTTTACTGCATATATGCATACATCACATGGATTCATTCAACAAATATCCGTTGAGCATTCATTGAGTGCCAGCCATTGTTAGAAGCCAGGAATACATGGTGAGAAGAGCATCCTACAAGAGAGGACTCTGATGTCAATGTCACAGGGTCCAGCACTATCCAGACTAAAGACATTCACATATCTATCACAAACAAGTGTGAAGCAACTTTTAAAAACAAAAACCAAGACCTAACTCTCCTTATACTCATCTATGAAAAGAAGGTCAACTGGTACTGGGAGCACCCAGGTAGGAATTTGAACACGAAGTCTCCAGTGAGACAGGTATGGAACAATATGAACTATACGCCATAGTCTAGACTATACCTCGATTTCCACAGCTCACAAACTGTAAGCGGTTGGGAATAAGACAGTTTGGGAGACCACCAAAACAATATGCTACATGTGTAAGAAATCTGACATTTCTCCCCTCTGTCATGACAGATGATCTCTTTAATGGCTATTTAAACCATCTCAAATGAGCAGCATTACATGATCTACTTTCACTATCACACCATAGTTTTTACAATATTACAATATTCTTTTTTTTTTTTTTTTTTAGAGACAGGGTCTCATTTCATTGCCCAGGCTGGGATTACAGGCATGAGCCACTGTGCCTGGTACACAATATTCTCTAAATTATTCTTAAGTGTTCTTCTATTAAATAGAGGTAATTAATACATGAATCAGATGTGTATTAATCTTTACTATGAAAAATTTTAAAAAATACATTTGTACATTTTTGGCCTTTCCTTGATGTTTCACTCCTCAGTTTCCTCTCAGTTTTACTATTTTGAGCTCTGATTCTAAGTTCCACAAGTCTGTATTTCTGTAAATATTAATTCTTGAATTAGAGTTTAAAAACTCCCACATTTACAGATGAAATCTCAGTAGCTTCAGGACATAAGTTCCAAAATGTGTTTCTCTCTTTCTCCACCAATTCGTTATTGTCTTACTTTAAATTTGTGATTTGCTCATTTTATAACTTATGTTTCATCTTTTCTTGTGCCATTGGTGGGCTTTATTTCTCCACTAATCAAAGTTACTCCATTAACAAATGTATAGGCTTTCCGGATTCTAAATCTATTGTGAGTTCTAGCTAAGTCTACTTTTTAGTCAATTCCAAGGTCTATTTCTAAGTTAAAAAAAAAAAAAAAAAGGGAAATTCATTTTGTGTTTTTATTTTTTGGCAATGAATTACCATTGTAATTACTTAACACCTTGTTATCCTCTAGGCATTACAAATTGCTTTTTAATGAATTACTCCAAAATCCTCCTAGTTAACGTGAACTGGGCTCCATAGTTCCCTGTTACTCTGTATTTCCCATTATGTATCTGGGATTTTTTCCCCCTCCCCAAGGGAATATGGCAAAATAACTACTAATGATTCTCAAGTTTGTCTCTACTTAAGAATATCACAGGATAAATTTTAAACAAACTACCTTAACGAAGTAACACATTCTGTCAAACACTTAAATTTCTATATTGTCATTAATTATAATTAAATGCAATCTTCAATTATGATCAGGAGACACAACATACTTTAAGATTTTTATTTCTATCTAACATTGCTTTGGCCTCTGTTTTAATTAGTACATTTAAATCTTTGCTCGGTCTTTCTCTTAACGCATTTGTAAAATATTCCATTAGTTTCTTGTGAGTCCTTAGCTAGGTTAAATGCATTCTGTGCTTTAGCTTTCTTGAGTGCTCATGAATTTATGCTGAGAATGCCGCTTTCTGAATGTAGTTCCTGTGGAAGTCCCTGGTCTTATTAGGACCAGGCATTCACCTGTGGGCAGGTCTGATTTCTCCTTACCCCGACCCTCAACAAGAATGTCCATGAGCTCATTTTATAATTAGGAAGGTGAGAAGTAGGATCTAGAAGACTAAGATGGAATAAAGGGTTCTCTAATGCTATAACCTGTCTTCTGATGTTCTGAAAACTCATACCACCTACTAATAGGTAACTGTCAGGTTACAACCAGTTTTGTTTTTCCTGTTTGGGAACCAGGGTCTTTAGCTGTTGCTTTTAGTTAGATAAGGATTGCCCAGGAAATAAATTCTTTACACTAGAGACTTATGCTCGTCTTAACATCAGAACAAATAGAGCAGTTACACAAAATTATCATGATTATTCTTCCCAAAACAAGTTTGGATAGCTCTTCATCATTGCACTAAGCTAGTTCAGTAAGGTGAAGACAGGAAGGTCAACACGTGAAGACAGTGAAGGTGAACTGCTTTGCCCAGCTCAAGGACGGGGGAGATGGAAGGCAAACAAATATCTCCACCACCACATTCACTACCACCTCGGAGGGGCTCTCAGGACACTAGTTTGAAAAATCACGAATCCAGACAGTGATGATTTCTTAGCAAAAATACTCTGAAAGCAATCTCCCTTAGTATTTAACTATATTTTTGAAACCCCTTCCAAATTTACTTAGTGTCTATTCACAATCAATCTCAATGAAAACAAAAACAAAACAAAACCTCTTCCTCCAAACTCCTGGTTTTTCACTGACCGAGTCTCTGTTTACCATACTGTCAGATCCTGGGCAATTCTCTGTTGGATGGAGACTGATTTCTTTCTTCCCAAAAAGGGGCCACTAATTAATTCTTCCTAGCTTTTCATCAGAATGGCCGTTAGTCCCCTCTCTTCCTAAGGCTATTCCCAATATCTCAGCAGCCAGGAAAAGTGAAAATGTGACAACAGGTCCCTAACTGTAGTTTAGTTACTTTTATGTGTTATGACCTTGCCCCTGAAAATGGTACATGCCTATAGTTTGAACTAAGCAAGGCATAACAAATGAGACAGGGCAAAGGGCTTCTTTTCATAATTATTTATACGATCCGAGGGCGATATTGAGGTTACAGAAAAGCAAGAGCACTTGAATTAAAAACGACACCCTTCATGTAGGCTACAGCTGTTCCTGACCCACCAGCCACAGGACATGAGGCTTGAGCTGCCTTCCACTAGTGAGGCTCTGCATCAGTCCATCTCCATTCCAAACCCAATCACTGCTGTGACCAACAGAATGAACAAACGAGATGGCTACAGGAAGGCAGACCTGATGCCTCATGGAAGGCAGGAAAGCTCAAGGGCCTAGAGTCAGACTCATATCTCCCTCAGTGACACTTTACCTGAAAAACTTGGCTATGCTCAGAATATGCTTTTACAATTTTAGTCTTTAAAAAATCATGAGCAACAGGGGCAGCAAAATGTGGAATAAAAGTCCAGTCTTGGTTTACATTGGATGCTAGCAAGTTTGAGTAAAATACATGCCCAGATACTGTGGTGAACATGTTTGGTCTTATTCATGGTCCTATTTTGTTTTCATACTTGTTTTCTCAGTTCTTTGTTCTACTTTTCCTTTGTGCTACTCTACTATATATTTTTGGACCCCTATAACAGCTGTCTAAAATGCATTCCAGGGAAAGGTAAGATTTAAATAAATAATATCATGACCAGCCTCCTGAAGGGAAAATTGCTTATTTGATGCAGAGCAAAAACATGAAAGGAACAGGAAATACAAGTCAAGTAACCTTCATAGGGACTAGAGGTGGAGGTGAACAAATTTCAGAAGATGTTAAATATTCTTTGACAAAAGCATTTTGTGTTAGTGCTTTGAATCTATGAACAAAAGATTCAGAAGACCATATGGGAAAAGGAAGATCAAAAAGGATGTAGTACTAGACAAAAAATGAGACAAACAGTTCCCTCTAGTATCCCTATAAATTATACAGGAAACATGACTTCTGTTTATGCCCATCCCACAACAGGCGTTCCAACTAGTCAAAGTAGAAATCAGAATAGGAAGGTTTTCTAATATTTCAAATGACATTTGAAAGAATGAAAGCAACTGAGATGAAAAGAGTAAAATGGCTAAACGCAACAACAGCCTCTCTTCCTAAATATCCTGCCACAAACCTAGGATCCTATTTGGGCAAAGGGTTGGCCTTGAACCAGATGGGCTACTGGGAACTGTGTCCATGGTCTACAAAATGCTGTGGCCTCCTTCATTTCTATTCTTCTAAAACCTTCCAAAGTTGAAGAAATAGAAAGGAAATTTTAAAAAATTTAAAATAAAGAAGAAAGGGCATATAAACATACTATTTTTTGCTAGAATTGCATAAAAGTATCTACATCTTATACTTGTAAATAAAGCAGATGCTGGTAAGGAGCAAGAAAAGGGCCCTGTTTTTCTATTTGTTCTACGTGAGACTGGGCACAGCATTAACATGGGACTAAGCTATAGCAGTCTGTAGTAAGAGACAAGCTGGGATACAAAACCCTTGAAATTCATAATTACAAATAGTTTTATTTGATGCATACAATTTAATTTTGTACATTATTTCATATTTTAGGTGCTTTGAAAAGCCTATGTAAAAATTTACTTAAAAGGAATTTTAAGCCGAAATTTGTAATTAAACACTTATACCTCCAATCACTTACACAGAGAGTTCTTTGCTACTCATGTAAAGGTACTATCAAATCTGGTGTGTGTCTAAAGAATGATACTCACTTTCTATCTACTGATTATCTGGAGTAAAGATTTTTAATTTTTATAAACAGTAAAGTTCCTTAAATTGCCAAAAAAATTAATCATAAGTGTGAAAAGAGAAAGCATAATATACTTGTTAAATTTCTGCTTTGTTTTTTGACAAAGAAAGGTTTCTCTCTGTGACAGCATTTTCAGCTCTTGATTTATGGACAAGCAACATGAATAGCTGTTTTAGTGCAGAAAGAGGAATGAATTCACACGTGGGACAGTCCACAGACCCAGGATTATTAATAACTAACCTGGAAGAAGAGTGGACCCATAAGGAAACAGACAATATTCTACATAGTAGATACTATGTTTCTATGTAGTAAAACATCTGGATCCTAGAAGAGTGGTTCTAGAAAGGTTTAAATACCTCTGAAAACTCTCATGGATCCCTAATTTGTCCCACATCCCCTTACCCACCACTCTGGTTTCCTACTCTTCTCTATTTATCACCCACATGTTCCTAACTACTGCTGTAGGGGAATGAAGCAGAAAAAAGCCTAACAGGATGAATAAGGAGGAATGATGATAATGACAATGGAGGGACAGGGTAAAGTCTCTTAAAACAGCATTCTTGATAAACAGTGCGGATCCATAAACACTGATCAGGAGTTGAACAAGTAACCTTCAAGGCAAACAGAAAAGGTAAGTAAGTGGTTGGTCAAGACTGCCTTAAATTTCTAGCTTTAATGTCGAGGCTTCTTTTGAGAAACATGAATCCAAAAAGAAATGCCAATTTACAACATACCCGAGGAGAGGTTGACTAACTTTATCTTTCTTTCCCTCTTTTTTCTCCCTGTCCCATTCATTGTCATGAGTGAACATCATTGATAGGAAAGGTATTACATGGTATGTGGAGCGTATTATGTAAATTTATAATGTCTACATTGTAAAAGTTAGAGCTAATAAATGGTGTTTATTTAAATATTCAACAAGTTTATCACTCAGATTGTAAGACATATAACCATACTAATTTTATAAACATTGAAATTATGGTTAATTTTTAAAATGCAATTTTAGTCAGAAAATTAAGATCTGAATCACCTAACATTTTAAAAACTGTTATGCAACATTTAAAATATATACAATAAAAAACAGTATAACAAACACTCTGTATTTATTATCCAGCTTCAACAAGAAAGTGAACATGTGGTCAAACTTATTTCATTGACATCTTTATTCTACATTATATTCTCTACATTACTGGATTGTTTTGAAGCAAACTCAAGACATCTTATTACTTCAGTAATACTTTAAATGTATCTTGAAATATAGATACTTTAAAAAAGAACATAACCACAATAATATTATCACACCAAAAATTAACAGTAAAATTCTTAGTATCAAGTATCTAGTCAGTATTCATATTCCCTGTTTCAATTTAACAGTTGGGTGGTTTAAATCAGGACCAGAACAAGGTCCATATGTTACATTTGGTTGCTACGTCTCTAAAAATCTTTTGATATATAGTTTTACCTCCCCCTCTCTTCTTTTTCCTATTTGAAAAAGTTTCATTTGCTCTGTAGAATTTTAGCCTGGTTCTAATGAATACACATTCATTCAGCACAGTATCAACTGACTTGTTCCTCTGTCTCCTGTATTCCCCATAAACTGGTATTAATATCTAGATGCTTAAATAATTTTAGGGCAAGAACATGTCATGGGTGACATTACATACTTCTCATTGCATCATATCAGGTGACTAAGATTTCGGGTTGTCTCCCTTTTTGCGATATTAACATAAGATAGATCAGTGCGTTCATGTCCTGTCAGCCCAATCCATTCACTGTAAAATTTCCCACTACCTTTCCAGCTGATGATTTTAGTAGCCATTGGTGGTCACTGGTTTGTAACTATTTTGTTAGTGGTTGCTAAGTTCAACCGAGTTAACTTCTAGACTTATTCTGCTTAAACTACTTCATACAATAATATAATTTCTCTCTTTGTTTTATGTTCATAAGAAATATGATATAATACTATTTCAGTTGTCACTTATAAATGTCTTTACTGAAAAGTATTTTGCTAATGTTGTTCAGAAAACAGATATAATTCCGCATTTTGTGCTCTGTAAATATTAGTTATTATATTATGGTTGATAATTTTACTTGAATTTTCTCTGTGGCTGAAATAGCTCTCTTATTGATAATGTAACTCAATCTGGGAAGTAGATCAATCTTTAATTGACTTGGACTGAAGCAAAGACTATGCATCATAGGATCCTAAAATAACTGGCTATTCTTTTTCTCAGCACCCCCCTCAAAAAAAAGGTCTAGAAGAAATACACAACACACACACACACACACACACACACACACACACACACACACACTCTCAAGACATTCCTCTTTGGATTATATGCAGTCTACTAATGCAAACCAAACATTTGACAGTGGTTAAAATGTGTAGGTATTTAATGGAAGTTTTTTTAGCTGTGAAAATCTGTAGTCTACACACTTTTTCCTGCTTCAGTTTTAGAGTGCTTTTCTCCTATTTAATTGTGGAGTAACACAACAGCAGCATAGAAAAATCTATGCAAAAACAGATTAGATTGATTTGTTATTAAATAGATTGTGAAGCCTCAGGGAAGATAACTATAATAACAATTCAGACAATATAAAGTCTGGTAAACTTGTCATGTTTGTCCCCCACTCCCATCCCTAGGCAGACATGCCATGTACATTTTTATGACAAGCTGATTAACTGCTGAAAATGCACTAATGGAGGGCCCTCACTTTTAGGTAGATAATCACATTTTCAGTTTTCTTCCCCATACATCACTGGATTAGAGCTGTGTAGGGTAGTTCTCTGAAGGGTTAAGGATACATCACACATATTGCTCTTGTTGCTCTATGTCCTTAACCTGCCAAATGGTAACGAGAATGAGAGTTTACCACCCGCCTTCTTTTATTTCATCATGAATATTAAAGTGATTAGATGAAGGAATTACAAAAAATTTCCCCCTAAAATAATTAACTGCGCTAAGTACATTAGTGGCAATAGGCAATATATTTTTAAAGGTTGTTTCCTAGAGTTGTTGAATGAACATTTATATGACCTCTTGTAACCTGTTTGTGAATGACCAGGAATAGAAATATCAAGCACTTCAGAGTTTCCAGATAGGAGGGACAAAATAGTGGTAGTGGAGGTGGAGCTGTAGACGAGGACTCTCGCAGATGCCTCTGTACAGCAAACACAACTTTTACCTAGGTAGTATGTGTTTGGAGGGGTGCAGTGGCAAGAAGGAGGTAAATGAAGTACTGAAGTCTTCCCAGCCACTTGAGACTCCAATGGAAAAGCAAGAGAAAAACACTGTCTTTAGGGGAAAATGTCATCCTCATGTTAGATTCAGGTGTACAATAAATAAAACCAAATCAAAGCAAAACACACCACCACCGCCAAGACCAAAAATGAAACCCTACTGAAGAGTAAGAGGATAACATGCACAAAACATTTACTATCAAACTGCAAATTACGTAATAGGTGTTGAACGGCTGCTGTTCTCTTTCCTATACTATAATTATAAAAAGGGATTTTACCGAAGGGTATGATGATCAAAGATACCAAGGTAAGGCATCCTGGGATAGAGCTAGGAGAGCCAGTGCAACCTCATCAACAGCATTCTTCACAAAATTAAAAATAATAAAATACAGGCATACATTTTATGCTGCTAGAAAGACACTTTATCATCTGGTTTAGTTATGCACAATGGTCCCTTGCTGATAGAAGGCAAATTTCTAAGCTTGTATCTTTGTAGCTCTAGAAAACAGCAACAGCTAAGTATTTGGTGAATGAATTTAGAAAAGACGTCATAAATACTTGCAGAAAAAAACAAATGCAGAGTCACTAAAGAAAACGTGGAGATAGAAACTGAGAGTAACATCAGTATAATCTGTTTGGGCTTTCACCTACCCTAAGTGGCAGGTTTGGATAATTTGAGATTTATTATTATATTATATATAGAGGGTTATTTCTTCTACATACGTGTCACTGTACTAAAATGTTCATATTCTATAAATAGATCAATATGGTGTACTTTGTTCTACAATGTACTAGGATCTGTACTATTTTAAGAAATATATCCTAGAGTTATTTTAGCTTTAAAAAACTAATGATAGAACCCAAAACAACAAGCCAAATTACTCATTAGAAAAATGAGCAAACATGAACAGCGGAGGACACTCAAATGGACCATAACATATGAAAAGATATTCAACACCAACAGCAATTGAGAAAATGCAAAGTTAAATGAGATAACGTTAGTTTGGCAAAAATTAGACAGTTCAATATTAAACATTGGCAGAAATAAAGAAGGAAAGAAAGCAAGCAAGAGAAAATGAACCTGGAACTTTTTTACACTGCTCAAGGGGGTGCAACTGTTGAGCTACTTCAGAAAGCTGCTTCAAACCAGCAAGATCTAGAAAAATTAAAAATGTACATTCATTATGATCCAAATAGTCTACTTCTCATTATATATTTTCCATAATCTTACACATGTGAACCAGGATATATGTTCAAAAATGTTCACTTACAGTATTGTAAAACTTCAACAATGGAATGGCTAAACAGTTTAATGTCTATGACATAAATATACAAGAGCAGTTAAAAGAATGAACTAGATTTACACACATCAATGTGGCTGGATCTCAAATGGAAAAAATCAAGGTGCACAATGACACATAAACCACACCTACCATCTTTGATGTTAAAAAAAAAAAGCAACACAAAATATTGGTTACACAAGTGTTAATATATATGTATATAATATGTAAGTACTGTATATGTATTGACATAAAAGTATACAAAGTAATTTGAAACACTACACACTAGTGGTTAGCTATGGGGAAGAGAAAATGTGGCAAAGGGGACTTGAATTTTATGTTTAATATTTTTTATAAAAAATGAATTTTTAATAATTTTTAATTACGGGATGTGAGTACTTACATTTTCATTCTATTCTCTGCACTTACAATTTTTAACATTTCTCAAAACAAAGATTTAAAAACACAGATAAAGGGAAAATAATAATAGTAATAAGAAAATACAGGATTTAAGAGCATTGTTGCTTTTATGAGATGGTAAATGTAATTACTAATTCCTATAAAGCAGTGAAAGCAAATTTGTTCAAGCATCTTGAAATATCCTGTATAACTGATTAAAGTACTTTATCAATATGTACACATAATTTCAAAAACTAATGATGAAGAGTAAGGGCTAATATTATAATTCTTATTTTGATCCAATAATTCAATACTGCTAAATAACTTAGTAATATAATTATAGAAAGTGAACTATGAAAATTTACAGAAAATGAAATACTGTTTTAACTAAAATTGTTCTTTAAAAGATAATTAAATAATAGCATGATATACATATTTTAGATGTATGGGCCTCTGAATTTTTGAGAGTACTAGAAAAATTAATACAGCTGAGGTGCCTCCATTTTAACCACATACATTAAAACAGTGTTAAAATAATCTGAAACATTTATCCTATTAACCTGATCTTTTTTGTGGTTCTTCCTAACCACCTTATCTATTTGACATTTAAAATGCTCAGTCTAAGAGACAGTAATTTATTTTGGAATACTTATTTGCTGTGATTAAAACGTTGTGTAGTACAACATTCTAGGTTCAAAAAAGATTCTATTACTCATGAAAGGTATCTTGTTTAAAATTCTACATGGTGACATTTTTAGCTTAAAATATGTTAGCTTACTGCAATACTGGTTGAAATACCTTGGGGTCACATGTCCTAGGCAAGACTTAGTTATACTAGTTTAATTCACATGTGTAGAGATACTTGTCACCTGGATTTGTATGTCCCAGTTGAAATTGGCTTGTGACTGGAATGGCAATGAGATATCATAATTAAAAATGCCTTCTGGAAGAACTGTGTTGAGCAAACTGCTCCAGATAAACAACTTCTGTAGAGCTGCAGGTCAGCTTTGACTCATTTGGTAGCTTTCAGATGTGGAACTCTTTACTGTGTTTACAACAGGAGTTGCATCACGAAAATGCAATGTTACCAAATTTGCTCATAAGAGCACCAATTTAATAACTATTCACCATAAAGATCCCAAGGGTTTCTGGTAATTATACTGAAATATTCAACAGTTTAGTCTTCATTTAGTCTGAATTAGAAATGAAGTTAGGGAGCTTTAGAATATTTGACTATTAAGAGAGCCACTAGTGACCAAATACACTAAAAAAATTAAAACTAAATCATTACAGCCAACTAACTCACCAATAAACAAGCATTTACTAAAACAGGAAGCAAAGGAGAAAGGAAAGGAGGCAAGCCCACAGGAGATAGTGGGAGGATGGGTGGACAGGCCAAGGGAAATCTCCCTTTGCTCCTGCCGCCTCCAACTTAAGAATGTCTAGAGCGAAGCTCTTGATATTTTTCCCCTCTTAAAATTCAATACCCAGCAGCACTATTCATAATAGCCAAAAACTGAAAACAACCCAAATGTACAACTGATGAATAATAAACAAAATGTGGCATATCTACATGATGGAATATTATTTGGAAATAAAAAAGATGAAGTACCAATACATGCAACAACATGGAGGAACCTGGAAAATTTCATGCAAAGTGAAAAATGCCAGACACAAAAGACCACAAATTGTAATGATATCATTTATTAGAAATGTTGAAAATAGGCAAATCCATAGATACAGACAGAATAGTGTGGTTCTCTGAGGATAGGGAAAAGGAAAAAAGGGGGAGGCTAGAGGGTTTTTTTTTTGGAATGATGTTTCAAAATTAAGTAGTGGTGATGGTTGCACAACTCTGAATATACTTAAGAACACTGAACTGTACACTTCAAAAGTATGGATTTTATGGTATGTGAAATGTATCTCAATAAAATAGTTACTTTATAAAAAGCATGCTCAGGTTTTGCCTGGTGAGAGCACTGAAGGTCAAAGGGACAGAACTTTCTCAAACATTCTCCTAAGTGGTATATTAAATAAGTAATAAACTGTTAAAGCACAAACATTCAATCTATTCAAAGATTCTTGTTTTAAAGAATATATTATTTGAAGAGGCTGATTTCTCAATGACTTAAAAATATTCATTGAAAAAAAGATTTGAACCACAAAAAGGCCTTTTATGCTGCTGTCAGCCCTAAAACATTTTTAGAATTTTTAGTAACATCAATTGAAACCTGATGGGCATCTGCAGATGACCCGATCAAGTGTAACAAATAAAAAATCTGAATGGCAGTGGGGAATCAAATCTTTTCATTAAAAAAAAAAAAAAAAACAGTTCTTTTCTTAAGTGGTAGTAAGAATACTATTTGTCAAAACTGTATGACCTTTTTGAAATCATAAAGAATTCTATTTTAGCAGGGCTTTAAACTAACTGAAAAAGGGAAGATAATCTTAGGAAGACTGTGAAGTTATTTAACTTCAACATTGCCACCATTTTCCTAGTACCAGCAGCAGCCAAAGAATGAACAATGTGAAGGGACCAACTGCTTCTGAACGGGATAATCAAATTTCAAAATCATTTGCAAAAAGCAAAAATGAAAATCTAAACTGTGATTTACTTCCAAAAGTTGCCATTAATATTTTCTACAATTATTAAAAGGCCCAATTTTTAAATATATATTTTTTACTTCAATATAAATCAAAAGTTAGGGCTTTGTTTTAGTAAGGAGACAAACTATGATTTGTAAAATCAAATATTTGGAACCAATTTATGATGTACAAAGAAATAAACTTTCTCTTTCACCATTTACAATTTATTGAGAAGTAAATAAAAAACAAAGAAGAGATAACCAAGATGAGTTTCTGGGAAACAGTAACATTCCAAGTCTGTTGTCAAGAATAGTTATAGTTTTGAAATTCTTTACTATAAAATTTCAGGGATAGTTTCTAGAATTCTAAGATGATCATATTTTATTTATGAAATTTTCAATTCTAACTATATACTTTTAATCCTTCTAGTTTTTATTGTTTAAATTTTTTGTAGAGATATGGTCTCACAATGTTGGCCAGGCTAGTTTCAAACTCTGGCCTCAACTGATCCTCCTGCTTTGGACTCCCAAAGTGCTAGGACTAAAGGCATGAGCCACTGTGCCCGGCCTATCCTTCCAGTTTTGCTACACAACAAGCTGAACCACTAGTGTAACTTCTCTGCTTGCGTGATATGTGAACACAGACCATACACTGTACACTGGAATGCTGAATTTATCTTGCAATATTTCTCCTGGCCGAATCTTTCACTAGTATGCACCAGCCATTGGAAGGCTGCACTGGTCTCTAACCTACTAAGTTAGCGTCCCTAGGCCCCAAGCTATTCAGCACTTGGGAATTCTGCTGGCACATGGAAACCATTAAATTTGATGTATGTGCTTGGCTGGGGAGCCAATGGGGCAAAGCTACCACCTGTGGGATTATGACTGAACACCTCTAAGTCAGAATCCCTCCCAGGCAGAGCCACACAGCAGGGCCATGGACCCTCAGTTAGCCTCGAATCACTGGTCCCGTCGTCCCCGCCAGCAGGCCACTTGGACGCGCGCTGGGACCCCGGTGTGGAGAGCCCCTGGTCCTGGGAAAGAGAGTGTGGCTGGAAAGGCGGCTGCCCACTTACCCATCATGCAACGCATGTTGGGAACCTGGCGCTAAACCATTTGGACAACCTGTTTCTGGGTTGGGTTTCGTATGTAGCAGAGCAGCTCCCTCACTTTCACTGTGATCTATTGAAAGTCTGCCCTCAATACAATGGTTTGTAAAAAGAAGAAAACAGAAAATATAAAAATATAAGAAACAAACAAAAAAAAAAAACATTAAAAAAAGTTGTTTAAAGAATATCCTGGCATACTAAAGCAGGACATTAGGAACAAGATAAAAAGTTACCTGTAGGGAATTACCTCAAAATTAAATTTAAATTTAATTTTTCAGAAAGTATTTTTTGAAGAGAAAGAAATATAGCAAACTTTTAAAAGTGGTTGCCTCTTTTTGGGGGGGTTCATGAAAATGTTCTATATGTCAGTTGTGGTGGTGGTGGTCACCACACAACTGTATGCCAAAAGTGCTAGTAAAGGATTGTAAAACTACACTACAAAGGGTTGATTTTTATGGTAAGTAAATCACATTTCAATAAAGTTGACTTAAAATGCATAGTAGTTATCTCTGAATGGTAGAATCATGAATTTTTCCCTTTATACTTCCCTGAACTTCACAACTTGTCTAAAAGGAACATCATTTAACTCCATAATCAATAAAATACAGCGTAAGAATACGGTCTTGTCTACACCCTTGCCTGTTCCAGTGTCCTTAGAGTGTAGGCATAAGGTGAAGTCCTAGGGGGAGTAGATGGCTACAGAATCCAAGTGGGCCCTGTAATGTGGGCTATTGGACCCTTTTACTCTCACTGTGTCCAGTGAAATCTCAACCCAACTAATGTGAAAATGATACCCCATCAATGATATATTGCAGGGAATAAAAGAACAAGTCCCATGCTCATCAAAATTTGGATTTGAAGGATGTTGCTTAGCCCGTGGGAGACATGAGATTTGAAGGACATATTTCCCTTTGAGGATTCTGTGCCGTGAGATTTCCTAAGACAAGCTGTACATACCCCAGCATCCCCTGGGAATCATTTCTGTTGCTAAGACGTATACACTATGCACCTGCACAATGACAGGCAATACAGGCCATCTCACATCTCAGCACTCATTGCCATCCATGACTCTAAAAGGCTCTACAGACAGAAACAGTCATGGTAGGCTGCCTGCTTAGTGGACCTACAATTGATTCATCTATCTACATATGCTAAGTATTATCCTGGAGCCAAGCTGTAGCGTCAGAATTGGCCCCCTGGAGAATTACTTTTAGTTAAGGTGTTATTCCACCCATTTATATTCCATTTAACAATGGAAGAAAGAGCCCTATGAGCTTGTTTTTGTAATTTACTAGAAAGAGACCACTGAGGACACTGCTTGCCTCATCATACAGCGGTATGTTAATGGGGACACACGGGAGAAACCACTTAAGCCTCAGCCCCAGGAACGGCGGATCCTCCTGAGCAACCTAGTTTGTTTTTCTCTTACAGACACGTGAACTGTGGAATTCATTAGTGTTTCTGTCTTTAGCATGGCTATTAGGTCACTCAGAGCGAATGTGGCATGGAAGGTTACAACATACATTTTGTGTACCAGTTTAACCTTGGCTTCATCTTTTTTTCTAAATTTTATCTTCTTTTTGCCCTCATTTCCTTTTAGTTTTTGTATTTTGAAAGGTGTTTCAAATACTTTTGGATGAGGTGAAATACTGAATGCATCAGTAACTATAGCATACTCAGAACAAATGCAGAAAAGTTTTTTCTTCCCTATTAACTGGTTCCTTTCAATGAGGTGAAATATAACTATACTCTACTCAATATAAATGCAGACAAACTATAACTTCTTTATTAATTCATTACAAAACCAAACTTCAATGAGGTGAAATATTAAATACACAGATAATATTATCTGCACAGATAACTTTAGTGTACCTGGTACAAATGAAGAAAGGCTACAACTGCTCTGTTAAACGAGGCCATAACCCATCTTCAGGGCTTTTCAAGGTTGCAGCGATTATTTCTGGTCTGATATATCATCTCTTGATACAGGCTTCATCAATCCCAGATGAAAGTTCATTAAAATATATTGAAAATGTGAGTTTTATTAATTTTTTTAGAAGTAAATAAAACCAATGGAAAAGTCATCAGAAATGAGGTTTTTACCTTATTGGGAAGACTACTACTTCTAAAGAGTCATTAATAGAAAAAGTAAGGAATTTTATCTTAAGATTTTAAAAATGTTCTCAAGAAGGCATACTGCAAATAAACTGCCAATGATTATTATGCAGTTCACATTTTTGGGACACTTCCTGACAGGTGCAAATGTATGCAGAGGACTAGTTTCCACTTTTAAAATGGAAACATATTCTGGCATGGGTTAAAAATGAATCTTTGATCCTACAAGTGTGAGGCAAACAAAGTACTCACTATTAGAGCCACTCATTCGGGGAGGAGGATTCCACAGTTTATTTATCACAACATAAGCATAATTAAACAGGTATTAAACAGGACCTCATGCCACTGCTGCATCTTTCTTCACAGGGTGAGGCCAATAATGACAAAAACTTTGGATGGGTGAAAAGGTAAATAAAAACAAATCCATTTTGTTTTCCTTTGAGTCATTACTGTCATCTTTGGACCAGGAAAAGTAAGAAAATCTTACAGATCACCTTACCAACTCTGCCACAGGATCCAAACACTATGAAAGGTAACTGGTGATCAAATCCCCCATTTTGCTGATTAAACTCATTCCATGCAAAAACGAACTGAATCAAACAGAAGCTCGATGGCCCAAAGCAGCAATTCCACTTTTAATTGCTATTTTTTTAGCAAATTGGAAATGGCAGACAGGAAAGGGGGCCTGGGTCTGAGAGCTAATTTCTGTTCTTCTGTATCCCTTAGATTCTGGTTCCAAGACTGACAGTTGGCATGCACTGGAGACGCAAGGGGGGATCTCTCAAGTGACACAATAAAAAAAAACCTTGGCTCCCCTAAAGGCAAAGCACCTTTACTTGATGTGCCTGAAGCATCCTGGACTTAAGGTTCATTATCCATTCAATGATCATTTGGCTGGGAGCCCATCTGCTGAGCGCCAGGCTCTGTGCCAGGGCCATGGGGTTGGAATGGGCCTTACGACCTGTTGAGCAGCTAACATGCACAGGGAAACAGTGAGGGGAATTCAGATGAAGGAAGTGACTTTTCCTGAGAAACTTGAGAAAGGTTGTAAAGAAGGGTAAGCATTTAGTTGGGACATCAAAAATAGATGGGAATTCAACATGAGAAGAAAGTAGGGCAATCCAAGTGGATCAGTTCCCATTCCAACCACGGCTCAGAGATCACTGAATGAAGAAACCCACCTTACTCATAACCCTTAAAATTTCATAATAGATTCCTATCTGGCTGCCTGGCCTCTTTATTCTGTTTTACACACTGTACTCTGAAAAAAGGAAAACTTCCAATAACCATCACCACCACCAATAACAACTTTCAGTAGGTCTCCTTGAAAGATCCAATAAAGTTCTTCACAATTAAATGCCAGCTTCACCTTTCCAATTTCATAAGGTCCTTTTAGGGCATATCGTAGACACTGAGCCTCTTAGTGCTCCAGGACAACTGTAATGTGGGATCATATATGCCTCTGTGTACATTTTCCTCCTTTCCCTGGTCAATCCCACTCCCATTTCTGCATGACCCATTCATTCACCTGACATTCACTGGTCGTGCCATAGTCACACACCAGGCACAAATGCCAGGCACTGAGAACCAGAGAGGAACCACAAAAAAGAGTCACTGACAGAAACTACCGCCCACAATATGTATTTTACTTAGAGATTTTTAACAAACATATGGAATTAGCCAGCTGAATGAAATAGCCTTAAAATTATTTAACATTTTAAAATTAACAAGTCCAGAACATCATCTAATAGCTATGCATATATCAACCACTCCTTCATTTAAAAGTTGTTAATATTTTGTTATATTTGCTCCAGATGGCTCTTGAATAAAATGCTACAGATTCAGTGAAAGCCTAATTCCTAGTATCGTCCTCCTTTCTTCCTTTCTAGAGGTTCCACTATCTTAAATTGGTGTCATTCCAAAATATTTCATACTTTTACTCCACATGCATACACTGAAAAAAACACCAAGTACTGTTTAATTATTATGCAGTATTGCTATATATATATTTTAAATTGCTCATAGATTATATCCTCCTATAGTTATTCTTCTGCAACTTACAGCTTTTCAAGTCTGTTTTGCAAACACGTCCATGTTGATACACGTAGATCCAGTTATTTCATTTTAACTGCTCTAGAGTTTCATTTTAACTGCTTTAGAGTGTACCTATTAACAGTTTATTTTCCATTTCCATCCTGAGGAATAAGTATATTCTTTGTAATTTTTTACTTTTGCAAATGATGCTGCAATGAGCATCCTTTGTATTTTACTGTGCACACCTGTCAGACTTCCCCCAATGGTATCCAGTTCTTGGGAGTGTGAAACTCTATTCTTTTGCTCACTGATTCTTTCACTGATGGTCAAGTTTATGATATGTATTTCAATGCATTTATTTATATTTTTTTTACAAAATCAGAACTAATTCAGAAATACATGATGAACAAAGCACAGTGTGAAACTGTCCTTCCTACCCTCTTCAACACATCTTTTCTTATTTTTGTACACTCAGGTGCTATAATCTCTCATCTGGATTCCTTAGCTCTAGTGAAGGTATTTGTGTGTGTGAATGGTTGTTCAAACTGATGTTTCTGTGAGAGGATGAGCACTGACAAGTCCTATTGTGTCATCTTGCTGATGTCACTCAAATTTGTGTTTTATACTATCTCACTGTGAGCTCATCTTTAATGGTGCCATTTTCTCAGCTGGGGACTCCTGAGCAATGTGGATAGTTACATTTGGGCTCCAAATCCACATATGGTAGAAGCCTGGGGTTTGCTAATCATGGGGTCCTTTAAAGGACATGGCTTAGTACAGTAATCTTAAGTTCAAACATACCATCTTGAGCTCACACAAGACTTCATTCTTCGGCTCCTATATGGGTATAAAACCCACCTCTAGTGCTTACTTTGAGGTTTGACAACTGTTCTAACATCTCCTAGAGGTAGCTCAAGCTTCTGGCTCTGGCTTTCAGTGCTCTTTCTAGTTTCAACATCTGGGGATTTTCCCTCCTCTTCTGCCATTTCCTCTAGGTATTGGTCTTTATTATTGATATACCAAGTATTACTAGGAGTTTATCAAGAGAATTTCTATTTTAATTTAGTTGGTAATACTGCCAGAATAAGAAGTACTAACAGAATTCTGTTAAATGTTGAATCACTTTTCCATTAAAATATAATTCTGGTTAGAAAAACAAAACCAGTTGGTTCATACCTTTTAGAAATATATAATACCATATTATTGAGTTTGTGAATTGTTCTTTTTGGTGTTAAAGATATGGATAATTTCTAAAAAATATTATAGAGAATTAAAGCTAATTTTTGTTTTCACAGTTTTAATTTCCTTAAATTATTTCATTGGGTATTGCAAAGTCTGAGTTAGAAATTTCTAATTTATTATTTTATACCTTGCTTATGATTCTCTTCCTATAAAAACCTTTCTGGATATTTATAAAATAATTACATAATCTTATATTTGTTTTGTAAAGGTTTCAACGACCTTTATTTATATGCTTTATGCCTTACCAAACATATCAATATACACAACTGTTAAGAGAGATGAACAATTCATATGACTACAACTTACCAGCCCAATAGTTTAATGTTCATACCAACAATCAGTTAGAAACAACAGACAGCATTCTATTCACTAAGAAGATTTTTTGCCCATGAGTAACACAAGATACTGAAAAGTAGAATAATTATGAGGTTAGAAATGACTGAGAGAAAAGTTATTGCAGGCATGTCTACCTAAGTGTAAGCAGATCAAATTTAAAACTGCAAAAGAAATCTATAGGTAGGATAAGCAATGATTTAACTATTTGGAACATGTAGTAATTTTTATAAGAATGATGCTTTTTTTTTTTTTTTTTTTTGAGATGGAGTCTCGCTCTGTCGCCCAGGCTGGAGTGCAGTGGCCGGATCTCAGCTCACTGCAAGCTCCGCCTCCTGGGTTTTACGCCATTCTCCTGCCTCAGCCTCCCGAGTAGCTGAGACTACATGCGCCCGCCACCTCGCCCGGCTAGTTTTTTTGTATTTTTTTTAGTAGAGACGGGGTTTCACTGTGTTAGCCAGGATGGTCTCGATCTCCTGACCTCGTGATCCGCCCGTCTCAGCCTCCCAAAGTGCTGGGATTACAGGCTTGAGCCACCACGCCCAGCCAACAATGATGCTTTTAAATAGCATGAGAGGTATTTAAATAAAAAATAACAATCATGACTATGTTTTTATAGTAATGCACTCATTTTGTATTTACTATATGTATTTACTATATGTATTTACTATAAGTACAGTAAATTATTCCTTATAGTAATTAGTTTGTGTGGTACTTTCATAGAGTTCTAGAAAAACCCAAAGTAAACTGGAGACATTTTTAAAAGTTAATGCAATCTTATTTAGAAATATTTCTTAGTTTAAAAAAAATCAATACCAGGTGTTCAAAGCACCAGCCAATTAGCTTTACCAAATAATTAGCAATTAATCCCAACAACATCCATTAACTATGTGGACATATGAGGAATCTGAAGGCAGTACAGTAGCTTTTGCTACAGAAGCTTGCCAATGCTATAGAAAACATTTTAAGCACAGGACTGAGGGACAGTCGATACAGCAAGAGGCTTCTCAAAATTAGAATAAATGGACATTTTTGGTTTCAAATTCTGGAAGGCAAGTTAACAGTAACAACACTAACAGAATCATTTGCTGCATACAGAACAACTTAATAAGGTATGTAACTTGAGTGTGCATAAAGATGGAGCCATTGGCCCTGTACCTGGTGCTGGCGATGCTTGGTGATTCTGCTCCAAGCCTACATCTTTCTAGCTGACTGGCAACAATCTGCCTTTCCACTTCCAGTTCTCGGGTGAGTCGTTGAAACTGAAGCTCCTGTGATTCAAAGAAGTAAAAGGCATATAAGGCTCCGAGGTATGCTGCTCAGGCAGATATATGAAGTAATGTATGTCACAGGAAACACAGGAACGTACCCATAACATACAGCTATGGTGTGGCTTTGTGAAATGCAATTTGTGGATGAAATAAATGACCTATTGATTCCTAGCTTTTTCAAATCTAAAGGCAATAGAATATCAGCCTTTGTTTGGCATAGAAAACATGTAGATCTTTATTTGCCTTTTCTGATTTTGGTTCTAACTGAGGTCTTTAAACAGTACTTCTGCTACAGTGCCTTATTAAAGTTAAGGCTTCCAGAGACCTTACTTAATGTATCTACATCAGAGGCACAGCAAACAATGGCTACTTTTTATATTTCTCATACTATATGTCAGCATAGTTTAAAAAAATGTAAATCCCCATGATCAGAATCACTTTACTATGTTTGATATATAGTCTTTTAATTAATTAAAAAAAATGATTCCAATGCCACAGAAAGTCTTGCCATATTTATCTATAATACAACCAACAAAAATTTGCTGTGTCCAAAAGCAATCATGTGCCACCGTGCAAAGGGAGAGAAGGAACACAAGAAATGAAAAAGACTAAGCCATAACATGGAATTTAAAATACATTCAAAAGCTGGAAGAGTGTCTACAGAAATTATATTCTTCAATCTACGTTGCAAAGTGAAGGCAAACAAGTTCTATGAAAGGAGAGGATGTTTTAACTTTATTTGTATTTCTCTCATTGTTAGTTTGATGGGATTTTAATAAGTAGAAAACATGTCATGTTACAAAATATCTAAAGATCAAGTATATTCCAAAGGTTTTAAGCCACAAATAGCATCTCAAGCTCCCCTGTGCCATATTATCTCCTCACAAGTCTACTCAAAGCAAATGCTGAACTGTAAGTAGCTTAATTTGATGACTGCTAGTTCAAAATACCAGACATATTAGTATTAAATCTAGAAACTATTCAGAAATAAAACAACCTAAAATATTATTTATGATTGTATGTATACATTTGCCATTAAAATTTTTAATTGAAAAGTACATGAACTCCCTGTGAAATCAGGCAAACATGTAATTGCTTGACAGCACTGGCTCTGCAAATTCCACAAGCTATTCTTAGAATAATTTTTAAGAAACAGTTCCTAAACTCCTTACCACCTTCTGACACTGCGAATCCTTTCCTAATGATCCCAGTTGGTGTGGGCGTATTGGACAGGGCCTAGATGAATAATAGCTGGCTCAATAACGCTGTACAATATGATCATAATCGGTAAGTGGGACAATGCTTGCCTCTGCCTAACAATTCTTAGGCTCTTAATAGATGTTCAGTAACAAAAGACTAGATAGACATAAATTGTTCAGAATTCAGTACAAGGCTAAGATCCAATTTGAAAATACTATTATGCTTAACTCACACTTACTCTTTCTTTGCTCTGAAACAGCATCTTTTTTTTTTTTTTTTTTGTGATAGACTTCCATTCGTTCACTTCTTTTACTCACTTGTTATTACATGCATCTTTTCCCACAAGACTGCCTGGTTCTATCAAGCTGGGCCAGGAAAGGACTACTCGGGAATCCCAAAACATTCCCCAAGCCACCATATTACCTTCGTCCTCTGAGTTCAGTGGCTACTAGGGATTGGGAGCTGGAGTATTGTCCTCATTTTGGGATGGCCAAAAGTTACCATATCAGGTATAGTATGAAGATACATTGCAAATAAGAACAAAGAAAAAAAATTCCATTCATAGAAAAAAATTCCACTGTACAGGAATGAATTTTTATCATGTCTGTGGCTGTCTATGACCTTGTAAACAACCTTTCAAAGAAATGGCTGGGCAAGTTCCTGCTTGAAGGCAGAAGTTGGAATTTCCCATATTTCCTTCCCTCAAAAGCACAGACAGGTGACTTTGGCTCTGCCAAGAAGGTACACTCATGCCAGACTGTGATGCAGGTGCTGACAGAGACTCTCACTCCAGTAAAGAGGACACTCATTTTCTCTATTGCCTTCTTGCTGTGCTTCCTGCATTAGTTCTCAAGGTCAAGTTCCTGACATAGAAACAATCTCCATACACAACTCTGTGTGTTTGGTGGCTATAACAATAGCTTCTTTATCTGATCAACTTTGTGGCACAAATTTGGACACCGTTCCTGGAATCTTAGTCTCAAGTCTTGTTCTCCAGTACTTGTAACAAGTGTGGGAATTCACTAATAATCCCTTAATGAATTACTTTTCTGTTTAATTAGCCATGTCAGTGTCTGTATCTTACAACTAGAAACTTTGATCGACGTACCCATAGAAACAATTCACAGTTGTTGAGTTGCTAGGAAAGTCTATACATACATGATGTAGCTATATGTTTTATTTAACAGTAGGGCAATTCCTTTAACATTCTTATGGACTGAGTTAAGTCTACATTATATCCCTACTGGCGCAGAGCCCATAATATTGAACATCACTGGCTACTTTTATCAAAACCATTCAACCTACTACGTGCCCACAACTTCTCACAAGTAGGACTTCATCAAAGTGCCAAAAGCAGACTATCAAGAAGCTATAAAGTACTGAATCTGTAAAAGTTTAACACCTGTGAATGTTTACAAACAAAAAATATGCTTTCTTGCAAAATTATTACTATTATTCCTACAGAATACAAGTTGCACACACACACACGTGAATGGCACCAAGATGTATGAGTGGGATATCAATATTTGACAATTCGGTCTCTACTGGCTTCTTAGAATGACTGATGAGGAGGAGGACAGCATTATGCAGTCATATGAAAACACATCTAATAATTTCCAAAATAACACTCATTAAGATGATGATGCAGAGACATCATCTATGAAGTTAAATTCTTGTATTTTATCCTCTAAACAAAAAATGTGAAGACTGGTTCTTAAATCAGTATCCCAAACTGGGAATCTAAATTATAGGGCGAGCTTATATTTGTTCTTTCGTGAGAAGAAAAAAGTTAATGTTAAAAGCATTTGTCAGTGATTTAGTGTATGAAAATTTCCTCGTAGAGCCTAGCAAAACCACACATGACTTTAGAAAGTCAAGGCTACTAATATGCTTTAAAAATGGAATCTGTTCACATGTGTTACAAAGCTTGTCTTTTATATTTACTTCCTTCCTCTCAAATAAGAATACTGATAAATATTCTTTGAGAGAGAGTTAAGGGAACAGATGAAAATAAAGCAGCACTTTCAGATGAGCCATATTTGGTAGACAGAGCTACACTGCCCATGGAAGCCCAAGGAAGGGTTGGCTGCCCCATCTGCCAGCAAGTGACCTGTGGTCATCAGCTCCTTCAGGGGTGGCTTGGCTGCAGAGAGCCACTTGCATTCAGGCACTGATCCAGGTAAGAAAGTAAAGACCAGGCCCAGATTTGCTCCCTTTGGCTTTGGCCAAGGCTTTGTCAGCCTGATTTGGAATTCTCCCTTGCCTAATCCTGCTTTCTCGTCCCCTCTCCTCCACAGGTGTTGATCCCTGACAAATATTCTGCATGTAAAACTCCATGTCAGTGAGAACCCAACCTGAAAGTCTTTTTTTTGCCTTCCATTTCTATAATGATAGATTTCTCTCTCCCAATTTAAAAATATTGTGAGACACTTCAAAAATACAGAAAATTATAGACAATAACACAATAAACTTCTGTGAATCTGACCAAGCTATAGCAAACTTTAATATTTTGCTACATCTGCATCAGATGTCTTGTGAAGTAAAACATTACAATTTTATTTTAAAATACAATGAAATCCCTGGTTTCTCTTTCCTACATCCCATTCTTCTCTTTTCTTCCCTCCCTAGAAGGAATCATTACCCTAAATTTGGTGCTTAATATTCACATGAGTATTTTATATTACTACTACACATTTACATATTTACAGAGCCATAAATGGCAACAGATATAGCATTGTTTTATATGTGCACACAATTTATGCCACTGGTATGTTGTACAGGTTTTGCAGATTGCTTTTACTGCAACATGATTTTGAGATTTATTAACATCAATACATGTAGATCTAGCTAATCTAATTTCACTTCTCAGTAGTATTCCATTGCATAGCTATCACATAATGTCTTTATATGTTCTCACCATGAACCTTGGGTTGTTCCCAATTTTATGTAATCATAAACATTCTGTAAAATAATCTTTCTTGTATAAACCATCTTGTGCACCTGAATCATACTTCTCCAGAGTAAAGAGACCTAGAAGTGGAATTGCTTGGTCGAAAGATACACACATCTTCAGTTTTGCTTGATAATGATTGTCAGGTTACTTTTCAAAGTAGTAGTACTAATTTATATTCCAGCCAGTAATAAATGAGAGTTTCAGCTTCTCCACATTCTTACTGACATCAATTGGTATTCTGGGCCTTAAATTTCTCTTTTCTTTGGTCGTCCGATAGGCATAGAATGCTATTTTGCTTGTGTTTTATTTTGTATTTCCCTGATAACAAACACCTTTTTCCTATGTTTATTGACCAATTTAAGTTTCTGAATCTCATAGGTATCATAACTATCGGGGAAAATGTCTTCCTCCTGCCAGCACCCAGGGCTGTCCTCTTCCGTGGGACAGATTTCTTATCAGTTTTAGCCAATGTTGTAGTTTTGGCAAGTTTAGCTTTGGGCAAAGGATCTAATTTGAACCCTCACCTTAGGCCTCCTCAAATGCCTCTGGCATGGAGCTGTCAAATGGCATGCTCAAGATCACCTAGATTTGCCGGATATCTTCAGGGTAAAAGCCAGGTTTATTGCTTAGGATTCTCATTTGCATTTTGCTTTCAGTTTTGCGAAGTATTTCTTTTCTTTCTAGCTTAGCCTTGCTTTAAAAAAAAATTCCAATATTTTATTGAGTATGTTTAGTTTCTTTCAGGGGAAAGACTGGTTAGAATACTGAATCTACAGTATAGCTCTTTCATATTTTCTCTTAATTTCTTTGAGCTGTAGTCAGGGAGAATTTCTCAGCACTGCCTTCAATTCACTATTTCTCTATGTGTCCCGTTTATGGTTTATTTCATCTACCTAACTTTTTTTTCAAAGACAGTATTTTCCATTTCTGAGACTTCTTATTAGTTCTTTTTCATGTCTGTTCCTGCATGGTCATTGGGTGTGAAATCTCTATCTTTGTTCTTTTATTTTCCCTTCCTGTTTAGGTTGACTTTTACTTCAACTCCCAAGTTACTCAGTTCTAAATAAAGCTTTAAAATTGTTGATTACTGTGTTTCTTTCAAATAGAAATACTAGGATACTGCACATCTAGTCACAAGGGTACCGTTTTCCTTCTGGTTTTCAGAAACCCCAGGTAGCTTTCAGAATTAGGTCTCTGCACTCCCGCTCCTTTGATAAGCAGGAAGAGCTCCACTCTTGTTCAAGGCTCAGTCCCTTGAACCATTTTCACTTCACACCGAAAGCAGGTCATACTTCATCCTCCTGTGGCCTCCTAGTCTCTTACCCTCATTAAGTTCTCACGGATGGCCATAGTGACGTATCTCCTGACCCCTTCCAACTGTGCCCTGTGGAAGCCTCATTCCAGTTTACAAACTCTCTATTTACAAACTCTTTATCTTTTAATCAGAATGTTCTCCACCTCTGAGTTACTAAGAATACTCTCCACTTCCAGGCTTTAATTGAAATGTAGTTCTTTCTTGAAAATACTGCATTTTCCTACAACCCTCTCTGGTGAAAACTATGAATTCCTCCACACCCCAAACCCGAGATGCCTTGAAGAGGGGAGAGGAGAGATGGTGTGCTCCTGGCTCCTTACTACCTCTAATTATTAGCATAAAGTGGTTCATAATATTCTTCGCTGTCAGTATATGTTATATAATTGTTCTCATTGTCAGTAGGATCCGCAGTCATATCCCCCTTACATTTTTGATATTAGTAAATCATGTTTTCCTTTTCTTCCTAATCAGTAAAGACCATTATGCTTCCAAAATATGTGCAAAAGCTCATTGTCTTTTGAGCCTCCAGCCATCTAGCTCAGTTGTCAATTTGCATCATTATGTGGATTTACTTCAAGTTAGTCCAGCTGACTAATTCAGGAGTAGCTGCAATAGCTACTACAACTATGATGACGACAATTAAGAAACAGCAGTAGGCGCTCATTTCAGACCATCAGCTTGACAACTCAACTCTTGCCCCCACATTCACACTAATCCTCAGTTCTCTTCCAGGCTTAGTGGAGGGACTGTCCCTTTCTCATCCAAGGCTGGTCTCTGCATGCTCTCCTGCCTCCTCCAGAATCTTGCTTCTCTCTGGAATCCTCCATGTTTCATTCAGTCTAACGTTCAAGTTTTTCTCATCTGAGAACATACCTTCTTGATTATAGGACTCCTCAGTCTGTTTCTTTCTCCTCTGACCTATATTATCTCTTTCATTGAGTATTTTTCTTTAAACTGACCTCCTTTTAAAGACAGTATCATTCCAGGTATTGAAGTCATTGAAATCCTGGTTTCCAATGCTTGTATATTTTTCTTAATATAAAATACATAGTAATTTTTAGAAATGTTTATCTGTTTGACAAAAATCATCTCATGCTAGCAGTGTAACACACCAAGAGACAACATACCTTTCCATGACTATATATCTCAGCAGGAAAGTACTTAGTTCCAGTTATATTGAAAGAAGAAAACAGATGGTCGTTATGTGATGGAATTACTGGTTAAGAAAGCAAGCATTTTTATTTCAACTGTTGTTGGTTAAAAAGCTTTGAAAAAAATCTACTTTCTGCCTTAGTATACTGAGAGTTTTATATCACTGAAATACTAATTATCACTGACTAGATTTTTAAGATAGAGGGGATTGGGCAGGATTATGTCCTGTACCCAGGACATGCTATAGCATTTCTCCCCATTTCCCATATCGAAAAGATGAGTCAATTATGGTCATGATCATATCTTTGGGCCAAGTTTAGGAAACTATATTAAAAACAAATATTTAAGAACTACTAAGAAATCCCCCAAAACATCCTAAATATCGTCCTGTAACCTAGGCTGGTGCAAAAACCAAAGCAGTCATATTTACAAAGGTCCTTGAACTTCTCATCCTTAAGACAACCAGCAAATTCGACAGAGGTGATCAAATGTCCTGACTATCTACCACAATTTACTTAATAACTGATAGACCATTATTGTCTACTTGGTAATCCCTAAATCAATGTATTACTAATTATAGAAATGCTGGGCATATGATGTCAGTCACCATTGTACTGGCTACCTTCCTTTGTTAGAAGGAAATTAAAAATCAAAGATGAATAACATTATGTTTCTCAAACTGAGAACACCAGCGTCCCACAGGATGTTAACAGATATTCTCTTAAAGGAAGGGTTCCGAGTCACGCAGATTTGGGAAATGCTGCCCAGGAGACTCTAAATCTTGGAGAGTCACAGCAACCCTACCATATTAAAAGTTCTGAGAAGTCTACCAGCAGGAAGTCAGCTTACCTTTGTTTAACCCAGCACTTCTTTGATTTATTGAACACTAAGCACACTTTTTCTTTTGCAAAGAACAACTATTAACATCTCAAGGAACTATCATTTTGAGAACACAACTTAGACAACACTGAAAAAAAAGTTTATTTGTTGTATTTAGGGAAGGCTGAATTAAGAGGTACTATACTATAGTCTACATTTAAAATATTTTTTACAAATTGGAAAGCAAAATTTTAATCACTTCTGTCAAGACTGAATACTTACATAGGGAAGGGCACTACAAAGGGTTAGTCTTCAAATGGAAACTGCTGACGTTGCATCAATTTGAAGACATGAAGGATATACATTATTAGGACAGCTCTGCGGGATTTGTTGCCCTAGGCTATGGCCATCGTCTGTTACACTGAGATCTCAGGATCAAAGAAAAGTGCAACATACAGCTACACACCTAATTTCTTGCCTTACTAGCTAATATTCTAATAGGAGATGAACAATATTAAGATTGTTGTTGTTTTATCCTACCACCAAAACAGGAATAAACCAAGTTCTAGTTGACATCTTTCCTTCAGTTTTAATGAAGCAGATTGAAAATAGTAAAGTTTATCAGATGTTTGAAGTTTATATTCTAAGACTCAGGCTCTTATCTGTAACTTAGCTCCTCTATTAGGAAACCAAAATAAAGGAGGAGAGGTTTGGGGGTACATTAAATATACACAAGAAAAGCTTTTTACTAAAAACCATGTGTGGATGAGAACTTCAAACAAAACAGATAGAGTCCCATGCTTTTCCTACGTACCCACCACACGGATGGCTTTTTTTTTTGGAGACACATTCTCACTCTGTCGCCCACGCTGGAGTGCAGGGGCATGATCTTGGTTCACTGCAACCTCTGCCTCTGCGGTTCAAGTGATTCTTGTGCCTCAGCCTCCTGAGTAGTTGGGATTACAGGTATGTGCTACCAAGCCTGGCTAATTTTTGTATTTTTAGTAGAGACGGGGTTTCACTATGTTGGCTAGGCTGGTCCTGAACTCCAGACCTCAGGTGATCCACCTGCCTCGGCCTCCCAAAGTGCTGGAATTACAGGCGTGAGCCAATGGCTTCTTAAAAGACTGTCTACTCAACAGTGCCTCACTGTGTAACTTGCCCTTGGCTCTTCAGCCTCTCACTTGACAATATGACCATCACACGGGTCCATGTACAGTGGTAATGTCCAAATTCACTATCTTTAATCGAATTTTCAGTGGTCTGCTATGTAGCTACATTTAAATGATGGATGAGCCATGGCCTTACCCAGATACACCTCTGTCCTCTCCCATATTTCCCCACCTACTGTGTTTTCTGTTTCTGCACGGAGTAGTTCTCAAAGTATGGTCCCTGAACCAGCAACATCAGCACCACCTGGGAACTTCTTAAAGTCTGAGGGGTAGGGTTCAGAAACCTGTGTGGTTTTTTTCTTTCGGAGATGGAGTTTTGCTCTTGTTGTCCAGGCTGCAGTGCAATGGCATGATCTCGGCTCACTGCAACCTCTGCCTCCTGGGTTCAAGTGATTCTCCTGTCTCAGCTTCCCAAGTAGCTGGGATTACAGGTGTGTGCCACCACACCCAGCTATTTTTTTTTGTATTTTTAGTAGAGAAGGGGTTTCGCCATGTTGGCCAGATGGGTCTTGAACTCCTGACCTTAGGTGATCCGCTGCCTCGGCCTCTCAAGGAGTTGGGATTACAGGCGTAAGCCACCATGCCCAGCCAGAAACCTGTTTAAACAAGTCCTCCAGGAGATTCTCATGCACACAGAACGTTGAAAACCACTGTCCTAATGGAACCACCATTTCTCTTTCATTCAGGCTCAAACTGTAAGTGTTCTCATCTTTTTGTCACTTCCTCCCTTTACCTTGTTCCCATTCTTTGCACACTAAGTGATTTCCCAAATCCTGTCAGTTCACATCTTTAGCATAAGCCGAATCCATTTCCTTCCTCACTATTCCTTCAGGTTCACTTTAATTTAGACTATTGCAAAAACTCCTCATTAAGTCTTCTCCCTGCCATGGTGGTACGGGGTCCTGCTTCCACTGCTTACATTTTTTCCTGATACATTTGCCAAAGTTCAATACTACTCACCAATAATCTCTGTTTTAAAAAAGGTTTACTGGGCTTTAGGCTATATGCTAAGTGCCAAGTATTTCTTCATGAACTCCACATAATCAGCCTGTGAGGGAGTCAGAGTCAGCCTCATTTCACAGAGAACTGACTTGCCAATGGTCATTCAAAACCAAGATTTGAAATCACCTCAATCTGTCTTAACCCCACGGTGTTAACCACTGCGCACCATGCTCTACCCAACCCAACCCATAAAACCACTTATAAAAAGCCAACTCAGCCTTGTTTTAACACCCTCTGTAGAGTCTGGCCCCCAAATATCTTTCTGTGGTCTCCCATCACTTCCCTTCACACACCTACACAGAATTATTTGTGGTTTCCTATACACACCACTCAAGGCTTTTCCTCATTTGTTCCATCCACTTGAAACACCCTCCCATAAACACCTACAGTTCTTTATCCAGCCCTTGGGTATAGTGCTCTGTGACATCTTCTCACTTTACTAAACAGGACTCCTCTTAAAGAAGAGTGGAATCTGTATTTCATTCATCTTAGTATCTCTGCAGCTTTTTGCAACAACAACAACAAACCCAGAAAACCCTGGTAAGTCATTCAGGGTGATTTTACGACTTACTCCTTTATTACAGCCCCCCCTTCCTCCTTGATTTCTTGATCTCTCAGATATCACATGCTACGTTATCAAAAAACTAGGGGTTTCCAGCCTTAGCATGCCACTTTTGAAAACTCATTGAACAGACTACTGACATTTAATTGTTGAACTGGGAATGCCATTTATTTTCATTTACTTTTTCTCCTAAAATGTAGAATGTATAGATAGGATGTATAGATATGTGTGTTGCGTGTGTGTGTAGATATAAATAATTCTAGTTCAGTCTTGTAGTTGAGGTTTTATTATGTTTAAAATTCCTTAAATTTGGGAAAGCCCTAGTAGTCAAATATTGAGGAAAAAAGATATCACAAGGAAAATAGAAGTTGGAGGACTGTAAGCTGTAGTTGTCAATGACAACCGTTGCTATCATTGTCCAACAAGGTAGTTATGTGGTAGAATTAATGTCAAAAACACAATGAGATTTTCTTTAAAATGTAATGCCTTGAATATTTGATTAGCTATTACTTTAAACCTTAAGAAATTACAAAAACTAGTAATGACTTAACATGAACAATTTGGGTTTTCACTGTGCATGTGTATATATATGGGTGTATATACATATGTATATATATACACACACATATATATATCAAAATTATTAAGACCAATGATGCATATCACCTAATGTTAGATGCTTATTTGGGGGTTGACTACACAGTATATGATAATAATCCGCATAAATCATTATTTGCTGAAATGGAAAACTAAAAAGAATAAATGATCAATTTTCTCCTTTCTCTACGTAGACTAGTTAATGAAAACACTGTAAAAAATATAAAAATGATAAGAGAAACAACAAGGCTAAACTTAACCTTCTATTCCTCAGTAGAGGTAATCAATTGCACTAGAGAATAGGAGGCTTATTTTAAAAATTACTAATTTAAGGTTTGGTTAGCAAGTTAATGAAATCTAATGGGAATGAAAACAAATACCACCTAATACAGGTAGATTTTTTCCTTAAGACTATACTAGGTTTACTTTTACAACTATCCTTTCTGCTCTGCAGATATTCTGTGGCTTAATGTGTGTGTGTGGGTGGCAAGGGTACTAGAATTAGAAAACATACTTATTAGTTAAGCCCTAGTCAATTAAATGGCTCCTTGGGAATGCTGGGTAGCTGGCTCAAGAGGTATAAGTGTTCAAAATCTTGTCTTAACTTTTTTCATGTTATCTGTATGGTTTCAATAATATCATCATTCCTTTCTAAACTTCCAGAAGTTATCGTGGGCTTCTTGGGAAAGAAGGTTAAGAAAGATCAATCTATTGTCGATAACCATAAGCCATATCTAACCTATAAGGAACATTAAAGCTGTAGAAGAGCTCAGGCACATCTAGCTACAGGCTGAGTCCAACCTCAGTGCATATATGCATCCAGAATAAAGCCCATTTCAGTCTTTGGGTCCACGAGTGCTCTGTTCCTTGTGCTTCCATATTTGATGTCCCTGTCTTTCTCTGACTCTCCTGCTTTCTCCCCTACCATTTGGCTCCTTCCAGCTACACATAAAAGCAATTTTATTTTTTCTTACCCTTATTGAATATCTGCATACTCCCTATTTACCAACAACAAAAAAAAGCAGGCAAGTAACGTTACTTTTTACTTGTGTTACATCTATAGGGCAGTCAACAGTCAACAGAAAATGGAAAAAAAAAAAAAAGGAAAAAAGAAGAAAAAGAAGTTCCAGATTTGAATATATACTTTGTTCAGACTAATTTATTTGACCAAAAGAATCTTTAAATTGCCATATTGAGAATTCTTTTTCTCTTGCATAAGATACATCCTCACTTATGAAGAAATCTATTTGTTTATGTTTGGAAAGGGCACAATTTAATATCAAAAGTCTACCTTTCAAGTCATAACAAAAATAATAATATCGAGCAGTACTGAATGAATGCCAACTGTGGGTCAGGCACTCTATTTATATTTTCTCTAATCCTCAAAAAGTGCAGCAGAGTTTTGAGTTAAGCAATCCTAAAATGGGAGGGGCAAAGTAAATGACTTGCTCAAGGTCACATGAATTAGTAAGTGAAGAGTTGGACTGAAATTCTAAATTCTTGCTCTTTCCATTATAGGAAGCTGAAAAATTAAGGTTGTGTCATTTTCTGTTGCTCAAGGTTATATTTAGAACTGTAATTGACTTTATTACTTCAAAACTTTCTTCTCAAATCAAATAAAACCCCGTAATTTAATAAGAATTAAAGAGCCAAATGCAAGTATACATGGAAACTTAACTAATGACAAAGGGGAAATTTTGTTCAATGGGAAAAGTACTGCTGTTGTTAAGTAGAGAAAACAAAGCTAGATTACTACCTCAAACTGTACACACACATGCATACACACATAAACACAAGTTCTATAATGAATATAGAAAACAAAAACAAAATGACCTAGGAAAATATTTTTATAGTCTTAAGACGATAGAAATCTTAAATAAGGCAAAAAAAAAAAAAAAAAAAAAAAAAAATTCCAAAACCGTAAGGGAAAAGACAGGCATATTTAACTATACAACAATAAAACTTTGGCTGGGTGCAGTGGCTCATTCCTGCAATCCCAGCACTTTGGGAGGCTGAGGTGGGCAGATCACCTGAGCTCAGGAGTTCAAGAACAGCCTGGCCAGCAAGGTGAAACTCCGTCTCTACTGAAAACAAAAAATAGCCAGGCGTGGTAGCTTGTGCCTGTGATCCCAGTTACTCAAGAGGCTGAGGCAGGAGAATTGCTTGAACCTGGCAGGGAGAGGTTGCAGTGAGCCGAGATCCTGCCACTGTACTCCAGCCTGGGCGACGGAGTGAGACTCCGTCTCAATAAACAAACAAACAAACAAACAAACAAAACAAAACTTTGTACCCAGATCACATAAAGTTAAAAGATGAGCAAGAAAAGAGAGAGAAATATTTGTAACACATAACCTATAATGGATCAACAAAATGTTACGCACAATTTTTTAAACATGTAAAAATAGTCAAAGAATATCAGCAAGCAAGTCTCCTAAGACGAAATGTAAATGCTAACTAAAATATTGAAAAAACTGCTCAATTTCATTAGTAAGGAGAAAGAAAATCAAATAACAATGACATGTCATTTTTCATCATTTTGGCAAACATTTAAAAAAGTGGTAACAGCCAGGGCTGGTGAGGAACTGGAGGGAAATGGGCACTTGCACGTACTGTTCATGGGAGTGGGATTTGCCATAACCCTTTGAAGAAACAATCTGGTAATAACTATTAAAATTAAAAAGCCATATTCCTCATTCTCTGCCATCCACTTGGAAATCTAGTCTACAGAAATAAAAGCAATGGTATGTATTAAACAGTAATTGCAGCATCATTTGAAACAATTTGAATGTCCATCCACATAGCAATATTGTAACAAATGATGCCATTTCCATTCTACAGCATACTATGTCCTTATTCAAAAGAATGAGTTGGACTTTTATCTGTTGCTTCAGAAGGACAATTATATATGATTATGTTAAAAAGTCAACTGAAGAACTGAGTAAAACACAACAAAATTTAAAAACCCAAAGGCTACATAGGCTTGTTTGAACAGACACAGCTGTGAATGAGACACAGCAGATCAGTACGATTGGTCACCTCAGAAGGGTGGTACTGAGAAAGAACAGAGAAATTATCTACACTTTTATATTATCTCTTTTAATTGTATCACTTGTTACAACACAATTTCTGTAATTAAAATTGAATTCAGAAAATTAAGCAGAAAGAAGAGACACAAAGTATTATTTGCACACCCCAGGACAAACCTGTTGAGGAAACTGTCAATTCCTCAAACATGGTATTCTGATTTAGTGGACAACTGATATTTTCGCTTTTCTGAAGCCATTAAAGTATGCTAACAGTATTCAATAATATTCTAATAACCCATTATGGCCTATTCGAACAATTGGAAATAACACATCAGATTTGAAAGTACACGGCATTGGTGAGGCTATGAAGAAATGGTGTAGAAGGAATGTAAACTGGTACAAACTCTTGGTGGGGCAATTTAACAATACCTAAAAAAAGGTAAATACTACATATCTACCTGTTGTCTCATTAGTTCCAATGCTGAGGCTGTGATACACTTGGAAAAGTACACAAAACCAACCAATCAAATAAAACTGGAAACAACCCAATAATCATCAAAATGAGAATAGCTAGATATATACATACATCTACATAATAGGATTCCATGCAATTGCTAGAAAGAATTGAAGTAAGTCCAAACGTGCTGATGCAGAATATCTTTAAGAAAGATTATGCAGGAAAATAAAGCCAGGCAGTTGTTTTTAAAAAGACATCTATGCTAGAATATGCAGAAATAAATGTTTTCTTGATGTATCCTCAAAAAACTCAATTTTAGAGGAAATTTTAACCTTTGGGAAATGGGACTGGATGCCTGTAGGGTGGCTTACTTTTTATTTTATACTTCTGAGTATTTAATTCCCTTTACCTTGGGCATTTATTTTTGTTATTAATTTTTCTAAATAAAATAGAGTAAGAGTTGTTTGCTTATGTAAAACCACACTACAGTCCCAATTTTTATTAATGCTAAATGTTCCAATTCTGACCTATCAAACAAAATGTTTTAAGAACTAATTTTCAAGAAGGGCATGAAATACATAACATCTTAAATATATATGCTGTAAAATGAACTGTTTGCTTTAATAGATTTTACTGTATGTATTTCTCTGGAAACTCCACAGGATTTAATAAAGAACTGGTATCTTTAGAATGATGCTTTTTGGCTTACTCTGTAGTTTTAATTAATTTCTTCTATAAACTGCTAATCAGTAAGGAAGGAAAGAGTAACTGATAATCGATTGTAATCTTTTATCTACCTAATCTTTCTTACAAATTTTATATAAATATGCTTTGAAAATAAAACATGCAAGAGGACCCAATTAACTTTAAATTTGAATCATGTCAGGGCTGAATCACTTAAGATACCATGTATCACATGGTAAATTTTTCAATTGATAAACAAATAGTTTGAAAGGGTAATCATTCTTTTGTAATATATAATTTTGATTAGGTATTCAAAGTAGATATGATGTTTTAAACAGGTGATGATATATGTGTATATTTTTACCATGGCAAAATATATGCTAACAAAATGTAACATTTTAACCATTTTTAAGTGTACAGGGCTGTAAGTATATTCACATTGTTGTGCAACCATCACCATCATCCATCTCCAGAACTTTTTCATAATCCCAAACTGAAAAAACAACTCCCAGTTACCCCTTTTACCCAGTCTCTAGCAACCACCATTGTGCTTCTGTCTCTATGAATTCGACTACTCTAGGCACCTTGTATAAATGAAATTACGTACATACTATTTGTCTTTTTGTGACTGGCATGATCTCACTTAGCATAATGTCCTCAAGGTTTACAGAATTTACTTCCTTTTTAAGGATAAATATTCCATTGCAATATATATGCCACATTTTGTTTATCCATTCATCTGTCAATGAATTGTCAACAGAAACAACTTGTCAATAAAAACTTGGGTTATTTTTATGTCTTTTTAAAAAATCCCAAAAGTCTATACAAAATTTAAGCCAAATTCTGCAACAAAACATATCTTAAAATTCACACTTCTATTTTCTCCTCTCCTGGCTTCTTTTCCTGTCAAGAAACTATTAACTTTCACAAAATTCAATAGTGAAAGGTCTTATCTCCCAGGATGAAAACAGTACTATGACTTTTTCCTCTGTAATTTAAATGGTTGACTTGATTATAAGAACACTTGGACACAGGGCAAGGAGCATCACACCACGGGGTGGGGGACTGGGGGAGGGATAGCATTGGGAGAAATATCTAATGTAGATGACGAGTTGATGGATGCAGCGAACCAACATGTCACATGTACACCTATGTAACAAACCTGCATGTTGGGCACATGTACCCTAGAACTTAAAGTATAATTAAAAAAAAAAAAAAAGACTGACTTGATTGATTATACATTTATTCGTTTAAACACTGTGGTGGGTAGAGAGAAAGAGGGAAAGGCAGAGGCAACACCAGTGCCTGCACTCCAGTCACAACAAAGTGCAACAAGCACTCATGTAACCCAGGAAGGCCTGGGGCTACAGAGCAGAGGTGGTCTAAATCTGACATGCAGTTTCTCCTTAAGGAGGTAGGGGAATTGGATTAAAACATTCAAGCTGAAGGGTCAAAACAAATCCCTGTTTTAAGATGTCAAATAAAAGTAGGCACCTAGAAGTGAACATGAACAAACTGCATGGTGCTGATGAGACCACAGGGCTTGGCATCCATTCCCCATTGGTTCAACCAAGCAACACCATCTGCCTTGCCGGCTGCTGGAATGATCAAAAGACCTAAGGTGTGAGAGAGCTTTAACGTGCTTTTGGGCCCCATAGGGAACTTCTCATCACAGATTTTTGTTCTAATATCCTAGAGCAGCAGTAGGCAAACTTTTTCTAGAAAAGGCCAGATACACAGTAAATATTTTAGGCTTTGTGGGCCACAGCATAGGTCTCTGTCACAACTGCTCACCTTTGACCTGGGAGTGCAAAAGCAGCCATAAACATAAATGAAGAGTGTGGCTGTGTTCCAGTAAGATTTTATAATATATATGGAAACTGAAATTTGATTTCATCTAATCTTCAGGTGTCATCAAATATTGTGCCTTTGATTATTTTTTAACCATTAAAAATTGTATAAAACGGCCGGGCTCAGTGGCTCAAGCCTGTAATCCCAGCACTTTGGGAGGCCGAGACGGGCAGATCACGAGGTCAGGAGATCGAGACCATCCTGGCTAACACGGTGAAACCCCGTCTCTACTAAAAATACAAAAAAACTAGCCGGGCGAGGTGGTGGGCGCCTGTAGTCCCAGCTACTCGGGAGGCTGAGGCAGGAGAATGGCGTGAACCCGGGAAGCGGAGCTTGCAGTGAGCCGAGATCCAGCCACTGCACTCCAGCCTGGGCGACAGAGCGAGACTCCGTCTCAAAAAAAAAAAAAAAAAAAATTGTATAAAACATTCTTAGCTTGCAGGCTATAAAGAACAGGCAAGGGCCAGATTCAGCCAGTGGGCCACCTGTCCTGTAGTTTAAAAACTTGTAAGCCTCTTTAAAGGCATACGATTTGACAAAGATTAGAACAAATATGGAAAGATTACAGGATTTTGGTATCAACTTGAATCTGACACTAGGCTCTGTCACTTACTAGCTATTATATAATATTAGACAAGTCACTTTAACATCGGTAAACCCCAGTTTAATCACCTGTAAAATGGGAATAACAACCACATAAGAGGAGTTGGGTGTGAAGTACGTGAACAAAATGCTAAATGCTGTGAGCTATTTTTTAGAGGCATGATAAAGTAAAAAATAAAACTTTATTTTTTTTTAATATGCCATGTTCTTTCCTAAGAGGTTCACTTGCCAAAAATTTGGAAATATATTTTCAATTCCTAAGTAGAGAAAAAAAAATGAAGTAATTTCTGCTACAGACAGATGCCTTGGATTCCATTTTTACTAAGCTCTTAGCATTGTACAATGTTATTATGCCACTTAGTTAACAATTTACCTCTTTTATCTTCTGATCATATTCTGTTCTCAATAACCCTTTTTTGCTCTCAATGTCGTTTTTTGTTCTTTCCTCTTAAACTTCATATACAGAAGATCCATTTTTTTTTTTTTTTTTACATAAAAATCACAAGAAGGAAGCAGAGGCTGAAGCACCACTCATGACAAATGAGTGAGAAAAATAGTGGTTCCTTTTTGCTACAGCCATAATGCTCTATTTATTTAACTTCAAAGCAAGTAATTTACACAGATTAGGTACTCTAATAACCCTTACAAAATTAAAATGTATGATTTCTTTATATAGCCAGTCTGCAGACATCAAAATATCAATGCTGGCCAGGTATGGTGGCTCACGCCTGTAATCCTAGCACTTTGGGAGGCTGAGGCGGGCAGATCACTTGAGGTCAGGAGTTCAAGACCCCCCTGGCCAACATGGTGAAACCCTGTCTCTACTAAAAATATAAAAATTAGCCAGGCGTGGTGGTGCATGACTGTAATCCCAGCTACTCAGGAGGCTGAGGCAGGAGAATCTCTTGAACCCAGGAGGTGGAGGTTGCAGTGACCAAGATCGCACCACTGCACTCTAGCCTGGGAGAAAGAGTGAGACTCTATCTCCAAAAAAAAAAAAAAAAAAAAAAAAAGGGAGTCCAGTACAGGGATGGTGGGTACATTTGTGTTGTTCTTTAATATTCAGATACTGATTTAAGGTAACTTAAAGTCTTAATTCAGTATTTCCCATCATATTACTCTTTTAAGAAATTCCTTTGTCAATTTTATGAAAATACTCAAAAACAAACAAAAAAAAACTCTTTGCCCTTGTTTTCTGAAGCTACTCTGGGCAGTTTTCATGGTAACAATTCCCTACCTCCAGTTAATACACAGGAAAAGATCAAGTTTACTTCCATAACAGTCTTCTCTCCTTCCAGAAGCAGGAAGCCGAAATTGCAAGATAATGCTATCTCTAAACCAAATGCTTGGTGTAAATCCTCCGCAGAGTGCCAGGCTAGGTCAGGGCTCCCGTGTAGGGCTTGAGGCTCCTGCAAACAGCGGCCAGCACGCTGGCCCGTACCTCCCCAGGGATATCGTCAACCTTAACGCCTGGGACAGTGCCTGCCTGTCTCCCTGCAAGCATGTGTGTTAACAGGGTTAGAAGACTGGGTCCCTTTGGAAAGAAAGGACAACACAGTCTACCACCGAGACCCACAACCTTCTGAATTCATCAGCAAAGTGAATAAAGGGGCTATAGAAAGGATCACCTCTGGGCAAGCCATGGGTTGACCCCAATTCTCTTGGGCCTTGTAGGGAGAAAAGTGGTTCTGTGAACAAGTCCAGGAACCATGAAGGAATCAATACTTCACTGGGCAATTTTTGCTCTTCACAAGAAATATCCTAGGATCCTTGCAACTCACACTGGAGTCTGAAATCTAAAAACAGACAAGGCCTTCTATTCAGGAGAGTTTGCGGTTTCCCACAAAAGAGAACAAACTAACCCAACTTCCTACATAGCAGGCGAGACTTTTCTCTGAAGTACCACCAATGTAGCTGTGGTCAGCTTTTTCTAAAGTCCTCCCATTCACTCAGGAGGCAGTGGTTTCCAAAGGGAACCCTTCTACTGAAGCACTGACCCTGATCCTCCCTTACACATTTTGCTTGGGGACCTCCTAAACTACTCAGAACTTCTACAGCCTGCAGTAGCACCCACGACACCTTCACCTTCTCTTTAGGTATTTCCATATTCAGCCTGACCATCGCATCACTCTCTGACAGTGCCTGGATTCCCCAGTCCTTCACTTCAGACACTTCCTGTTTCCCTTTCCAGACACACGTATTTCAAGGACTCTCCACTTATTCAGGTCTCATTTTCTCTTCAACTCTGTTATCTGGCTGCTGCTCTAAACTCTGTACCAACTGTTCTCCCCAAGGTTACTAACCATTTCTTGGTGGCTACATCCAAAGGGCACTTTTCCGTTCTCCATTTATCTACCCTGACGTTTCTGCATCCTTCAAAATCACTGATGACATCCTCCTTGACATTCATCCTTCCTCTGGCTTCACTGATATCACCTTCTATTTTTTGCCCATCCTACCTCCTCTGGCTATACTGTCTCCTTCATAGAATCCTGTTCCTTCCCCGCCTCTTGTAAATACTACTTTTTCCAGTTTTCTACTTGCTCTAGAAATTTTCCCTAGCTGAGTCCCTCAATAATAATAGTGACAACATCAGCCAAAATGTACTAAAAGCATGTACTATGTGCTACCTGTCATTCTAAGTCTTTAAATCAAATTGATTGAAAGGCAATGATTTCTCAGTAATTGTGCCTATGATGTAGGAACTGTTAACACTTATTATTCAGAGGAGATAGAGCCACGGTCATATGGTGCACAGGGAACACTGGGGACTAGATTCCCTGAGGATCACTGTAGGGCCTGTGTTCTTCATGCCTCTGCTGCTCCCATGGCTTCAAGTAATGGCTATGTAGTTGTGGATCTCATATCGACAACTTCGACCTAGATCTTCCTGACCAAGGTGCAAGTCCATGTGTCTGACTATCTAATGGGTCTCTTCTTGGGGATGATCTACAATCATCTCAAGGTATACACCTGCAGAACATTAAGTTTACTCTCACAAATTCTAGCAATCTGTAATCAGCTGCCTTCTTCAAACTCAAGCATCCTCTTAAATAGCTCCACCACCTTCCACACACAAACGTAAATAGGTCCCATTCCATCTCTCATTCTCCTTGGATCTAAACCTAACTTATCACTTTACTACACATCTGTGACACTTATCTTTTAAAATGAACTAATGCATTACAATAAAAACAAAGCATTTTAATAGTATTATGTTATGAATGACATGAATATCAAACAATAGGTAAAAATACAGGATCTAGCAAAACCTGACATTTTCTCAGCAGCACACATTAATTTGAAAAACACTGTGTTTTAAAATGGCATGTACTTAGCTAGATTTAAGAACAGCAACATTTTCACTGAAAAGGCTGCTAGGATGACTTCAGTCCCAGAAACCTTGCATGTGTATACTTCAGGGCAGTATAGAGAATGACTTGATGTTTTCTGGTTCACTACCCCGGCTCATTCATTCATACAACTAAAATTTATGATAAAGTCAAATTTTAGCCATTCCCTTATATTTCCTCCTAAGTTTTCAGTAAGTCTGCATCTGACACAGACTCATTTAAGGTATCATGATAATAGTATTACTATTATTTATTAAGTGCATACAATGAGCTACATACTATATACTAAGGCTTTCTATGCATATCAAAAGTGTGAATATAGCCAACACCCAATGAATAATTTCTACGGGTGAAGCATCTTTTATTTAAATTCTACAACCACCCCATGAGGAATATGTTATTATTACCCTTAAATTCTACATCCACCCCGTGAGGAATATATTACTATTCCCCTCATTTTAGAGATGTAGATCATGAATATCTAAGGTTACACCAAGTAGATGGCATGGTAGGGATATGCAGTTAGAAGGTGTGACTCCAGAGTTGGTGTTCTTTATCACTCATTCAGCCCCATGCCATGATCTCCAGGGTGTGGAAATGAAATTGATTTCAAGGTGGAGGGGACGAGATAATAATCTCTTAAAAACAATATAAGCCTGAGTAACCCATCAGAGGTCTCACTACCTGGCTTTACTCTGACATGATCGTCTCCTGCAATTTAATAACTGTGACTCATAAGCCTTTCTTTGACATTATCTAAATACGGTGGCAGTACCAAACAGTGAAGGTCTGCAACAATTATCACAGCTGCCAAAGTTCCAGGGAAGCAGCTTTGGGTATAGAAAATCTAGTTTGCAGGGTTTTACAGATTATCATCTTCACAGTTTCTCATCTGATAAACAGAGCCTTCTATGACATCCAGCATCTGTTACAGTGAGAGAGTAATATCTTTCGTAGATTTTAAGACTCTTGGGATGACAAACAAGAATTGGTAAGCACAAGTTAAAAAAAAAAACAGAGAGTCACATTGCTTCATTTATGTATCCGAATTTCTCCATTCTGGATTTTCTATGAGTTCTGTTTTTAAGCTCATTTTTGTCAATATATCTGATTGAGAAAGACACTAAACAAGTCCCAGGTGAGACTGCACCATAGCAACAGGCTTCCCAGGAATTCTTTGGGGAGCAGAATCTCAGAGAAGTATTTGATTGCCTATTCACACTCTTGATTACAACACACCAAGCTGTTAAACTAAATTGTACGCCATTAGTGCATTGAAGGAACTTTAAAAACTAAACTACCCGATATGAAGATATTTTTCACACATACAATCACACTGAGATGTGTTTAATTGTTTGTAACCCATTTCCCTCTTATTTAGAAAATAAGGCAGACATCTTTAAGCTATTTCAAAACTTGCCAATGTCACAGTGTAATAATATGATAAATAAGACATTGCCTTTTATCACTAGCAAATACTGAATCTTGGCTCTGATTCATAAATGTCTTTAATTGTTCACTGTTAATTATGACAGAATATAAATGCATTGTCCTTAGAATTTGATCAGGAGTTTTAAAGTATCTTGAGTTAGATCAGCAGTGGCCAAAATAAGCTCTGGAAAAAACCAAGCTCAGTCTCAGAGTAGATTATACTTGGATTTGGCCTATTAGCTCAGCTGGGATGGTATTTTGAGAACAAACAAAAAATAGGCCACAGAAGAAAAAAGCAGTTTATATCTGTGGGTTGTACAACTCAAACTGTTAGCCAGCCTATGAATTATATCACGACCAAAAGTGAGACCAGGTGATGACACAGGTGGCATGGACAAAACCCATGACAATCAGAAAATCAATCAAAGGCAAATCTAGATGAGTGTGAATTACTCTTACCATCCATCTTCACATCCAAATACAACACATTTAACAAACATTTTCTGCACTTGGGTATAAATTGTGTTGGAGGCAGTAAAACATTTCGGAAATATTTAAATGAAAGAACAGAGAAGCATTTATTATGTAAGGTTATTTTTATACAACCAATTCTTAGTTATTGATGCTAACGGAGCTATCCAGTGGTGTGTGTCTACTCCAAATTATTTACACTTGTATCTGTAATGCAGAGTATGATGTTTCTGTAGCAGATCGAATTACATCTTGCTTTATTATTTAAATTAGCTAACATTTATTTAATATACACATGTATGGGAAAGGTGGTGTCCCTGAAACCTGCTAAGCAGGAGAACAGCTGGCTCACAATTACAAAGACACCACAGACAGGCTTCACAGACAAAAAATGGACTGAACAACTCAAACCTTAATTACTTTACAAGCACTTATAATTTACATAAGATTGGCACAGGTCACTTGGTATAGATCATTTTTGCTGATGTTGCATTTCACCTTCTTAGGAGCCTGGGAAGCTTCCTGAACTACCTAGAGAACAATTAGAAAATATCATTTCACTAAAGAAAACATGTACTAACATTTAAACACAGCTTTTAAGAAGAAATAGTCTTTGGAAGTTATTCACACAATTAAAATACTCAGGATTACTTAGTTTAAACAATAGCAAAAAATCATAACACAATATATGCACCATGCAAGTATTATGTAGTGGACCCCTATTGTTCTTGCTACTTAACATCTTTGTACCTTTCTTCCAGGTGTGGCATTTTGATTTTTCTCTAAAGAAATCTACCTTCCCTATTCTTGGGCCATAAGAGTTTGGTATATTAAAAGTAGGGTTGCTTGAGATATAGAGAAAGTGGCAAGACCAATGGATAGCAATTTCTGATGAAGAATTATTTCTGGCAGGGCATGGTGGCTCACACCTGTAAATCTCAGCACTTTGGGAGGCTGAGGCAGGCGGATCACGAGTTTAGGAGATTGAGACCATCCTGGCTAACACGCTGAAACCTCGTCTCTTCTGAAAGTACAAAAAATTAGCCAGGCGTGGTGGTGGGCTCCGGTAGTCCTAGCTACTCAGGAGGCGGGAGAATGGCGTGAACCCAGGAGGCGGAGCTTGCAGTGAGCCGAGATTGCGCCACTGCACTCCAGCCTGGGCAAAAGAGCTAGACTGTGCCTCAAAAAAAAAAAAAAAAAAAAATTCTGAATGAATACTAAGAAAGTGAACTGAAGGACAGGAGTTTGTGGCCTAAGAATATAATGTCTAAAGGAAATGCAAGATGAGAAAGCCAAGGGGCTGCCCCACCAGAGACTTGATGGGCTGTTTGGGTAGATACTGAAGTCACCTACGGACCCATAGCAGAAGTGAACTGGAGAAGGCGGCCAAGAGCTGAACCTTCAGTGAATGATAGTGAGTGCCAGAAGGGTAGTGAATGTCAGGAGAGAGGAGGAAGCATGGTAAAGCCAGGCATAGAAGTCTCAAAGGAGCCAGGAACGTGTAAAGGCAGGCAACAACTGGGGAGCAAGGAAAATGCTGACCCCACCTACTTAGCTTGAGAACCCAAAAGGTAGGAGAATAACCAGATTTTAAAGAAACAAATTCATGTCTGTCCCATGTGCCAAATATATGCAACCCACTCCAACATCTCCAAAAGTCTCAAACCATTACAGCATCAACTAGAAGGGTCAAATCTAACATAAATTTCATTGCTCAAAAATCCCAAATCTCATCATCTAAACATCTAAATCAGGTACAGGGGAGACTTTGGTATAATACATCCCGGAGCAAAATTCTTCTCCAACTATTGATTCTGTGAAACTAAAAGATAAGTTATCTGCTTCCAAAATACAGTGGTGGGATAGACACAGGATAACAGTTATGACACTCCCATTCCAAAAGGAAAACAAAAATGGAAAGAATAAAGGAGTCACCTTTCCTAAGTAATTTCAAAACCCAGCGGGGCAAGGTTTAAAGTCTGAGAATATGACTTTAGGCCAAAGCTGTATCCTTGAAGTCATTTTTCCTTTACCTTAAGGGTAGCACATATTTGCAACTGAGCACTGTTTTGATAAGCCTGTATAGTTTGATAAGTCTAACAGCCATCTTATATTTCATCCTGTCTCTGTCCTTTTCAGTTCAAGCTGGCAGTATTTTTGCTGATAAAACACTTCCAAAAAACCTGTGGGTTTCCTGTGTATTTTTGCCATTAAACAAGTGGGTCCTCCACTGATCTTCCCTGGATAATTTCATCTCCACTCCTGATTTCTGTTGAGTCACATGCTTGATATCTTCAGCACTAGTCAAAGGTTATCTAGTTACATCCTTGACCTTCTCTCTGGAGTACTTTCCTAAAAGTGAATCTCCTAATTTTACCATCTTTTGCAACCTGGACAGGCTGAGAATTTTCCAAATTATCAAACTGTGATTCATTCTTGCTTGAGAGGTTTCCCCTTGATTTGTTTTTCCTCTCACATTTTGTTATTAGAAGCAAGAAGAAACCAGACTGTAACTTCTGCGCTCTGCTTGGAAATCTCTTTACCAAAATATCCAAGTCCACCATTTACATGCTTTCTACAGGACTGGGAGAGACAATTCAGCTAAGTTTTCTACCAGTATTGGCCTATCTTGTTTCACTGCACTTTACTTCATTACTCTCTGCGGCTATTGCATCTTTTACAAATTGAAGGTCTGCGGCAACCCTGAGTTGAGCAAGTCTATTGGCACATTTTTTTTCCAACAATATGTGATCATTTCACTAGCATTTTTAGCAATACAGTTTTAAATTAAGGCATGTACATTGGTTTTTAGACATAAGGCTATTGCATACTTAACAGACTACAGTATAGTGTAAACATAACTTTTATATGCACTGGGAAACCAAAAAAAATTATGTGGCTCACTTTATTGGAATATCAGCTTTAGTGCAGTGGTCTAGTACTGAACTAGTAGCTCCAAGGTATGCCTGTAAATATTAAATCACCTTTCTTTCCTCTAGTTTCCAATTACATGTTCCTCATTTCCTTCTGAGCTCTCATCAGAACCACCTTTAATACCCACATTTCTACCAATATTTTGTTTAAAGCAATCTAGGCTTTCCCTATCATGGGGCTAAAAATTCTTCCAGACTCTACCCGTTATCCAATTCCACAGCAATTCCACATTTTTAGGTATTTGTTACAAGGGTACTCCCCTTCTTGATGCTAAAATCTGTAGTAGCATCCTACGGCTGCTGTAACAAATCACCACAAACCTGGTGGAATAGAACAACAAAAATTTATTCTCACAGTTCTAGAAGCTGGAAATCAGAAATCAGTTTCACTGGGCTGAAATCAAGGTGTAAGCTGGGATGTACTCATTCTAGAGGCTGTAGGGAAAAACCTCTTCTTTGCCCCTTACAGGCTCTGGGGACAGCTGGCATTCCCTGGCTTGCAGCCACATCTCTCCAATCCCTGCCTCCACCTTCACAGAGCCTTCTCGTGTGTGTGTGTCCCTCTGCCTCTCTCAGAGACAGATACTTGTGATGGCATTTAAAACTCACCTGGATAATCCAGGATAATTTCACCATCTCATGATTTTTTAACTTATTTACACCCATAAAGTTTTGAAATAAGCTAACGTTTACAGGCTCCAAGCGTTGGGATAATAAATCTCTGGGGAGGAGAACATTATTCTGCCTCCCACGATCACAGTTTAGACAGATAGTATATTAATTTATAATAAGACTATCCTATCTATAAAAAAGTTATAGTTCTTTCAAAATTACTACTTAATATCACAAAAGCTGTAAAATTACTTTTCTGAAGCTAATATGTAAATGTGAGATACTTATTTTGATTTTTTCATTCACAAATAAGTATAATTAACTTTTAAACAAAATTTTAAAAATGAGGTTGATGGTACAGCTAAGTAGAGTAAGTACTGGTAAATTAGCAAATACAAATAGTTGCAAAGATTTAAAAAATACTTCTGCATAAAGTAAAAATATTTTAGAAACAGATATGCCTTTATTTTAGGAAATTACTCTTTAGGAAAATACTATTTTCCCTTAGGAGTTAGAGTAAATAAATGGCTGTTATCTCTCTCTTAAATCTTGGTTACGTTTCAGTCTTTAGGGTTAGGAAAGGCAAGGGTGACTGAATACCAGAGGGAGAATACTGACGGAGATGATTTTAGTAGAGCAACAGGTAGCTAAGTTCCTATCAATATGATTAATTACCTTGGGAATGGCTTCACAGTCTAGCAATTGGCTCCCCCACTTGCACTGTCCACTACAGGGAAAAGGGAAGATTCAGAGAGGCAATGGTAATGCTAATTAATGTTTTATCTCTAACAACCTAGAAGCAAACAGTTTGGGGTTTTCTGTCTAGAGCTTTAATGGCCAAATAAATAAATGGTGTGCCTGCTTAATAGCTCTAATTAATTTTATAAGGCTGACCCAAAGACCACAGGCCTGACAAGATTCTTATTACTTTTTTCCATGTAAGCCTAAAAGCAAATCAGAGTTACATTATAGAATAATAATTAATACTTAATAGTGAAAATAATGACAACTGTATTTGTAAAATCTTATTCTAAAAAATGGTGATTCATGCATTGTAATTTGAATATATGGTCAAATTTTTTATATTAAAAAACATAAATAACACAGCAAGGCAATGTAGTCTTCTTTCTCTGTTATGTGCATCTTTAAAAGGCCAGGTTGCCTAAGTTGTAAATTCCCAGAAGGGCACCACATTTGTTTCCTAGACCTTTATAAACTTTCTCTCAAAGTGTTCATTTTGTAATTCTAAACTAACAACAAATATTACTTCGTAAATGTATCTAAATCAATGAATGTCCAATCCTGCAAAAATTTAAAATCCACAGTTTAAGAACCTGAGTGATAAAAAATTTCAAACACTGTTTCTCATTGGGACACAGAGTTGCAGGAATTCTCCACTAAGTCTGAGAAGTAGACAGGCCCCACCAGTCTACCAGAACAGACAGGGTCTTACATTAACATGATCCCAAGTTGCCACCTTTGCTGAGAATGCAGCCAAACAGCAGGACTAGAAATCACACCCCATCAGGGAGTCAGCCCTGGCGGCAAAGTGCTTGTTGGGTCACACTGTGTTTGTCCAAGGACTCACAACCATTGTTGGAAAACTGCTTTAAAGAACATTTTCTGGGGTGATGAAAATGTTATATATATTGATTATGGTTACATGACTACATTCATTTGTCAAAACTCATTAAATTTTATTTTACATAAATTATACCTCAGTAAGCTTGCCTTTATTAACACACATGTTCATATTTTCTTTTTATTAAGTTATCACTTTGTAAGCTATAAATGACAACTCTGGCAAAATACTGCTATAGATTCATTCATGAATCCACTTTGATACACATTACAAAGAGACTTCTGTGTTTGAAGCAACATTTTTCCACATTAATAGATGGGTTAACTTCTTCTTGGCAGAAAGATAAAGTTTTATTCTGAGAGATCTATAAATGCAACCTTGTTCAGAGAGCACAGCCATAGATGGAGCCTCAGGAGAGTGAGATTTTGATCTTCCATCTGTGCCTGACCCTCCTATGTTGGACAATACTACTCCCATTAGTGACAATGCTAGGAGATAAAATATTATTTACATTAGGTTGAATAATTTTAAAACCACAACCATGCATTTATTAGGCATAGTCTTAAGTAGTTTTCACAACTTAAATGTTTTGTTTCTATAAATTCACAGAATTTAAGCAATAATGAAAAACAAAAACATGTTTTATGAAAATAAACTACTATCACTTCAATAAAAACATCAGAATTAAATCAAAAAATCTTTTTAAACTTTTGTGAATAAATGCAAAATATGAGTGTTGGAATACTAATGACCCTTTCCATACTGGTCAACATGGAAAATTAAAATACTGGGCCATTCAGTTAAATCAATCTTTACCTCCTCCCTCTGCTTATTAAAATATTATAAGAAAAAAAGTTCTCTGTTCTGAATTTCAAGCAGAGGGGCAATGACACCCAATCACTTGCAGGCCCAGCAGCCCTTAGTGTGTGGAATAGCAAAGGGTGGGGGAAGAGGTCTAAATCTAGGGGTGGTGGTGGGGAGGAACATATTCAACCAAAGCACTCGTCCCTCACAGGAACGTAGGTGCAGGGCCACTAAACAATTTCCCAAAAACTCTGAAAAATATTGTAAATAAAATTTAAAAAGATTAAAAAGCAGAATACACTGACTCAAGCCTATTTTTTTAGACATGAAATAAAACATGATCCACCCCTGTAAAAGTACCTTTCTGATAATCCTGAAAACTTATTTATTTTTGGAAGGAGAATTTTTATTATTTTTATGTGCAGAAAACTCAACCACGCACATTTAACCCAGTTTAGTGGCAAGTTAAGTTTGCCCTTTCCAGCTTGGCAAAGCAAGCCACAGACTTGATACTCAGGACACTGCCTCCCCAGTGATGGTGGATCTCATCATATCTGTCATTGTTAATTGGTCCTGATAGCTTCCACCAGCTAACCGAAGCTCCTTTGTCTTCCAAGTTAACCCGTGTGAAGGTAACAGTCATGCAGGGTCTTCCTATGCATAGACATCCCAGGCTTGCCTTCCCCTTGATAATGCAGTCAGCGACCCCCATTTTAGGACACAGGGCAGGCAGGAAGACAACTGGCTCAATGGGATCCAAGTTATGTGCCATCACCACCAGCTGAGCCTTCTTGTTCTCCAAAGGTGGTGACAGTGTTAACCCCTACTCGAAGGACAGGTGGTCTCTTAGTGGGGATGTGCCCTTTGCCGGCAGCTTTCTTCTCAGCCCAGGCCAACAGTCTCTGCTGCTTCTCTTGCTTTGTCTCTTATGGGCCAGCTTAAGCAGCTGAGTAGCAGTTTGGAGGTCCACAGCCTGGATGAACTGGTTAATCGCAAGAGGTACTTTCAGCTCCGGATAGAGGACAGCTCTTTGCTGCTGCAACCTGATGTAGCAGGGGCATTTGAGAAAGTGGGTAAGATCCCATTTGGGCTAGATATTCTGTCCAATGCCAAAATTCTCAGGCCTTTTCTCAAACAGGGGATTCATCACTTTCTTGGCCTCCTGCTTCTCTGCAATAGCAGGGGACACGGCCACTTCTTTCCCTTGGCCGCCTTTCCTTTTGGCATTCTGGGTGGCTGGAGGAGTGAAACTTAACATTCATGAAGTTGTATAATCTAAAGGAATTTCTTCAGGGTTAACATAAAGAAGCCAAATAAAAATATTATTTTTCCACAGGGTTAAAATTTTACTTATGCACAAATTTTGTTTTTTCATAAATATGAGTATAACTGTTCCAACCTTAAAATACTCCTGAAGCATAAGATGTTATTTCCATAATCCTGGTCCTCAAATAGATGAGTCAGTCTTGATTTTATTAAAACTACCAATTCAGGCTCCTTACGTTATTTCAATAAAATTGTTTCCTATACAGAGTACTCCATAGGCGGTCAATAGTCTGAATCCCTGTCTGCCATTCAAAAGACTTTATCTGTAATTCTAGTCACAGTAGATTACATCACACATATTTACCTCCAATAGAAAAATAAACGTTAAGATGAACAAACCTAAAACAAAAAGTTTTATGTCCAACAGCTTTACCCAGCCTCAGCACAGACTTGAACTCTGGCCTTGAGCCTTGCTGGCCGACTTCACGGAGCTTCACTCCTCAACGCTCAACCTAATGTGCTGTCTTGTTTCTTTCTTTCGCTCAGGGATCTGCTCAAAAATATTTTTTGGGTGCCTAATATTAAGCTGTATGCTGAAGTTTTGTAAAACAGTGTCTATCCAAGAGTCTGGGCTCTATGGAAGCTCACAATCTAGTTTAAGCCAGGTCTTACTGTGATTCTTAAAAATATGTTAATGTGTTTTAAAAAGTCAACTTTATTGAGATATAACTTACATACAATAAAATGCCCCCATTTTAAAGGCACAGCATTAGGGGTTTTACTAAATGTACACGACAACGAGCCACAGCTCCAATCAGATTCAGAATATTTTGGTCATGCCACCAACCCGCAAAATTGCCTTAGCTCCTTTGCAGTACTGCCCCTCCCTCTGCTCCCCAGCAATCATGGACTTGCTTTCTGTTGTTACAGATGAATTCTGCCTGCTCTAAAATTTCTATCAACGGAGTAAAGCAGTACGTACTCTTTTAGGTTTGACTTACTTCCTTCACTCAGCTTATTTTTGAGATTCATCCATGGTGTATGTATCAATGGTTGGGTTCTTTTTTCTTGTTGTATGTTACGAATATAATTTATTAATTCACCAGTGACAATTAAGTGGTTTCTAGTTTGGTGGGTATTTGTGAATAACAGTGCTATTACTCACAAATAATAGACAAGTTTTTGTGTGGACATACTTTTTCTTTGATTCTTATGTGTGACCCAGGAGAACTGCTGGGCCATATGGTAAATGTGTTTCAACTTTATAAAAAATTGTCAAATTGTTTTCCAACATGGTTGTGCCATCTTACACTTACCACCACCCTCCCCCTCCATGGCCCAAAAATATAAAAGTCATCTTAGGTCATAGGTGATAAAAAAATAGATGGTAGACTGCATTTAGACTGTAGGCTATAGTTTGCTCATTCCTGCTCAAGAATTTTCTATATACACAGTAATATCCTTTGTGAAAAACAGTTTCACTTTTCCTTTCCAGTGTGCGTACCTTCTATTTCTCATCTTACTGCATAAAAAAGAAGCCTTTTAACTTACTATAGCCTCATTGTGAATCCAATCCTCTGACCTTTTCTTCTCTCAACTTCGAGATATCAGCATTTCTGCAGTGCTCCAGGCCTAGTTTCACACTGTCTCTATGTGTGTAAATCACATCCCCTTGCTCTTTATCCTTAACCTGTGCCCACCTCAAAGATCCCATGCTGTTTTTCTGTGCTTATCTTCTATCCTCTGAGCTGCACTGTCTGAGAGGAAATCTTGTTCTCAAAAGTGAAATTAGCTTGAATTTGACACCTCTCTTGGGCTGCCTACTGCTACATTTTTTGGCTCCTGCCCTATGGTGCTACTTCTCTCAACCAAAATTTCACGTTTCTTTCCTGTGTACTGAGAAGGACAACCAAACTCCCAAATATCTTGTGATTACTTAAAAAAAGGTTTCAAAAGCATCACATTTAAATATGCAGTGCTTACTATTTTTGCCATCTAACCATCTTTACCTGGGCATTTCCTGTTTGCAGGTTTCACTCTGAATGCAGTTACAGAAGAGACAGTTTTCATAATTTTGCGAAGAGAGTAAAGCAAATATCCAAAGAAAAATGACATCTGAACAAAAGGAAACTATATGACAAAATAAATTGGGAAAAGAACATATGGCAAAAGAATCTAAAAAGATTAATATTTGAAATCACTCTTTTTCATTTTATTTAATGCCACTTAAAGTATATCAAAATTCTTTACTTAACTAAAATTCAGTTCAAATAAAACCCAGAATAGACACACAAATTCAGAATACGTTTTAAAAATAATCGACAGTCAAATACAAAGAATTTAATGGGCACTATCCAAATGTCAAAAACACATTCTGGGTACTAAAGAGACACCAATTTAATCCGAATTTACATTTCATTTTCTTCAAGATTCAAACCAGCAAGAATAATTCAGTATGTACTACAACCAAAAATATGCTTCCAATCTTGAAATATTTTTAAAAGGCACTGTGTATAAACCTTCCTTAAGAGAGGAACTATATGTAGGAGAAACTGAGTCTTAGAAATTACATGACAAAAGTAATCATAATTCTTGGCATTTATGAAAATATTTTACCTTCAAACAATTTTTACAAACACTGAACTAACTAAATTATGCAATACACATGTGAAATCTCATCATCAGTTTACAATTAGGAATAACTATGGTACCAGGTTTAAATCAAGCATAAACCTAGGGGGTAAATATGCAGTTATATATGGATATAAGAATGAGTAGCTATAATTATTCATGGATATGATGAAAAATGACTAGAAACAGGTTTAAATAAGTGTGAAGATTATGCATTGAATGCAGTTATTATTAGGAAAATCCTAACCTCTGCAACTGCTTAGACTCCATAATAGCTATGCTCTGTTACATCAGAAGTATTAGGTTCATGAGATTTTATTAGCGCTCTACAATATTTAACAAGGGCACTTGACCTTCAGCGGTTTATGACTTAAAAGAACATATTTATTCATTTCTCAAAATTTTAAAACTCTTCTCTACCTCCCTTTCTTTCTCGTCCTTATTTCCAAACAAAAGGGAACACTGCTGCTGGTGGGATTACAGAAAGTGCAAAAAGGACAAAGCTAAGGGAACAGGAAAAGGAAACTTTTGTCAAAGGGAGTACAGAGGGAGAGAGTGAAGGCCCAGATGCCTGGTGAGGAAGCTGAGCCCCCAAAGGGGGAAGTGATGAAAGGCTTCCTCCTGAGCTAACAAAAGCTAATCAGAAGGAATACCCAATTGCCTTGTGTCCAGTGGCTCAAAAACAAACAAACAAACAAACAAACAAAAAAATATGGTTAGGCCTGCTCTCTTTTATACTTTGGACTAAAAAATACAAGTGCTGGATCTCTGGGTGCCCAACGGCAGTGTACATTCAGAAGATGGAACCAACTCCTAGTCCTGTGAATGAGAGGCCTTGGAGAGTAGATGGCTCTAGGTGGGACAGGGGACTTTCATTCATTAAGCTCCAGCTTCCTTCAAAGTCACTTCATGGCTATTGCTCTGTTTCCACCTGCAGTTAAAAAGGGCCCTCTTGACACAGTTTTTGTGTTCTGAAGCTCCAACAGATGAGGAACATGAACTCATCCAACACCTATGGATAACAGGTAAGTTGGAGTAGTGGCAGAGAAACACTCCGTATTTACTGGGTTGAAGAGACAACTGAATGACAATACAGGACCTTCTGGCTCCTGGTGGGATGTTCAATTCATACCATATTCACTGATCAGTGTAAGAAGCAAATTCATTACCCTTGCTGTCTTTTTTATGCAGCCTATATATCATCAGAATGAAATTAATACAATATAACAAGAACTTTTCTTGTTGAGCTGGGGGAGGGGAAGGTAAGAGAATATTTATGGTGGGGAAAATCAAATTAAAATTTCTAATTTGACAATATTTAGGACTAAATTACTCTAATTCTTATTTCTTAGTGCATAATCTTATATAATACTTCCCAAAAGGAAATAAATATATTTTTATTCTGCTGACTATAAGGATATCATAACAATGCTTTATAACAATCCTTTTTACAAAATTGTTTTTGGATTTCTAAGAAACTTTACACTCATGAGTCTTACAATGCCCCTATGCAATAGGCAGTCAACTAATTGCTTACACCCACTGTCTAACAGGCAGACTGAGGCTTGGAAACACTACCCGGCTGGCTGCCCTGGAGCCACAAAGCTAGGAGGTGGTTTTGCTTCACTTAAGCATGACTCTAGCAAGCCCTGGCAAGAGCATAAGCTCTGTGAGTAGTGGTGGACTAGGGGTGGGGAGGAGAATTCAGGCTGATTGCTTATGCACTGTGTGTGACCATCAACAGCTTTAAAAACCAATTTCAAATGAGATAATCCTCGTAATTCCTAAACTGCAAAGTGATGAGAAATTAAATGAGGTACACATGTCATCACCTGCACAGTGATACCCATAGTAACTGCTCAGTGAACACTAATTATCATTCTAATAACAAAATTCTACCTTGCCTTTCTGGGTGAGAGTAACCACATACCGAGAACTACCCTGGTCTCTCAGTGCTCTTCTCCCAAGGGAGTTATGACCTTTTAATGCATTACATTTGAAAACTGGCTACCTTGGTCCTTTGCATTACTTAATAATTTTTCATTTCTCTCATCTTTGAGTCAAGAGCTGTTCTGCAGGATTACAATTTCTGGATATCCAAAGTTTATCCTTCAAATGCCAATTTATTTTCTGATTTCAAATATGACTCTAGTACTATTACTTATTTTCTGCCTTACTAACCAGAATAAACAGAACACAGACTTTTCTTGATGACTGAAAGCACCACTATGAACATTCACAACTGCATGGAGACACCATTAGCCCCCAGACCTATCTTGCAGTTGTTCTGTCTCTTCCCCTGACACAAGACCATCAGCTGCTGCTGTCACTGTTCCTCTAATTTTGATCTTGTGTCTCTCTTTCTTGTTCTTTGGTCCCTTCTCCTCTCTTTAGCCTCTACCACTAATGTAACCAAATGTGCACATCTAAAATACATTCCACAAAAATACAAAGATACCAAATATATACCGGTTAAGCATTCCTAACCAGAAAACCCAAAATTCAAAATGCTCCAATATTCAGATATTTGGGACTAGAGATGCTCAACTGGTATGTATATTTTGCAAATATTCCAAAAGTTAAAAGAAAAATCTGAACTCTAAAACACTTCTGGTCCCATGCATTTCAGATAAGAGAAACTCAACCCATATTTCAAACTACAGCAAATAAGGTTGAGTGTGAGGGCCTAAAGAGCAAAATACAGGCTCTTTCTTATGCAGAGACATTCAAGTATAATTTTAGTGTGTTTCCAAGAGCTGCAGTTGCCACAGCGTAATGCCACACAAATACATATGTGTATGTATGCTCCTTGTCCATACACAAGGGTGTGCTTAAGTATATGTGTGTGGCTGCTATATGTGAATGTATTGAGTATCAGGAGGCAGTTACTACAGTCAAAATATTTTAAGTACTTTAATAGCTTTGAGGATAGAGATTACAAATGGGGATTTTTTTTAATTTACACATGTAAATATGATTTAGTCAACAAATATTTGAGTACTACACTTATCACATGACAGCCCCTCTACAAGGTACTGAGAATAAAATGTTGAACAAGATAAATAATTATTCTACTCTTAAAAAATCAAAATGTTTGAGGATAGAACAACTTTGTCTCCTTAAAAAGAAATGTTTTTTGTTGTTGTTGAGATTGTACTTTGAGTTGTGCTCACTTCCAATTATAAACTGTAAAGAAAAAAGGTTTTCCGGCAATGGGGAAAAAATCTGTGTTCAATAGCCTTACAAATATTAACTTGAGATTCTGAATTCTCTGGAGAGAAAATTGGCGATATTATAAAAATAAACTAAAATTAAAACCCTGGAGTAGCACAACAATTTTCCCAAATGCAGGAACTGAGAAGTCAGGAAATAGAAACACAACATTCAGGATATCAGAACAACATTAATTACTCATATTGGGCGTATTTAGTGATTTCCATTACTATTTATAAGGGGATAATAGCATGAAAAGTTCAATACAAGGATTTTATTTTTAAAATTTAAACAATATTTGCAGGATTTCAAAAACCAGACTATTAAGGCTTAAAAGGAAAATGAACCTAAAAATATTTTACAATAAAAATGTATTGCGAACACAAGAAAATAAAATTATATCCTATCCTCCATAGTACTTATTACAGATATTAAACAGTGAAACAAAATCATCTTCTAAAAAAATATAAGAATCAGAATAATGCTTTTGGCTCTTTACTGACCACTATGGAACATCCAAAACAGTCCAGTACATCCTAGCCCGGCCTGACTCTAATCAAAAGGAGGATACAGTAAAGCAGGTAGAAAAGAGAGCAGAGGGGCAACCAGGTTCAGGTGCCAGGGCACCCGCACTCTTCCAAAGTAGACTGTGGCAGAAACTGCTAGTTGTTTAGGGTCATTTTAGCTTAGCATATGGCTGCTCACTGGAGCCTGCAATTCCCAGCTTCTGGGGAAGCTTGCAGCCATGAGACCGAGTTCTAGCGTGTGAGGAACAAGCCTCTTCTAGACCGTGCTTTTCCAAAGAAATGCATCTGTTCCCATGGTTTTTTATCCCTACCTGCTGCCTGGGACCTGATGAGAGCTGGGAGCTGCCTCAGGCCCAGAGATGGCAACCTTGCAGATAGCTCTGGACCACTGCTCTCTGGACTGTATCCTAAGAAATACATTATCATCTTGTTTAAGCCAAGGTATTTTGATGCCTCGTTGTTACAGCTGCAAAACTCGAGGCCCATTTAACACCCAGTTTTACAACAGACCTGACTGTTTTAGTGTCTAGCTGCCTCAACTCCTGTCCTAAAGCTTAGAGCCACCTGGTAACTGATGTTCCTAAACAAAGTACATTCTGAGCACCTTTACTGGGTTGTAAGCATCTTCAGGGGATTATGCATCTGGAGGGCTGGGACTATGTCCTCTATATCCTTTTATTTCTTTGAAACAGCCTAATACAGAGCTGACTGAGGGAAGGATGAGTAGGAAAAATAAGTTTATGCTGTAGGTTTCAGGGTCAGACAGCCCCCTGGAACTGAATTCCTCGGCAATTCCTGGGCTTTAACCAGATGTTCAAAATACCAACTGAACGTTCCATTCTAGAAACCAAGGCTTGTGATCACTGCAATCTCTGCCTCCCAGGTTAAAGCGATTCTCATCCCTCAGCCTCCCAAGTAGCTGGGATTACAGGCGCCCACCACCACACCCGGCTAATTTTTGTATTTTTAGTAGAGACGGGGTTTCACCATGTTGGCCAGGATAGTCTCAATCTCTTGACCTCGTGATCCGCCTGCCTCGGCCTCCTAAAGTGCTGGGATTACAGGCGTGAGCCACCGCACCTGGCCTGTTATTGTAATTTTAAAGAGGAAACAGGCTATGAGATGTTAAGGGGCTTGCCCAATAGAATAAAGTCCTTTGTAGGAGTCTGCATTTGAATCCAGGTCTGTTTGATATCAATGCCCGCATTCTTCTTCTTATATCAAGATGCTTTTAAAAACTCTACTAACTTCTTCAGAAGAGTACAGTTAAAACACTGGAAGAGTTTACTGATGAGTCAGAATTATTCAATTATCACTCTAAGTAATAGTAAATGTAACACTTACAAATATTATTTGTGATATAATATCCCAGGATATACTGAAGCCCCTGGGGTCCATGCACCTCTTCTAGAGGGTCCTGGGGGCTGGCTGGTGGTGGGAATGCCCTGGTTGATGAGCCCATCCAGTAGCACCCTCCAGAGTGCTCAGCTGAAAGAACTGGGAGAGAGCTCAGTTTTCCCTGTTGGTAGACTCCTCTGACTGGCTCTCAGTAGCCATTTGACATTTATTTTTCTGAGCGGTCAGGGGGCTAGTGCTTCCAGCTTGCCAATACTAGTCTGCTATGGGAATCAAAACTCACTGTACTGGTTGACATGGTAAAACCTTATTTAGCGCTTACTTTGGACAGTCGAAATGCTAACTAAAACAGTCACAGAATAGCAAGATATTGTGCTCTGCAATATTTTTGTGGCCAATCTACTCTATTGTGCATTTCTAGTCAGCCTGGATAAAGGACTATGAAGCAGGGATATATTTTTTTTTTAACACGCAAGAATTGTATTGGAAATGTCTCCATATTTTTTGCATAGTGCTAGTCATAAAATAAGACAGTCCTAATTACTACATTTGCCTTCTTCTGTGTAGGAATATATCACAAGGAACATTTAGAGGATACTGACGTGAGCTCTGCCAGTTCAAATAAATCAGTCAGAGTGACTACAGTTGGCTTTGGATTGCATCTAGGTTATGGAAGGCAAGAATAGATTAGGGGTATGTGCCATCAGAGCAGGGACAAAATCTTGACTTTGTAAAAGCCCCAGTATTTCTTCAGGCTTCGACATGACTTACTAGAGCTACATTTTCAATGAAATATTGCTGGAAGCATTTAAAAGCTTGAAAATACAATCTTGTCAGTAGAGATGCTCCCCCAATTCCCCAAAAGATGTGTGACATCATTTCAAAATACAGTCAGTCTGCTGTCACCAGTATGTTGGATTAGAGTGGGCAAAGTCTGTCCAAGTAGAAGCAGCCCAAGTTTGGTGTGGTCCTAGAGTCAAGATTCAGGGACCACCACTTCACTTTAGAAACATAAAAGATTCACATTGGAACAAATCTGTTGTGGCTATTAATTTTGTGCAGAATTGACTTAATAGAAAGGAAAAAAGTATTGGGTGTAAATTATAGCATACATGTCTTGAGAAAACTTTTTTTTGAGATAGAGTCTTGCTTGGTCATCCAGGCTGGAGTACAGAAGTGCGATCCTAGCTCATTGCACTCCTTGAACTCCTTGGCGCAAGCTATTCTCCTGCCTCAGTCTTCCAAGTGGCTGGAACTACAGGCACTTGGTGATTTGGAGTAGGTGGGACTACAGGGATGTGTCACCATGCCCAGCTAAATATATATATGTATATATAGTCTCAAACTCCTGGCTTCAAGAGATCCTGTTGCCTCAGCCTCCCAAAGTATTGAGATTACAGGTATGAGACACTGGGCCTCGCTGAGGAAACTTCTGGGTTTTCCTTTGGATAGCTCCTCCCCACCAGTATACTGTCTTGAGGGGAGGGGCTTTTTACTTTCTCCCTCACCTCTCCTAGATAATATGAATGTGAATTTGATATTCATTAGTATATTTGTGTTTCGTTTCATGAAAACCAACATTTTTAACAAACATGCACTCAACAAGTACTGAACACGAACTAGCACCAGAGTCCATTCTAATCTCTGAAATACAGTGGAAAACATGTTTGGACTTTATATACTGAAGTGGGACAGTCCAGAAAATGGAGGTCAGGCACGGTGGCTCACATATGTAATCCCAGCACTCTAGGAGGCTGAGGTGGGAACATCACTTAAGGTTAGGAGTTCGAGACCAGCCTAGCAACAGGTGAAACCCTGTCTCTACTAAAAACATAAAACTTAGCTGGGCATGGCGGTAGGTGCCTGTAATCTCAGCTACTCGGAAGGCTGAGGCAGAAGAATTACTTGAACCCAGGAGGCGGAGGTTGCAGTGAGCCGAGATCATGCCACTGCACTCCAGCCTGGGCAACAGAGTGAGACTCCATCTAAAAAAAAAAAAAGGAAAAAAAAGAAAATGGGGTATTTTACATACTTGTGTGTAACTTCCTTCTCTTAGTTAACATACTTTGTGGAATTCCCTCCGAGGCAACAGGTAAAGATATATGTGAACAATCTCTTAATGAGATTCCTGAATATATTCTGTAAAGCTATCTGGAAAGAGTTGGATTTGCAGGATTATTTTAGGATGACACAACTCATATCTCCATGAGTCCAAACAGATATTGACCTTTTCCATCAGCTTCTGAGACATCTTGACCGCATAAGGCTGAGGCACATGACCGAACTTCTGCCTCACCCTTTGGCTAGAATCCTTACTGTGGGGCCAAGTCTTAGCCTGAGCCGTCCATCTATGAGTATTCCTCAGTCTGGATCCATGTCCCTCATAAGTGGCCCCAGGCTAGAACATGTGTTTCCACTACCGTTCTACATATCATCTCAAGGATAACAACTGGAGAATGTTTACTGAACATTTACTCTTAGCAGGATTGGAACCATTACCCTCATTTTACAAATAAGGACACAGGAGGCTCCACTCAAAGTAACCTGCTCAAAGTCACACAACTTAGCAGGTATGCAGGTGGGAGTTCTTGCTTTTAACTCCTGTTCTACGATATTCTTCTGGATCTGTGGTCATACTAAACATTCCATTTATTTTTTAGGCAAGACAATCCAGTTTCTCAATCATAATTCATTTGACAAGTTTTCCACATCTTGCAACCTATAAAAACTTACTTGTTTTCTTTCTGTCAACCTTAGCCTATGGTGACCTTTTATTATTATTAATTTTGTGATAATAAAAATGCCATTTTTCGTATCTTTTATTCTAAATTACCATTTTATTTTGTGGCTTTAGAATTTTTATGAAATACTCTACGCTTTTCATAAGCAATTTGCAAAATACAGGGGGAAACTTATCCAAAGACATCTATTCAACATTTAGGAGTATCTCCTTCTATTTTTTTTTTTTTTTTTGAGACAGAGTCTCGCTTAGTCGCCCAGGCTGGAGTGCAGTGGCGCGATCTCGGCTCACTGCAAGCTCCGCCTCCCAGGTTCACGCCATTCTCCTGCCTCAGCCTCCCGAGTAGCTGGGACTACAGGCGCCCGCCGCCTCGCCCGGCTAATTTTTTGCATTTTTAGTAGAGACGGGGTTTCACCGTGTTAGCCAGAATGGTCTCGATCTCCTGACCTCGTGATCCACCCGCCTCGGCCTCCCAAAGTGCTGGGATTACAGGCGTGAGCCACCGCGCCTGGCCTCTCCTACTATTTTATTAGTGAGTGCATATGTGTTTGGATACACACATGAATGTGTATTTCTATAGCAAAACTGTATCATTCCATAACCGTTTTTAAGACCTTTACTACAGATCATTACTTTCAAAATGGTTGTGCCACTGTACTCGCACCAATACCACATGAAATTGCCCTGCCCACATCAGTACACCCACACTATTTTATCTTTAATTTTGTTGTGGCCAGTGTGAAAAGCAGATATATTCTCAGTATATTAATGTCTATTTCTGTGATTACTAGTGAGGTAGACCATTATTTCACATGCATATTAGTTATTAATGTTTCTTTTCACAAGTGTTAGTTGATGGCAAGTACTCCCTTTTCATTAGGTGGTCACAGTTTTGCCTTACTGATTTGTAAGTAAGGCAAATCAGTACTGATTTATTCCGCACAGACTGCATTCATTTATTCACTCATTTGAAAGTACCTGCCAAACCCCTGCTGTTTACTTCCTCCTTTGCTTAGGACACAATGCTTATCCTGTGTAGCCAAAAACACCTTTGAAAATTGCCTTACAAGACTTTTTCAAGTGAGTACATATTTTAACATAACTAAGATCCCATTACCAATACTGACATTTTAAGCACAATTAAAACAGTACTCATGGGTCCAAGAAAGATGATAACATGTATAGGAATCTGATCTCAGCTTAAACATTAGGGTTTTTCTTTGCAAATGCAATAAGCCAACAACCTATGACATAAGTTATTACACAAAGTCTATCAATCTGAACTACTTGAAAGAGAACATGGCTTACGGATCATGAGAAGCAGGAAAGCAGAGGACTTCAAAATGTAATTGACCAATACCCAATAATCCTTGACTCTTGGTTTGGAACCTTAACTAAGAGAAGATCCACTAGTAATTACATACTATGAATTTCTAATTTTTGAGTCTTAAATTTAATTCCTCCCTAAAGAGAACAAATCCTTAATTATCAAAAAGGGTAAACAGGGGGAAAAGAGTGAACACATTTCATGAATCCTTGAATGTCTGAGAGTATCTTTGCAATCCTTCACATATTAAAGACAATTGAGCTGGGTATAAATTCTTGGATTACAAGCACTTTCCCTCAAAACTCTATACACATCGCTCTAATCTTCTCTGGAATTTAGTGTTTCACTGAAGCCTGATTTTATCTTTTGTAGATAAACCATTTCTTTTATCTGAATTGCAAAGGTTTTTCTTCCTTCTCTTTGTAAATATGACATTTTATAAAAGTAATTTCGAGACTGGTCTTTGGTGCCTGGAATACGATGATTGCTTTAAATCTATACACTCAGAGCTTTATTTTCTGCTCATAAAAATTGTTTTTAAAGTATACTTAAGTACTGCTTCTCTTCTAACTACTCTAAAATCCTTCTCAAGAAAACCCACAATGTTTTCATTAGATCTACTTTCTATGGCTTCCATGTCTAGCAGAATTTATTACAACATTTTCATTCTTTTCTTCCATATTCCAGGACAAGATCTCACATGCTTGTCACCATCAATGTTCAGTTTTCCTCTGTATGCATTCTTCTCATTAATGACTTCACTGCAGATTTTAATTGTTTAGTATGCATATCTGGCATAAGACTGCCCGGATATGAATCTCATATTCCCTATTTATTAATTATATAAGTTTAAGCAAGTTACTTAACTTTCCTGAGCTTAGTTTCCCAATCTGTAAATAGTGGTAATAATGATACTGACCTGTATAATCAGGGTTTTTAATTACAAGCACCAGAAAACACTCTGGGTAATTCAAGAATAAAAATATTTACTGAAAGGATATTGTACAGTTCAAGACTATATATTGCTCCACTAGTTGAAAAAGGTAGGAAAACACATAGAACAAAGAAACTGAGATGAGATGTTCAGTGGCCAAAATAACCTGAAAGACTTTTTACTACATTACCTCCAAAATTTGTGATAAGGAACATAGAAGATCTTCCACTTATAGAATTAAGTACAATGCTACAATGCCTGGTACATAGTAAGTATTCAATAAATGTTAGCTGTTACTCTCCTATTGGATTTCTATTCCATAGAGATCACTGATTCTTATATCTTACTCACAATTATAATTTTTTTAGATTTGTCATTTGTTTCCTGTTGTGGCAGCAGCAGCAGCAGCAGCAGTAGTAACAGTGGTAGTGGTGGTGGTGGTAGTAGTAGTGAGAACAGAGACAGCAATCTAGCTGCATCAAAAAGCAGCAGGCCCAGTAAAGCAATGAAGGGTCTTTGTTTGCACAATGGCAGACCTGCCAGAGATGATCCATTTTTCGCATTTCTGATCTACTGGTTTTAAACTAAGAAGAGCACTCTCCAACTCTGACAAGGTTTTCAGTGGGAAACTGAAGTTTTATCCAGGGTTAAAAAGTTTGCTTTTTTAAAAAAATTGTTCAACTAGATAAATTATTCCACATCAATAAAACAGATTTGCCCAATTTGTAGTGCAGATCAAATGAGCTAAGTGCAACAGCATTCTGTTCAGTACCCATAAATCCACAAATATTTTTCACAGTCGTACCTACAGACCTTCAAATCTTCTACTCAATCAGCTTAGAATGTCAACAGCAGCAATCACTAAGATATATTTTTTCACATAATAGTTTAATATGAATTTGCTTTTCACTATTCTTTGCTAACTGAAATAAAATCAAAATCTTGCTGTTAAGAGCTTACATTATAGAAAAATAATATTACTTATCTTATTAAGGAACAAATGAGAAAGTGGGACAATGGGAAAACTCCAGTAAGCATCGTCCCTTCCAACAGTCCTAGACTTAAACCAAGGAATATATAAGGCAGCTAAGCTTATGAATGAAAACCGGTGTTACTTGACTCTTCAGTTGGGCATAAAGGGCTTACTTTAAAAATAACTAATAGAAGTATTTTCAAAAGAAGAGAAATCATGGCTTATGTTGACTTTGTGATGGAAAGGTATTTCTAAAGGAATATCAGAATACAGAAATACTACATATGAATGAAATAGTAAGAGTTATTAATTCTGCCAGAATAGTTTATTAGAAGGCCATAGGCAGTGGTTAAGACTTTAATCTTGGTTTAGACTCTAATAATGATTTGGGGAAATTTTTTAAATGAGATATATGCCTATTAGGGTAGATGATAACTCACGATAAACATTTCACTGATGCCACATTGCTTTATAGGAGTTTTCATAAGAAAAAGACTATAAGTTAAAATACTAAACAGTTTATAAATTGAAATGCTTTGAACTCCAATTTTTAAAGGAAAATTAAATTTTCTTTCAAGAGCCACACAGACTGAAATTCTAAGTATACTTTTAATTTATGATAGCTATTTTCATATTTGAAATATAACTATATAGAATGTAATTGCATAGTATATTATTTCTCTTTAAGTTTCAATAATGTGTTATTTCAATTTGCTTGCAGACTGTTTCCACTTTGTGTAACTCCTACATTATTAAGGTTTGGGTACATAAAAACTCTTAAGATTCTATAAGCTAAAACATAGATTTGTCTTTGAACTACTTGAAAAGAACTTTACATTTTAAATGATCTTTCTTAGGAATGCCTGAAATAAAATAACCATAACCCAAATTACTTTGCTGAGGTACAAGCAGATCTGATCACTTTGGGAACAATACATTCGTAAAATATAAACAGATGAAGTAAGACCATATGGACACATTTTTGCAAAGTAACAAAAATGGCAATTTAGAAATTGAGAGCCCTTAAACATGAAGATAGGCACTAGATAGGCTATGTTTTGCAACAGCTATGGAATAACTTTAGGGTTATACCTGAAGGGAAAAATATGTTTCTGAAATATTTTTCTCTCCAGAAGTGATTCTAAAGAGAAAAACGATCATGCAAAGCAGAGAATTCAATGCTGAATAATCCTCTCATCCATTTAATCTCACCAACTCAGCAGTCACTCATTTCAAATTTAACAGCATAAAGTTTGCATGTACAGGGAGAAATTATTCCATATATTCATAATTTAACTCTGAAAAGAAACTGTAAACTGGATTATTCAACTGAAAAGGAATTTACAATTTTAAACGTGCAGTCACGGTTGGCTTTAAGTGTTAACAAAGGAAAAATATTCTATCACTTTCAATGTAAACGAAACAATGCTAATTCAATGGTAAAAATTAAGCAAAAATATTCCATTATTTTCAAATGTAATGGTAATTCAGTGGTAAAAATTAAAGCTAAAAATGTGTAAGTTAACAAACTTACATAAAATTGACATAATACATATAGATAGCCTGTTTAAATTAAAAGGGTGCAAAAGTACAAACATTCTGGTCTCTTACGGATCAATTAATGAATATTCATAATGTGTCAATTACTCTATATTGAAGTATAAATATGGTTTGTGCCTCTGCATTATTCTGCGAGTAGAAACTATATGAAATAGATCATCTTTATATGTCTGCTTATCCCCCTCAACCCATTCCTTGACAAAGTACTTTGCTCAGAGTAGTCTTTGAATAAACAATTCTTAATTAATTAAAAGGAAGCTTAATCTAAGTATGGAGGCCCTGTAAACATGTTTACATTTTTAGTTCATTAACTGATAAATATTTTGGGCACCTACTATGTTTTCCATGTTTGCATGTGTGATCCAGTTATGTGTGAACAGCCACAGGGAGTCTGTTCAAATTCATAGAATTTAATAGTCTTCCAAACAAACCCTTCAGTGTCAATACAACCTAAAATGATGCTTCCAATGAAATCAAAGAGAACAAATACTAAGTTATTCTGAATATATAGTTGAAGACATATAAGACTGGAAGCTTTGCTAGCAGGTCCATCTGATCATTCATCAGACTACTGGAAAATGTAGACAGCTAGCCAAATGCATATGCTTATTATTAGCTACCTCTTGGCAGTCTAATTTTTTAATGTTGAGAAGGACAACGTGTTCTTTGGGAAGTGGGGAGTACTCAAATACTGAATAAACCTGTTGGCCATACTCTGTAGTATTCTTTAATCACAGGGATGCTTGAGGTGGAGGACACCTTGTATCGTTAACAAAATGAAGGGAAATATTAAATTCTGACCATGGTACATACAACTTAAGAGGACTGATCTCCTGAGAGCCATTTTAGAGTTCAGACTTCTTGAATACAAGTCAACCAGTGTCACAAGAGCTTTGCCATTTGTCCTCATTTTGAACCTCGTTTCTACAATATTATGGATATAAAGCTGTAAAATTTGATGATCCTACAAAAACCACTGAGATTCAATCTTACCTTGGGTTAGATGCTGCAGCTCAGGCACTAGAAACTTCACTATAGGTTATACACAGTAACAACAACTGCCAGGATAATTTAGTTACCAATTGGAAAAATAACTAAGTTGCCAATGGGAAAAGTCAGAAGTTTCAGGCATTGTACTTACACAGCACATTCTAGTTAAGTGACAAACTATGCTTGTTTACAGCTGAAATAAAAATTCTCTTCTGCATGTGGCTGAGGTGTGTCAAAGAGGACTATTTCATTGTAAATAAGCAAAATGGCCAAACAAAAGGAAGTTACAAAGGCAGGTGTGTAACAGTTGAGTTGTTTCAGTTCCAGAGGAATAAAGTAAATAATTGTACTGGAATTTGTTCACTTCTGGGCATTTTGCCATACAGGAAGGGTGTGTAATTACTGAAGCTAAGATATCTATGTAAAAATGAAGTAACATCAATAGGACACAGCTGGGCTTCAGATTTTCTTATTTTATCTTCAAAAAATTAAGGATCTCTGGCTCTCATTTCACTCTTTGATATTTAAATATTGCTTAAGTTAATATGGACATACTGAAGATAGAATGGTTATTTTCAAAAAAGCCAGAAAATATCTTGAAAGTGGTATTCTCTTTAAGAGCCACACAAATGAGGAACATTGCAATTTTCACTCATCAAAGATAACAAAAGCAGCACACACAGTATCTAATTTGAGACCTCACCAGAGTAAAAAGAGTGCATATAAAATTAGCATATTTTACCAAATCTATTCTTTGCTTACCAGTTCATACTATCTGGATTGGCTTCAACCTTAAATCTAGATTCTAAGCTTCGGAAATCATTAACCAAAATAAAAGAATGTGGTTTGTGGGCCAGGCACAGTGGCTCATGCCTGTAATCCCAGCACTTTGGGAGGCCAAGGTGGGCAGATCACCTTAGGTCAGGAGTTTGAGACCAGCCTGGCCAACATGGAGATACCAGTCTCTTCCAAAAATACAAAAATTAACTGAGTGTGGTGGCATACACCTGTAATCTCAGATACTCATGGGAGGCTGAGGCAGAAGAATTGCTTGAACCCAAGAGGAGGAGGCTGCAGTGAGCCAAGATTGCACCACTGCACTCCAGCCTGGGTGACAGAGCGAGAGTCTATCTCAAAAAAAAAAAAAAAAAAGAAGTGGCTAAAGAGCCTGAAAATATGGCCAAGTTCAAATAGAGATCTCAATTATTCAAGCAAATTTATGACAGAAGATGAAAGACTCTAATGAATATTACATGTGCAATTCTACAAAACCAGAAATCAACTTGCACCCTACATAGAACTGTGAAAGACACTTGCAAATCCTAGCCATGATTGGCCATACTGTCTTTTTAAAGAGTGTTTCTGAAACCAAGAGATCATATCGGAACCATTATAAAACTACAATGTATTCTACCAATTGATAATACTACCCTGCACATGGTGCTTGGCTTGCTGCTTCCTTGTGCCTGTGAGTGAGCATTCTGACACATCTAAGTAAGTCGCAGAGGGCAGCAGCAAGGCTCTTGATGAGCAGCGAATGGTTTATCAAATTCCAATTCCTCTGCATCCAAGGGTGTGCTGTGCATTTCAGTGACAAATCAATCAGTTTAATCTAAAGTTTTCACAGGAAGAGGCAGGATCCTTTGAGGGCACCACATTTTTCTTTCTTTCTTTTTTTGGAGACAGGTTCTCGCTCTGTCACCCAGGCTGGAGTGCAGTGGCATGATCATGGCTTACTGTAGCCTTGACCTCCCAGACTCAAGTGATTCTCCTGAGTAGCTGGGACCATGGGTGCACACCACCACTCCTGGCCAATTTTTTGTATTTTTTGTAGAGACAGGGTTTTTGTCATGTTGCCCAGGCTGGTCTTGAACTCCTGAGCTCAAGCCATCTGCTCACCTCAGCCTCCCAAAGTGCTAGGATTACAGACACAAACCACCATGCCCAGCGCTGTATTTCTTTATCTAGTTATTACATGTAAGAGATTATGCTAGGCACTAATCAGTATCAAGTTTGTCAGATATTTTTGAAAACTATTAGGAGATTCCTCCTTTCCTACATCTGTATTCATCATGGACTCCTGGATTCTTATTAGGAGTTGAGTTGAGCAGTAGAACCTGCTAAAGGATGATCCTAATTACAGTCAACTGGTGGCTGAAGTTCTGACATTTCCTGTAATTTCAGAATCATGTCCAGGAATCACATCACCTTGTTATTCCTGTGGATTGACTTTTTATTTCTCTTAAAGCATATTTCTTAACATTTCTTTAGTAGTTGCCTCACCCGATATACATAACACTGGTGGATATTTTGTGACATCACCAAGATAACCACATCCTTTTATTCCCTAAACTTACAACTAAATTGGACAGATGGGAAATGAAAGTTATGACACTTATGTCATTTTTTGACCATAGATACAAAATAAAATTTTATTTTGCACTATGAAGAGATAGGATTTAAATCCTGTATCAATATGGATATAGTGCAATTCAAATTGTCTTAAGAAGAATGTTCAGCTGAGTGACAAGTTTTCTAGGTGCTGTGAGACTCTCTTGCTCGCAGTATTTCTGTGAATGTGGCTATAGGTTTTGTTGTCTTAATAAAACTGCAAATTGGTGACAAAGTAATCGATAGTAAGTATTATCTATTCATTCCCTGCTCAAACAACCATTTATTGCAGGTCTAATATATCCATGGTGTTGGGAGAGGAGCAACCTGTAACACAGGTATAAAACAATGCATAAAACATGGCTCTATCCTTAGGTAGCTGATTATATAAATCCTAAAAAGCATACTATTAAGAGTCATGACAGTGGCATAAAGTGCTAAAAGAGATCAGGAGAGAGATTTGACTTCAGGCTGGGTATGTTTCATGAAAGAGGCAGCGTTTGAACAGAAGTAGCAAGGATTCTTTCTGTCAAGGAGTGAGGATTTTTCTGTACCTTCGCGGGTACACATCCACATGACTGACACCACTATGAGAGGTTATCACTTCTCAAAAGACATTGTAAATTCTAACATTATGCCAAAGAACAAGGAACAGCTAGCTTCTGGCGCTGGAGGATTCTAGGGAAAGCACAGCCCAGTGAAGAAAGAGTTCATTGTTTTATGACACTGAATGCCCAATTTCAGATATTTAATAGACTAATGGTTTGTTAACAAGACTGCTATTGGTTGCTTGCCATTTCCCTTCCTACCAATTACCATGAATTGCCCAAGGGGAGTATGTGTGAGGTATTTTACTGGCTTAGATGTACTTTACTGAAGAACCCAGACTTTTCCTCTCAAAATTCAGGTGAATTTTATAAGATACTACTTTGCAATTCCTTAACCAAGTGCCTTGACATTATGTTTGGGGTTGCAATAAATTAGCATGTTCATAAAATTTATTTTTATATGCTCTTTCTCATAACATATATATAAAACTATATGTTTATGTATAGTTTTTGTGAGATCAATATGAAGTTTTTAAAGTTTAGTGTCTGCATAAGTAAACTACTGTCACAGCATAAACATTGCTCAATATTCAAAGTTTGTCTTCTGCTATCAATGTCCAAAAAAACGGCTCACTGAATCTTTAGTATGGTTACAAGTAGAACCACTAGCTCCTCCTAAGAGGAGCCTTTTCTTCTTATGCAGAAATGATAATGACAATTGTAATGTTAGCCCTTACTAAGGGCCAGGTACTGTTGTAAGCATTTTACCTAGGTTAATTTAAGGTCCTCACTATTATTATCTGCATCTTATAAATAAGCAAACTGGGAAACGAAAGGTTAAGAAATCTTTCCAAGATCACATGGTCAGCAGAGAAAACAGAATGGAAACCTACTCCATGTACCCAGTTGCACTGCTAGGGTCCCTTCCTTTTGTGACCTAAGGAAACACCATTCCTAAGACACGGCTGCCACGAAACACGGACTGTTATTTGAGATCACAGAGTGGATACCATTATGGCATGGCAGTGAGGCTTTTTTAAAAAATAGTAATTATGGGCCAGGTACAGTGGCTCATACTTACAATCCTCACACTTTAGAGAGGCTGAGGTAGGAGGATTGCATGAGGTCAAGAGTTAAAGACCAGTCTGGGCAAGATAGTGAGACCCTATCTCTAAAAAAAAAATTAAAAACTAAAAATTAGCCAGGCATGGTAGTACATGCCTGTAGTCCTAGCTACTAGGGAGGCTGAGGTGGAAGGATTGCTTGAGCCCAGGAGTTTGAAGCTGCAGTGAGCTAAGAAGGTGACACTGTACTCCATCCTGGGCAACACAGCAAGACCCCATCTCTAAAAAGTAATAATAATTATGCATCCCATCTAAGAATATTGCTCTTTTGGATATAAAACATGACCAACATTTATTGTAACTGCATGTAACAGTGGGCTGAGTGTCACACTCTGACCAGTAAATTTTAAAATCAAACATATAAGGTGAATGGTAATTAGTTTTCTTACTTGGATCTAACTTTTCTGTGCTCTATCCCATTGGGTAGATGATAGGAAGTGACATATTTCAGGAGGGTCTTAAGAAATTTTTACTCCAACTATATTTTGCCTGGTGCCACAAAAATTGCAGGGGAGCTATTTAAAACCAGGAGAGTATCTTGAAAAAAGATACAGATGTGGTATCCTGGGTTAAACAACTGAAATGCTAAGTACTTAAAATTTTTAAAAGAAATTATGTATGAAACTGCAAATATATATTAATGAACTCCAATTTCTCACAACAGGAATAGAACCAAAGACCAGAGTATAGCATCCCACTAACTAATTATATATAATAATTGTTTTAATGAATAGGATAAATACATTTTTGGCTGCCTTGAGAAGCTAGAACTCTTCTTAGCATTTCCCATAAAATACTTATTTAGAACACTATTTACTGCCAGAAGATAAAATTTTGAAGTCATTTGAGGCCATCAAGGAATTCTAGTGTCAAAATCTTAACAAGTTTCCTTATTTTCTTACATATAGGGTATATGCTCTCAAGGTACAAACAGAACGTTACCATTGCTATGTTTACTGCACACAGCTAATAGTTTTAAGTCATTTCTAAACATTCTGATAAATTTATCACATTTCACCAAAACACAGTACATACTAAGAGCCCCAAATAAATCTGAGGCTTCTCACCCTTAACAGCTCTGTGGGTCAAATCTTGACAACTATGAAGTGCTATCGAAGAGTCCTTTTTTCTCCCCTAAAGATAATAGAAGCTTAGACGTCTATTCTATAGTTTGGTGGAAGATGAAAATTGTACTGACTATATCTTGTACCTTTTCAAACTCTTTGTGGAAAGTTTAAAAACTTCAAATTTCATTGAGGAATAAAAAAATTATTTTGACATCTTGTTACTAGAATAAACTGAAATAATTTTTCTTGAAAACATAGTTCTAACGTCAGACATGTGTCACGGTTATAGAGCAATCTTTCATGCCACATTCCAAGTTACAGCAAATAGTACAACAATAAGGTAATAAATGTTTCCTCAATCTTCGTCATCATTAGTCATCTGAGTTACTGATACTGACTTTTAAAGGAATATCCCAGCAAATACAACATTACCTATCTTGAGGAAAAAACATCCAGTGGCTTAATTATAAGATTTTTTTAAAAAAAACTTAATCTTAGATTATTTCAACAAAATAACCCTCACAGGGGACATATAATGTTTTTTGGAGAGAAGAAGCAGGAAAAAAACAAAAAACAAAAAACTATCCCTGGAGCTTTAAATTTACATTTACCTTATTAAGCTTTTAAATCTTAAGAAATTAAAATTGCAGAATTCTAATTTCTCTAAGCACAACAGGTAAGACCTACTATAGAAGGTTACTTGAGTTTGAAGGATAAAGAGTATTAATGCCTTAAAAAAATCAACATAAACATGACATTGAAGCAAACTGGCACAGTTCGACAAGTTTTAGAACATTAGCTCACAAAATGAATATACTTAAATTTAGACAAACACACAAATATAGCCTTTATCCAAAAATCACAGAGACAACCCTATATACTACCTATGTTAAAATGTTCAAAATACCTAATGCTATTACAGGCCTCAGGTTGCCAGAGTCCTGATAGAAAAGTCAGCACTGAGAACTATGCTTCACACAGCTTTGCGTGCATGCACACACTCTGCAATGTGGGAGAGACAGAGACACCGATCACCATCGAGATTGTCCTTACTTGCAGACGCACAAGTATCCTGCATGTTCCGATTCTGACTGGCACCTGGAGCAGCTCTACATGCCAGTCATCCCAATGTACTCAGGGATGTAAACACCTTATAATTAGAAAACGTGAAGGCGTCAAGGACGTTAGACAAATTTAAAACATATCCAAAGATTAATTTTTTAAAGGCATTAAGAAATAACTCATTGCAAATTTCAATACGAGGATGTACCTGCTCCTTCACGGATGCTAGAATAGTGGTGGCTGTGGTCTCGGGTTCCATGCCTGGGCCAGTGGAGGCAGCTTCCTGGCGGGTCTGTGGTTGCCCCTCCTCCACCAATGAGGCCTGCTCAGGAGCTGGCATTCCTCCTGCAATCAAGCAGGCAAAGGGTTAACACTTTCTTCTGGGCTCCCTTGCAGGAACCGAGGATTTACAGATGGTTCCTAGCAACTACAGTAGACTATAGTCTACACACCATGATCAAAAGCTTGTTAAATTGCTAAATTTTCTAAATGGTAACCAATAAGTAAATATGACTAACTTATCAAGAAACTAAATAATATACATTCTAGATTGCTATAGGGGTCTGTTTTCAAAGTAACATGCACACAAAAAGACATCTACAAATGTTAACTGACATGAGAAGAATGTTTTACCAATCGCAGAAGAGGTTTTTGTAACAGAAAAGAAAAAAAGAGTTTAAAACCTAAAGAAGCCTTAAAAATAAAAGTCTGCTTATTTTAAAGAAATATAATATATTAATAACTAGCAACAAGTTCATCCTTGGTGGAGTCTTACAGCTAGCTTGGTTTCTTTAGAAGAATCTGATTATTCAAAGATAACAATGACTAGGAATGTGGTGTTGAAAAGAAAATCTATTTTTTAGGCCCATAGCTTATGACAGAAGAATAGGTTCTTGGCAGGAGCTAGAGTGCCTTTCCTAAGACAACACATAGTGAGAGCAGTGTGTTTGTCAAGAGACTTACTGACCTGATATGGACTTTCTACAATTTTGGAAAACGGGGAATCGATGGTTAGCGTAAAGTGTTATTAAAATTTTAATAACTCATTTACATGTCAGTTTCTCTGTTTTCTTGTGAGTACAGTCTTTATCATACCACGAAACTAGTCAAGTACCTGGCAATATTAAATGGTATTCAATTAATGTTCACTAAAATAAATGAATACATGAATGAAGGATGATATATTTTCATTGTCTCATTCCAGTCATTAGGTAAATTCTGCCAAGTCCTAAGATGTCCGAGAGACCCTATCTGTTTAGATGTGTCACATCGTATATTCAAATACGGACATCTGAGACTATAAACATTTTCCTCAACATTCTTCAGTTTTCTCTTGCAAATTACTCTACTATTATATATTTCAATTTAATCAATTAACTTCCACAGTCTTCAATTCTATAGTTGATCTGGGACTTGTTTCCCCATTCCCTCAAATTTCAGTATCAGTTTTCTGTTTCCAAAATAATAATCCGTAAGTAAAAGGGGAAATTACATGCCCTTTGAGCTCCCACCTTCTTCCCTACTCTCCTGGCTTCCATGTTAGTGGAGAGGGTCTAAGTTTCATGTTTCTGCTGGTGGTTTTTTAATTCTTGTCATATTAATAGGCATAAATGGACAGTGGATCTGATTAGTTTATCTGTGCATTTCCCCCGACACCAGCCTCATGAGTTCTCATGCCTGCTCTATCTAGCAAGTGAATTCTCAATCTCCCATTTTCACGGCGCATAAGGCCTAGATAGACTTTGAACTGCAGGATGTTCTCAGGTATGAATAGAAGGATCCTGAGACATGGAGATGAGTAGGATCAAAACCTAAGTGTCCTGGGTGGGGCGGGAGTGGGGGGAGTTCTACCTCACTACCTCACCGATAAAAATGGCTAGTTCTTTATACAATGTAATAATTTTATGGCAATCTATATTTTTTAGTGTATGTGGAATGTTTATTGAGATGTAAAACAAAATATTATCAACTGAATAAAATTTTCTTTCTCTATCAAGTGCTCATTAAAGAGTAGACACAAGCTCTATAAAGGAAAAAAATGCTACACAAAGATCCTAGATTAGCATTTAAGGCAAGTAAAGATATAAAAGTATTCTAGCCATTGAAAAATTACACACCTTAAAATAAGCAGATGGTTGCAAAGAACAAAAATGTTACTATGCAACAGTGAAACAAATAATGCCAAGAACTAAAAATTTTAAATGTCAAGAGTATAATATCATGAAACAACCACTGTGTAAGAAGAAAAAGAAAACGAAAAATTCAGTGAACAAAGAGAATTTGAGAAAAGGAGAAACAGAAATGTAATTGGGGAAGTAATTATTTATTAATATAGAAGGAGTCTTACTATTAAAAAGACCTAGAATTATATTATGGTATTACATCACTGTGAGGATATCATACTTAATTTCACAATACTTATCTTGCTGACCCTGCTTCCCAGGACCAATGAGCCCAGAGGAGCATTTTCTGAGTACCACTCTCCCAGGGACACTGACCATTAGCGGGCTCATCACCTAGCTGATGCAGCAACATAGGATCAAGGCAAAGTACAGCAAGATGTAAATGAAAAGTAGTAATGCTAAAGTCAAGAGAAGGAGGGTCAGAGACCTTGTAACTGTATAAAAGAAAGTAATATAATGCTGAGAAGCTTGGCAGGAGAGGAGATTTTCATAGACATGGATGATATCTATTCTGATTCCTCAAAGGTTAGGTCACATCACAGGCAGCCATGAACAGTCACCAGATGAGGAGCAAAGCCAACGGTACCTGTCATTACTAAGGGTGAGACACTTCCCTACCCCTTATCTCTGGAGCAGTCTCAATATGCCACAACCAACATGGGGCAGGGGAGCGATAACACTGTGCTGACAAGTTATAAACCTATGAAGGTTTCCTATCCATTTTCTCGTAGTTTTCATAATTGTAAGATCATTTAATGAACTGGAAAGTATCAAGCTAAGACTGGAGTCACAGAATAATATTATTGCTCCATTCCACCAGCAAAAAAAAAAAAAAAAAAGGACTTATATTGTAAAGCGACTGTGAGAAATTAGGCCTCGCACTTCCCTCAGTGACCTCAATTTGCCTGATTTGAGTGATCACATTCCGGAGAACTGGGAAAACTTGCAGATAGGTTGCTGAATCATTTTTGAGGGTTCTAGAGAGAATGAAGGCATGCCAGAAAACTGGAAGGAGGAAAATGCCATGGCTGTTTTTGGAAAAAGGGAAGGTAGACTCTTCACATGACAAACTACAGAGCTAGACACAGATCTTGGGTGAGATTCTTTAAAGGATTTTATCCAAGAGGTGATTTGTGAGAAATAAAATGGGGCACCAAAGAAAAGTCATGTTAAGCTGGTCTAATGTCTGTCTGGGGCAGTGTAACCATGCAGTGTTGCCCAAACTCCAGTGGGGCGTATATGATATTAGAAGTCCCCCGTGACATTGTCATTAACATAGAAATGGGGCTGGAATAAGGGCAACTGCTGACTCCAACAATCTGTAAACAGTTGAATGAAATACATCAATCTATAGAGGTTTCTAATGTAATGCCAGAGTTCTGACCTTGACCCAACCCCACCAAATGTTTTAACCATGATATCAATACAAGTCATACATAAGTTCTTCAATGATGATGAAGAATATTGAATTTACCAGATGGAGATAAAATTAAAATACAAAAAATATACTGCTACACTGCAGTAATGAGCTGCCTCTGATGAGATTTAAAACAACAGGAATAAATACAAGGTCCTGTATTTAGGTTAGCTAATCAATGTAGGCATTTCAGGTTCAAGAGCAAAATGAGTGAATCATAAGTGAAACGAGACTGCCCAAACCTAAGGTGATCTTATGCTGTGTTGCTATAAATCATTAGGATGATAGGAAGGGCATAAGCGAGCTTACAACTTTCCTTCAGGCTCCTTGGGACATAACTACTTCCAGATAAGGGCGGCACATTAACAGGAATGGACACAGTGTACCCATTCAAGAGATGATGAGTGGGATGTTAAAGGGATCCAGTCATTTATTTCCAGGCAAGGGGACAGGGAGGATGTGAATGACACAGCTCCTGCTCTTTATGAGCTCAAAGCTCACTGGGAGACATGAGAGTGGTAGTTAATGGAACAAGAAGAGAAAATTTGACCTGAAGAAGAGAAATCCAGCATTGAAAAGCAGATGCCTATAAGCCTCTGAAGGAGGCTTTTTAGATTATAATCCCAAGAGCCAGACTAAAAATTAATGGTTTTGTAATAAATGTGTATTAACCTATATTATTATTGTCTTTATATTTGGAATCAAAATTAAAGGTTGGAACAATAACGGAAGGCTTTCCTTTTGGAGCTAATAGTCAAATGCTTAAAATTTCAAGAACTGATTGCCTCTGAAGGTGGCACACTCCCATGATGAGAGATCTTTAATCAGGGTCTGGATGATGATTGCAGGAGGGATAGTGTAGAAGGGATGCTGCACTGTGTGTGGCAGAAACAGGAAACTCTAAACCCTGAGGCCCACACTAAGATTAAACAAGTTCTAGATTTTAAACAGATGTGAATGTTCCTCAGGAGTTTTCAGAATGTTGTCTACTGTGTCACACTGTCTCTGTATCAGCCATCTGAAAGCCAGGACCTAGGCTTTTCCTAAGGGAATGGTGGATGCTATTGGAAAGTGTAGCATTAGCTGGTTTTCTCTTTGGCTATACAAAGCTCAGAGATGAATCTGTGATCAGCTCTTACATGTGTGGGTATGCATATCTGTGTTCTCATTTTATCCTAGCCTTTACTTAATAAACGTTTTCTTTGCCCAGGTCTCTTTTTTAAAATCATACCATTAGACTAAACTCTTTTGAGGCTTCTAAGAAGCCTCCTCTGGGTTCACTGGTCCTGGGAAGCAGGGTCAGCAAGATAAATATTGTGAATTAAGTATGATATCCTCACAGTTTTAGAGGAGGGTTGACTATGAACAGCTGTGCATTTTCATCATAATCTTTATTGAACACAAAGAGGCTCATATGTGAAACTGGCAGTATAATTGTGTGTATACGCATGCAAGTATCTTAATCTTATATTCAACTCTTAGTGATTAACACGCAATTTTTCTGCTCAAGGCTGCAGACCACATATACTCTAGTATGACTACTGAAGGCTTTTTTGGCATATTATAGATGTAATATATAGGTGTAACCTATTATTCAATATGTATGATCTCTTTTACCACAGCTGATAATAGTCCACAAAATCATCTGTCTTAAATCTTCCAGAGATGGAAAATCAACTAAATACTGAATTTTTCTCTACTTAATTCCCTTCTACTCACCTTACTAATAATTTTTGGTGAAAGCATACCAAGTACACTTTATTTCATCTTTTTAGTAAAATAAGTTGGACTCCAGTTATTTTTCTCTTTCTTGATTTAGGTGTCTGGAGTACAACATATAGTTGTCATTATGAACACTCAAAAAAATGTTGATGAGAAATACAATTTCAAAACTGATATGACAAAATAATGATGCCTAAGAAAAATTAATAAAAAATAAAGGTTAAAGAAAGTGTGAATATTTAAATTTGATTCAAAAAATAAAGATACTAACGTCAGATAAAAGTGTAGAAAATAGGCATTAGATGAATAAAATATTTTAACAGTAATAAGTAGAAAAAATTGCTAAGAGTATCATCATATAGCAAAGATAAGTTTCTCTTTGTTTTACTTATAATGAAACTGGAACAGATATTGCAGAAGAATGAAGTACTAGGAAATTAAGAATTTGCCTGAAAAGTTAAACATCTTCAGGAGCATATGGCATTGAGTCTAGAATTCTAAAAGGAGTATCAGATAAACTTCTTGCAGTTATATTTTTAAAATATCCTGGAAACAGAAATATAACCAAAAGCTGCAACTCTTCAGAAGGATTAGAGGTAGCTGCATACTAACCTTCTAATCAGGCGGTTCATAAAAAAATTCAAATGTCTTGGCAAGAATTTGCTTAGAAAAGAGCTCTATGCCAAACAGCATAGTAGTTCAAGAGAATAATCTATGCAGAGTAGTTAAATGTTTTTGATTATGAATTTTTCACTAGAAATATCACTGCAAGGTAATCTGGTAAAAAAAAAAAAATTAAGCAAAAGGTTTGTATAAAGAGGAGAAAATCTAGATGACCAATAATGAAGTTCTCAACCTTATTAGTAATTAGAAAAATGAACATTAATACTACAATGAGTAGTCAATACACAAACACCAGAATGGCAAAACAGTATCAAATTCTGGTGAGGATGTGGAACAATGGTAACTATCCCATGCTACTGATGACAGTGTAAATGGCAACGACTCCTTGGAATCTATTTTGGCATTATCTAGTGCAGCTGATGACATGTACATTCTGTAGCCCTGTAATTCCATTCCTGATTAAGTAGAGACACTCTTGTACATGGGCACTTGGAGAGTTATAGAAATATGTTCACGGCAGCACTCTCTGTGAAAGCGATAGGTTGCTAACAACTCAAGTGACCATTAACAGTAGAATGGATAAATACAATGTAATATATTCATTCAATGTATTTCATCTATAGCAATAAATCAATGAACCAAAGCTCTCTCCATAAAACAAGGATGACTGTCAACCACAATACTGAATAAAAGAAGCAAGGTGCAAAAGAACACAAACAGTGGGATTCCATTTATGTAAAATTCTACAATAGGCAAAATAAAACTATGCTTACTAAGAATGCATGCATAGGCAGCAAGGAAATGACCATCACCAAAGTCAGAGGAGTGGCTACCTCCGTGGAGAGAGGGGGCTGTGATCTCAGAGGGGCACATGAAGAACTTCTAAAGCGCCGGCGTGACATGGGTGGCAGTTACACAGATGTGCTTGCTTTTCAGTATTTTCTAATTGTATGCATATTTTATGTATTTTCATAGTTTTCTCATAAAATGGAAAAAGAATAATATAGTGGAATAAACACGGTATAGTATTAAATGCAGTTTATAAATAAAATAATTTAGAATATTTCAATGATGATAAATAGAATAGTATTTAGTAACTTAAATACTAAAGATTATCTACTTTTAATAGAATTAAACTACTTCTTGTTTTAAAAGTAGACTAAATATAATTTTATGATGTATAAATGCCTAGAAGGAATCCACTTCAATAATAAGTGGTTTAAGTTGCAAAATATAATGCTCTCAGCCCTGTATAACATTCAATAACAATTTTTGAAAATAAAACACATGGTTAACATATAACACCAGAGTCAACACTGTTGGCATCCTGGGCTGCTCACACTGTGTCTTTTATGAATGGTGCTCCTCTGGCCTTACGCAGCATTGACTTGGCCTCTATAACACAAGGAAAGCACTGCAAAATGGTTAATGAAAACTGGAAATTCTATCTTGATAAACATGAATTACATGTGGGCATTTTCAACCTTTCCCCAAAATATCTTACTTTTTATAGAGAGGAAAGAAGGAAAAAAGGAAAATCTTTTTGAAAAGTACTACAGGTTCATCTTTTTTTTCTTTTTGAGGAATCAGGATCCTTTATAGCACCATAGATGCTAGGAGGAGAAGAAATGAAAAATCATGACAAATTCAGAGATATACCTGGAATGTTAAAGGGTATACCAAGATAGGATGGAGGTAATCAATAGAGTAAGAATGTAATTAAAACTCTGATAGGGGAAACTGGATCAAGAGGCAAGATGAGCACAAATTTCAACTTTTCTCCAACTCCCAACTCCATGAAATAATAGAAAAGGCATTTTCTCATTCTTAAGATAAGAAAATTAGCCTGGAAATTTTAAAAATGTCATCAGTGTGCCAAAATGTCAGAAAGATAACTGCTATAGACCTTTGGTAAGGCAACCAGAGGAAACCGTAACACAAAGAGGCAAAGGCTGGCTTTAGAGGGTGGAACACTGGGTGAGAGAGCTCAAGGCTCAGAGTCTGGTAGATCCCAGACTTGAGGCCCTCAGGCCTGGGGCCAACGTCAGGATAATCAAGGGGAGAGAGAGTGCAGCTAAATGGTCAGCGCCTACCCTGCAAGTGCCCAAGCATTTTGTCACTGGCAGAGAAGAGATTCAGACAGAGCAGGCCTCAGACACTGATACCCAGGAGGGACCAAATTCCCCAAATAGAAGAAAGTAAAGTAGAACAGGTAGAACTAATATCCTAGTGTTAAAACTAAGAATTGAATGTAGGAAAGAGAAGCAGCCAGAAATCTTGAAGAAAAAGTTACAGGATAAAAAAGAAATCTTAATCGTGAGATGAATAGCAAAATGAATTTTTTAAAACAGAGTATTTCATAAGAGTGACCTAAATAAATAGCTCAGAAACAACAACAAGAAAAAAGAGTGAGAGATTTTACAAAAAGATAAAAGAACAGTTTGGTGACTAGAGCTCAGATGCAGGAATGACATCTGTTTACTCCAAGATCTTGGAAAAGAGAAAAAAGAAGAAATACTACAAGAAGTAAGAAATGAAAATTCCCAGAGCTGAAAACAAATCACTTAAAATGAGACAATAAGTGAATAAAATGAATGAAACAAGCTACACCTGGACCAAGCCACTGACATTTCTAGGTTCCAAGGATAAAGAAAAAATTATGTATGTTACCATAGAGAAAAAAGAAATAAAATCAAATTAGCATCACACATCTTCTCAATTACAGATTTATCAATAGCTTCCAAGTACTGACCAAAAATTATGATTCAAATATGAAGGCAAAATAAAGGGTATTTTGGGACATACTAGGACTCAGAGAATTTGTTTCAACAAAACGAAGTTCTGTAACCAAAATCACCCAACCATAATGCTGAATAAAAGGAAATTCTGCAGCAAAATAACAAATATGACAAAGGAAGGTTTAGGACACAAAAAACAGTGCAAAGCAAATGATTTAGGAAAACTGAAGATTAAACCTACATACCTTCTGTGTAGTATCAACATGAGAGGAGTGAGGAGCTGATAAAAGTGAAATGATACTAGTGTTTTTATTTATCTCGGGGGAAGAAATATGTAGACAGTAACTCCAGGTGACTGCAATTTTGCTGCTGCTCTCAAAACTGCAGGAGGAGGGAGCATCTACTGCCCCACCCCTAGAATCTGGGGCCAGCCAGGTGACTTGCTTTGATCACAAAATGTGGCAGAGGTGATCTTGTGCAACATCTGAGTCTAAATCTTAAGAGGACTAACAGCTTCTTTTGAAACCCTGAGATCACTAAGCTGTGACAGAACTTGGGATTAAAAGACACTATGTATATACAGCCCAGCAATCGCAGCCATTCCAGCCAAGACCTCAGAATATGTAAGACAGGCCATCTTAGTCTTGCCCTGACCTAGTCACCAGCTGACTGCAGGCACCTGACTGAGCCTAGGCCAGACCAGAAGAACCTCCTTGCCAACTTAAAAACTCGTTGTTTGAGCCACTGAGATTTAGGATGGCTTGTTATACCCTGAATAAGTCAATACTACCTGAAATAACTATCAGGAGATGACGGGGATACAGAAAAAAGTTTTAAACTTATTTTTTCAGTATAATATTTGACGTACGAAATTATCTTATTTTCTTTTGTGTTTTTTTTTTTGAGACAGGGTCTCGCTCTGTCACCCCAGCTGGAGGGCAGTGGTGGGATCTTAGCTCACTGCAGCCTTGACCTCTCAGGCTCAGGCAATCCTCTCAGCTCAGCTTCCCGAGGAGCTCGGACTACAGGGGCACGACATCACAGAGCTAATTTTCATATATTTTTTGTAGAGTCGGGGTGTCACCATGTTGCCCAGGGTTGGTCTCAAACCCCCGGGCTCAACCTATCTACCTGCCTGGGCCTCTCAAAGTGCTGGGAGTACAGGCATATGCTACTACCCAGAATTATCTTATAACAATATTATTTATTTAATGTATTATTGATCTACTTATGTATCAACCACATTATAAACCAGGTGTAAAAGTACAAAGATAAATAAGACCCTGAACTCCCATCTAACTTACAATCTAAAAGGCACAAGACAAATTAACAAACTACAATAAAATGCAGTGTGAGATAAATGAGGAAATAAGAGCTGAAACAGATGGCAGGGGCTCAAAAGAATTTCAACAGGAATGCATAAATGAAGACACTATTCTAGGTGGGGCAGAAGGACCCAGGTGGGAAAAAGCCCATCTATAATGTAATAATTAATTTTATTCAGCTTTTTTTTTTTTTTTTTTTTTTTAAATTTGCTTTAGGTTCAACAGATTTCTAAAAACCTCCCTAGACTGCTGTTTTATGTCATTTGTAATTAGGGTATGGTAAACCATATCAAATCTCAATCTGTTTAAATAAAAGATTTGTTTTCATCATTAGTTTTTCATATCAAATACTAGTGTTAACAAAGATTAAAGACTAATGAAATCACTAGCAGAGCACATATGGGGATTTAGAAATATGGCAATTTATATGTGAATTATTAGAGGCAGTAAAAACAAAGTAAAATTGTTTAAAGACTTGAATATTTAACAATATTTATAAGGTCATTAAAAATAAAGAAAAGTAGGCTGTGGGTGGTGGCTCACGCCTGTACTCTCAGCACTTTGGAAGGCTGAGGCGGGTGGATCATGAGGTCAGAAGTTTGAGACCAGCCCGGCCAACATGGTGAAATCCCGTCTCTCCTAAAAACACAAAAACTTAGCCAGGCGTAGTGGCAAGTGCCTGTAATCCCCCAGCTGCTTGGGAGGCTGAGGCAGGAGAATCGCTTGAACCCGGAAGGCAGAGGTTGTGGTGAGCCAAGACTGCACCACTGCACTCCAGCCTGGGCAACAAGAGCGGAACCCCGTTTCATAAAAAAAAGAAAAAAAAAAAAGAAAAAGAAAGGAAAGTATATAATCCAGTGCACTTGCTATCTTACCTAGTGGTTGTCTTTTTAGCCTATATTGGTTTTTCCTTCTACGTGAACTAGCTAAATGATTTTTTCAGTGTCTTGGGATTTACACGGGGCTGTTTGGCCAATCATAACTTAGAAGATCTGCATGAGACTTCTATTTAAATTATACATTAATTCATTTGTAATTTTAAAGATTCAATTTAAAATTCTCAAATGTGCTCCATGGACAACTTCCGGCAACTCAAAATGAGGTTCCTATGGTTAGCAAGTCTGGGAAATGTGGCAGAACATGGTTCCTCTTGAAAATCCCTAAGAATCTTGCTTTAAGTGTGATCTGTGAGCCAGTTGTGCAGGCTGCACTTTGGAACTTGTAAGAAATGCAGAATTTCAGGCCTGCCCCAGACCAAAGAAATCACACTTTACATGTGGGTCAGATCCCCAATGTTTTCTATACACACTCAGCTTTGAGAAGCACTGGTGTGGAGCATCATAAAGACTCCGAAAAATCATGAAAAAAATGAACCTGTTTAATCTCACCTAACCCTACATCTCAACATTTATTAACCAGAGACCCTCATGTGTATTTAAAAAAAAAAAAAAAAAAAAAAGAGATGGGTTCTCACTCTGTTACCCAGGCTGGAGTACAGTGGCACAATTATAGCTCACTACAGCCTTGAACTCCTAGGTCACGCAATCCTGCTACCTCAGTCTCTCTAGTAGGTAGGACTACAGGCACACACTACCATGCCCAGCCCATTTTTAAATTTTCTGTACAGACAGGGTCTCACTATGTTAGCCAGGCTGGTCTTGAACTCCTGGCCTCAAGCAATCTTTCCACCTCAGCCTCTCAAAGTGTCAGGATTACAGGTGTGCACCACCAGACCAGCCAACCCCCATTTTTTTTGAGGATCACCTATTAACATTCAGAAGAACATACTTTGGGAAATCCCACAATATGATAATCATTATCATTCATGAGCAAATGTAGATGGAAAGAGACATTGTTCCATCCTTCACAATTTGGCTTTCCTCAGCTTTTCCAATGATGTTTATCTATTAAAGAAAAACATTAATTTAATACTTTTAAGAAATGGTACAGAAAAATTAAAGCTCTTTTCAATAAAGATTCCTGACACCAAAAACATGAAATTGTGTTTTTGCTGAAGGCTGGGTACCAATTATTTTCTTTTTCTTTTTTTTTTTCAAGAGATAGGATCTTGCTATGTTGCCCAGGTTGGACTCAAACTCCTGGGCTCAAATAATTTTTGAGCCCTCAGACTCTCAAGTAGCTGGCACTACAGGTGCACATCACCATATCTGGCTTACATTTCTTGACAACTTAGCTTGAAAGTAAATGAATAAATGATTTTCCAGAAAAAAAGCCCAGCCTACTCCAGGCCAGGTGCAAGTTTTAGCTACTTTTTCATTCCTGTTTCATGAACACTCACATGGAAATGACCTTGGTATACTGTACACTCTGGTACTTTGGTTGACAGATAAATTCCCCATCTGGGTTATACAACAATTTGCCTAAAACATATCCAGTTTATACAGACGTTAATTTATAAGTTACTTTACTGAAAGCACAGGCAAAAAAAGCAAAGTCAACAGTTTTGAATTATAACATCAGAAATGTTGATTTTATACATGTTTAAAGCCTCTTAATAATGCTGATTTAAGCAATGTTGCATTGAGTAATTTGCAATTTTTTTTTTTTTTGAGACGGTCTCACTCTGTCACCCAGGCTGGAGTGCAATAGCACGATCTTGGCTCAATGCAACCTCCGCCTCCTGGGTTTAAGTAATTCTCCTGCCTCAGTCTCCAGAGTAGCTGGGATTACAGACGTATGCCACCACGTCTAGCTAATTTTTGTAGTTTTAGTAGAGATGGGGTTTCACCATATTGGCCAGGCTGGTCTTGAACTCCTGACCTCAGGTGATCCACCCGCCTTGACCTCCCAAAGTGCTGGGATTACAGGCGTGAGCCACCATACCTGGCCTAATTTGCAATTTTTTTAAGTAGCTCTTTAGAGTTAAAAAAACAAAACAAAACAAAACAAAAAACTCTTGATTTTAAAAGATATTTTTTAAAAAGTACCGTAGATTCTCAGTTGTGATAACATCCTTTCTTTCTGTCTGGTCTTCAGCAGGATAGAGGAATGATGGTTATCTCTCAGTCTCCTTTATTCCATTTAGAATCTGTGTGCTTAATACTATATTTTGTTTTCAAGGAGACAAATTTTCATACTTAACATCTCCAAACAGCTTTTTGAAGAAAGTACAAGAAAAAATAACAACCACTACAAAGTTTCTAGAATTTTGTTGATCACAGATGGAGAATGCAATGGACTGGACGATAACTTATTTACTTTTCTGTAATCTAACCATACAGTCTTGGTTCAGTAATGGGAGGGACTATTTTCATCTGGATTGCCACTGCATTCTCCGCAGATCCAGAAAGTGCCCGAAACACAGTAGGTGTTCGAAAGTGTTTGTTCAATGGGAGCATGAAACAAACTGAGGGAAGGCATGACAACATATCTGTGTTTTCAACGAAAACACATTTATACACCAGATGGTGTTAGGTTTTGTGGCCATTATGATGCTGAAAGAGCTGTCTAGCAGGAACAAAGGAGTAAAAATAGTGTGATAAATGCAAGAGTAAACATGCATAAAATATACCACCACAGAAGTGAGGGGAGCTCAACTTCGCACGGGACAGCAGGGTCGTCAGGGAAGATGAGACTTACTACAAAGACATAGAGGCATAAAACACCACAATGTGCTATGTTCAGAGAATGCCAACAGTCTAAAATTGGGGTGGAAGTGGGGTGGGAGAGAAAAACAGAAAGAAAACTCTGGAGATGAGAAGACGAAGGAACAATAATAAACGCAAGGAAAGACATGAATTGTCTCCACAGCCTTTAAATTTGCCTAAGATGATGGTGACAGTTGAGGCAAAGAGTCAAATTGAATCAGGTTTCACTGGTCCCAGTGAAGGTAATGTGACCTGGAGTTAGGAGAGTAAAAGTTAGATGGTGTCAACTTAGGACTACTGGGGAAATGTCTGGAAGGCCTGGTGAGGAGCTAGGAAGCAACTGTGAGGAAAAGAAGATTTTAAAGACATCAAAAAGAAGAAATCTCCAACATCTATAAAAGAAAACAATGTTCTCCTCTCCTTCATGTGCCAAATCCCTGGGGGATACAATCATGAATCGAATCCTAGAAAACCTTGTCCTTCCTTGTCTAAGTGGGCCACTTAAGGACACTAGGAAGATGTTCTCGGGTATTGCCATCCTCCTCGTTTCAGTATCCTCACAGGTGGAAGCATCAGGGAGCTGCTCCTCAAAACCTCAAGTGAAAGGACACAAGGTTGCTTCTAGGAGAAGAAAATTAGAAAAATCAATAAAATGAGGATAAGACTGGAAATGGGTGGACTTATATAAACTAAGAATCAGTAAAAGTATCCCCCCAAGAGCTCTAACCTATCATCAAGGAACAGACTCTTAACACATAGACCAAAATCAGATTATGATTATGACTCATCACATGTGATTGTTGTCACAATTGGAGAAGAGGTTAGTTAGTATGAAACATAGAAAAGGAAGACCCAGATTCCTGCCCTCCCCAAAGAAGTAAAAACAAGTGAGATTACAAGAAAGATCTTTGCTCTCAGGGACAGAGATGGTCCTGAGATGACCTCTCTTGCAAACACGTCTTCCCCTTTGACAAGATTCTAAGTTCACAATGGCAACAGTCACCTGATCATAGGAAGGAGAAGTGTATTTGGCAAATATGGACATTGTGGTAATTATGAATTAATACATTTGTGTTCTGGTTTATATATTACTGCAGGTTCTGAGAACTGTAAAACTAAGGACAGGCTCAGGACTGCAGTGACTTCAAAGCTCTGTGATGTGACTTTAGGGAGGTCTGGTCACTATGGGTGGTTGGTCTCTACAGACAATAATCTAGCTGATTATTCCAATTCAAAAGTTTAAGAAAGGGTTAATATGAACCTATACAAATGAAAAGGTTGGTCACCATGGGTAATATATGTCTATTAGTCACTTTAGAACATGATGAAAACAGCTACATGCTCATTCACAAGTGTACAGTGGGACAGCTGATGGAGTTAAGTGTTCCATGCCACATGGGCACACCACAGCTTGTCAGTCAGAATCTGCACTAATTGACAGAGCTGGCTGAGAATGTTGCAGATGTCAACCGTTTCACAAATCTCTACCACTGTTGTGCAATGGCTATGCTCATGCACTGTATCACCACCACGAGCATGTTAATCTCTCTTCTTTCAATATTCATGGGTTTAAATCACCCTTTCCAAAATAATGCCTTAATTCTGAGATATCATCTGTGTCTAACAATCTGTTTAAAAATTTTGGTTTCATGGCAGTGTATTTCCATTTCACCTAAAGTGCAATTTCAAATCCAAGAACCAAGATACCTGGGTTTAGTATTCCATATGATATCTAGAAACGACTTAGGCAATTACTCCAATTTTGTATATTTTAAAATAAACCCTGCCCTTATTAAAATAATAGTAGTTTGTTTCTAGTCTGGCCATCCCAAGAGCATACATGCATGCAAATGTGTATGTAATATAATTATCTTTAAATATGCTCTAAGCAACCAGAAATACTCTCTAGACAAGGTATACCATAACATTTAAAAAAACTGAGTTATGATTCATGCCATACCATTCTTGCTGGCTTTAATACAACCCATTTTTAGGACAATATGGTTTACTCAGCATTTTTTTTTCTTCAACACCCAATGGGCTGATTCAGAGTAGGGTATCTTTCATGACTAGCTTGTGTTTGCTTGTGCTTCTACTTCATGTGTAAAACTTAAATGCCATTTCATAGTCAGAGGAAGGTAAATAATCATGTTCTACATGAAAGCTTGTACAAAAATAAAACTGCAAATCAAAAATATTTCATTTTGAAAATTTATTCCTAATTGGTTGGCTGGCTTCTCCCTTTCATTCTCTGATAAATACAATTTGTCACTGTTTTCTAGAAGGAAATTAAGTCAGGTGACAGTTAATTGAGCAAATATAGTACATTAGATAAATACCAGATTAAATTTTTCAAAGTTAAAGAAAATTCTCCCATTTACTAATTTCTTCCAAAGGATAGAACATTTGTTTTGTAGTAATGGTAAATTATAAGATTCAAATAAAATTGTTTAACCAAAATCACACTTTTGATACATAATACACTATGTACAGAAAATAAAGAACACCAACTTAACTTATTTTATTTTATTTTATTTTTTGAGATAGAATCTCACTCTCTCCCCCAGGCTGGAGTGCAGTGGTGCCATCTTGGCCCACTGCAACCTCCGCCTCCTGGGTTCAAGTGATTCTCCTGCCTCAGCCTCCTGAGTAGCTGGGATTACAGGTGTGTGTCACCACGCCTGGCTAAGTTTTGTATTTTTAGTAGACACAGGGTTTGGCCATGTTGGCCAGGCTGGTCTTGAGCTCCTAACCTCAGGTGATCCACTTGCCTCAGCCTCCCAAAGTGCTGGGATTACAGGTGTGAGCCACCGCACTCAACCCTTGACGTCGGTTTTGGCAGAGCTCTGCATGCTCCCTCCAGCCCAGCTGTCTCCAGGGTTCTTCCTTCACCATACTCAGGCTCCGAGAGGCCTTCCCCTTACCACTCTGTGGTCTGGCACAACAGGAATTGAGCTGCACTTTGAGGAATAGTGAGAGAAAAGCAGAGTAGGTGCAGTGGTAGAGATCACTAAAGAAATCTTGGGCAAAAGCTAGGTGTAAATTTGGAAGGGGGTCCCTCTGCATCTGCTTGTCTCCAAATGGTGGGCACAGTGGGCATTCTTGCTGAAAGCAGTTCCCTTTCAACATAGCTGCCCTAGAATCGGTCTATTCTCATGCCTTCCATCAGCTGCCTGGGCAGGGGAAGTGGACTCACCCTAACCCATCAGCCTAGTCCAGCCCAGTCCTCCTGGAGCTCCAGCCCTGCTCTTCCTGTCATTTCAAAGCCCGCAAGTAAGTGTCAAACAACTTCACTACCACTTGAATCACCAAAACATTTCTTCCTTTGACACACAGGCCCTCTGCAAGCGCCTCATCCTTAAGAAGACAGTCATTAATGTGTTCTGAAATTGCCTTTTTTTCCATGACTCACTCCTCTAGTCCAACCAATCTAGTTCAAGTCTTAGCAACACGCAATGCTCATTTTCACCCACTTGTATTTGCTCTTTAAAATGCTCCCACATCTTTTTAGATTTAAGTTTAATAAGACCAAGATCCCTGTCTTCTATGTCTGTATTTTCTAAGATGTCTAACACATGTTCTGAGGCATTTAATAAAATGCCTGCTGACAGAACTGGTTTTACTATTTGAGGAGCTGAAAATAGAAACTGGCACTATACTGCTACACTTACAGAAAAATGTTTAATATATTAGATCAGTCATATTCAGACACAAAGAACCACTGAACAACCTGCTTCCTTAATGAAGTCTTTTGTTCATTAGTTGGCAGCAAAAATGTCAGAAAGAATCCGATTTCATTTTCAATCTTCCTATTTGGGTAACTTCTTTCCTTTTAGGTGAGGGTTCTGAATTTCTTAAAAGAAGAATTCAGGGAAATAACCACAAGTCAAGGAAGCTACATTCCATTAACAGGAGATAACACAACCTGTGTCACAGTGTGGTCACACTGGTATTTCTTTTTTCTTTTCTTTTTTGAGACGGAGTTTCGCTCTTGTTGCCCAGGCTGGAGTGCAGTAGTGTGATCTCGGCTCACTGCAACCTCCACCTCCTGGGTTCAAGCAATTCTCCTGCCTCAGCCTCCCGAGTAGCTGGGATTACAGGCATGTGCCACCACGCCCGGCTAATTTTGTATTTTTAATACAGACAGGGTTTCTCCATGTTGGTCAGGTTGGTCTCAAACTCCCGACCTCAGGTGATCCACCCGCCTCAGCCTCCCAAAGTGCTGGGATTACAGGCGTGAGCCACCGCGCCCAGCCCATGCTAGTATTTCTATATCATCACCTGCAGACCTAGTGTACACAAAGGTGTACTTTTAATGTGACCCTATAAATCAGAGCTATAATTCTACCAATAATCTAGAAAGCTGTTAACAAAATCTTGATTGTCTTATGTCTCAATATACTGAAACATCACCTGTTTAGATTAAATGAGCAAGAAAATGAAAGACTGGATTGTTTCATTTCCTCACAGACTGTTTTGACTGTTGCCAATAAAAATATAGATATCTTTTCTGATTTGATGAAAAGATCAAAGTAGCATTTGATGATTCTAAAAGTGTATGGTAAAATATCTCAAAGATTTTAACTGTGTTTACCTCTTTTAAAATATTGTTACTTTTAAAATTTTGCTTGATACTTTATTCAGAGTGCAAAGATAATTTCTGTATATAAAATTGAAGTGATTACAAATTCATAATCTATCAGAATCTAAGTCAAATGTGACATAATCAAATCTCAAAAAATTAGTATTCTCAGTTTAAACTACTGTGATGTTCCCAAGATGCATTTTTGTGTCATTTTAATTTTTGGTGAGGGTGAGGGTGGAAACTTGCTTTTCATTAATCTGAAGATCATAAACTATAATTTGAAATTCACTGATAGGTAGATATTTCTCTTAGATACTAAAGAAAATCTATCTAACGCCCTCCAAAAGATGGAACATTCACCAATAAAGTATGGCATTACAGAGTATAAATAAATAATGATTAATAAATATTTAGAACCCCGGCAGTGCAAAGAAAGAGAACACATGTTAGATGACTTTCCACAGTCACCCCAGAATCTCTCTACAATTAAGGTAATAGTAGAAATATAAAATTTTGATGTCCACCCTACTATGATTATAAAGCCTGTGTCAACAGTACCATCTGTTTACGCAGAAGAACGTATGCTCACAATTCATAAGAATTACAGCAGCATATGCAATTTTGAACATCAGAGGTACCATGATAAATAAGACATTTAATCTAATGTTTAGCAAAGATGGAGCAAGCTGGCACTTTGATGGGGCAGAAAAAGAAAGTGAAAAGGCAATCTGCTCATTTTACAGTACAACAATTCTCTACTCTTTCTGAGTTACTACTAGTATTCTAGGAGCAGCTGGGTTTCTCGGTATCAATTTTCTACCTATATGTCAATTATAAACTATTCTAAAACCCATGATAGAATTGGCCATGGGAGTTAGGAACTGCCTAGGACATGCAGTGGTTTCTAACTTTCCTTCACTTTTTCTTTTTCTTTTTTTTTGAGACGGAGTTTTGCTGTTGTTGCCCAGGCTGGAGTGCAATGGCATGCTCTCGGCTCACTGCATCCTCTGCCCCCCGGATTCAAGCAATTCTCCTGCCTCAGCCTCCCAAGTAGCTGGTATTACAGGTGCCCGCCACCATGCCCAGCTAATTTTTGTATTTTTGTATTTTTTTTTTTTTTTTTACTAGAGACGGGGTTTCACCATGTTGGCCAGGCTGATCTTGAACTCCTGACCTCAGGTGATCTGCCCACCTTGGCCTCCCAAAGTGCTGGGATTACAGGCGTGAGCCACTGCACCCGGCCTCATTTCTATTTTCAATGTCCTGTGTGGAATGTCTAAAGGATGAAATGCTCTTTGAGTGGCACAAACTCAATGTACCTTATTAAAGGAGAAAGGCAACAGCCACCCTGTGGCAGAGCAGAGGTAAAGGAAGTCCACTTCTGGCAATGAATCCAGGAATATTTCAATTATGGAAAGCTCACCATGGAGAGCAACAGGGTCACATTACTCTACATTCAGCCAGCAGAAAAAATTTAGAGAGCTTTTGCTACACAGCAATCTACACTCAAAGAAATTCTATGGACCCAGAGATTCCACACACTACCTTCTTATCAGACTGCTCAATTCAATGTATTAACTTGGTTTTTTGAAATGTGTGAGAGAAACAAAAAAAGTTTGAGCAAGACATCAATGTTAACTTCAGTAATGTGATGATCACAAAAGACCTGAAACTTTTTTAAAAATTAAAAAAAAAAACAAAACCAAGAAGTAAAGACTCCAAGTCTCTGTCAAGACCTGCAATCCACTCTCCTTCCAAAAGTAGAGTTTTTCAAACGGGGAAAGGTAAGCAAGGGATTGAACCGGGAAAGAGACAGATGAAACACATCAGAAAGAGTTAGCTAGAACAGCCTCAGGTTGCCATGACCGAGTCCCTGTTTCACGGTACTCTGTTGATCTTCACCACTGTGATATCGAAACCATCTGGCTTTGAATTTACCTTCGACTAACAGCTGCCATGGGCAGCTACTGAAATTACATCACAACAAAGCTACCCCATTGGCAGCATAAACTCATCTTCATACCTTGACAGTGGTGAGTCACATAGTGAAAAACACCGAGAAACAATTCTCTCTAGAGTTGAATACATGTACCTTGATTCAGTATGTAATACCAATCACTTATGAATCAATATATCTGCACCACTGCAAAATACATGGAGCAAGAGAGAGGTACAGAACATAAAAACATTCAAGTAATGGGCATGTCATCTTGGCCTTCAAAGCAAAAGGAAGAACAAAATAGTCAGTTGCTGGATGGAACAGGCTTTATGCTGACCAGGAGAATCACAAGACTATTTTCCCACCCTTTCTTTCTATAATTCCACACTGTTATTTAGGAGAGACAAATAGTACCAGAAACCTAACAAGAACACATCCTCTAAAGTGAGTGCAATCATGAATAACCAGAAACTAAATATGATCCTTTTAAAAAGACCCATTCACCCTAAAAGTGAAATTGCCTCTATAGGAACTTTTTGGCAAAACGTCATATGAACACTCTAGTCTGAGGAACTGGGTAAAAGTTCCATTATAACAATCCGTTCATATTCTCTTCAGAATTTTAGAATATTCCAAATTATTTCAGAATTTTAGAATATTCCAAGTAATAAAGTTTTCCTAAAAGGTTAAAAGTAGGCGTAAGTATAAATATCGAAGATATTTATTGTGTCATTTCTTGATCAGATTTCAAAAATAACAGAATGGTATTTAAAGAGAGTGGAAACTATCACTAAGGAAGCCCTTGTACTAAATACACAATCAGTCAAGAAGCACTTTTGTCAGGAAGCCCTGAGGTCCTTGACACATATCTAAACATTTTTGTGGCTAAATTGTATGGTAGCAACATATACTTAAGGACTAATGAAAATAGCAGCTTCAAATAGCTTTAGAAATGAGAAGGACCTTGGCGATCATCTAAGTGAGCTGTATGCCAAATTCTTAAATTTTGTTAATACCTTTACCTAAATACCCTTGGGAAGGAACACTGATACAAAAAATTATAAAAACAGGAGCTGCTCCTCTTAGGCCTTCTTCATCTCCTCAACTACAACCCGCACTGAGACTTCCTAAAGGTTGGCAGAAGGCCATTTAACATCAAGGACTGCACTGCACAGCAAGGTGACTGGAGGCTTAAAGCCAGGGCATCACTTGCCCACAGTCCTGCTCCTGGGATCTTTCAGTTGCCATGTGCAAGCAAAGCAACACAATTCTGAAGGAAATGCAGTCTGATCATCTAATTTGAAAGTACTTTCTTCATATTTACACAACCATTCTTTTTAAAATTCGCATTTCACAGTATAGCTTGGAGGAAAAAAGTTCAGGCTTATTATTTTCCAAATGTTTTACTTAAGGTTTCAAAACAGGGCTCTTGAAGCTCACAGTTGAGGGATGCGCCTCCTGTGTGCTTATGGTCTTCCTCACCAGATCTGCTGGTAGAGAGGTGGGCAAACTGCAGACCCCACCTCCTCCATACCTGTACTTCCAGGGACAGCAGCACTCTACCCCCTCCCTGCCACTACCTCTGCACTTAAGAGTTCCAGGCCCTGGCATGCCCTCTCCCCAGCTTTATCTTTTCCTTCTTTCTGCTGAGTCACCTCACCTGAGAAGCCTTCCTTGACTTGACTCTGATCCTGATGAACCCCCTTCCCTGCCACTCCAAAACCCTCACTTCTCCCGTCACCCACCCTGCTTCCTTTCTCACCTTAATGCTTATTACCACCACCTACTACATCTCTCATCCTCCCGACCCCAATCTCAAAGAGAAAGCTACATGAGTACAGAAGACTTTGTTCACTGGTTTATCAAATGCAACAGCTGTCACAGCAGGCAGCATGGTACAGAAGGAAAAACCTGGGCCTCAGGGAAGCCCTGGACAAATGACTAGGGTTCAATCTCCTGATTCCCCCTAAGCTCCAAGAGTTCCTTAGTGGTTGTCTTTGGTTTTCCTGATAGGCCTACATTTGGCAGGTGGGTAGAATCTTAATACTCTGGTGATCACTTCTACGCTACCCACTAAAAATTTTATTCTGGATCCCTGAGCTCAGTTTTGATTTCATGTCTCCCAGTCATCAACAGGGTTTCCTCCCAGATATTCAGCATGCCTATGGCAGAACTCATACTCTTCCTATACCTGTATAGTTAACAAAGTACCTTTCCTATCAGTGCCTTAAGCCACTCAAAATAGTTATTTAATTAACTCTTACAATACCCTCATGAAGTAAGCAGGAGCAGAATATAATTATTCTATAAGCATGCTATCAGTCCCAGAACAGGAATAGAACTCTTAATTTCCACCCGAAAACACTATTAAGCTCTTCTGTCCATTTTCTCCTTTGGAAGAAGCATCTTTGTGAAGATGATAGAAACAGATGGCTTGGCAATGTACAGTAACTCTTATCCGTTATCTAATCAACAGGACAGCCATCAAAAACAGACAAAACATGACTGAAATTGCACTGAAATAGTTGGAAAATGAAGCACTAAAGAGATTTCAACATATTCAGTATCTTCAGAACTCTCATAATAAGCTTTGTTAGAATGCAATAACAGAGTACTGGAAATTCCTGTGAATTTGTAAGAAGGATATAAAAGTAGTATCTGATTTACTGTACATTTATGTTCCAGATTAGGTAATTAAGTTGTTTTTTTTTTTTTAAAGGATATTTAGAAGATCATAAGGCCAGCTTGAATAAATTCACCTGAATCAACTTAAAACGAAGAACTTTTAAGTTAATACTACCTATTCTAGTAAATAATTAAGTACTACTAACAAGAGACAAGTGAAAACTTAATTTTATGTTTAACTTGTCTCCTCTCTTAGAAGGGCTAAATTGCCAGTGAGATAACCATCCTCAGGACTATAAGAATGAGAAGCAAAGAAACAGTAAAGATCAATAAATAAGATAATTCTCATATATTTAAAGTTGGATCAATCAAGTTTTCAAGGAGTAACTATTACACTGCGGGGAAGTAGGACAATTGTTCATTTGTTCATTCCAGCATTTACTCAGTGTTCAGTATGTGTCAGGGCCTGGGCCATGTACTTCATAGGAACTTGTTTATATTGACTTCCTAATAACTAACACAATGTTGACAGTATAAAAGTCATTGGAATGCTCCCTTCATGACCTAATTATTAAAGTAGCAAATGTACATTGGTCATTTACCAAGTAATACCAGTCATATTGTCAGCACTAAATACATTTAAATCAAGTAAGAAAAATGCAATATTATGAGAACAACAAGGGGAAGTTAAAAAGGAACTTTAAATATAATTTTGTGAACTATAAAATCTATGGCAAACCTTTCCTATGTTCTCTTATATCTCAAGCCCATTACTCAAAGAAAAAAAAAAAAAAAAAAAAGCCAATATTTACCAGAAATCCTAAAGCAGTAGTTCTCAAAAGTATGGTCCAGCACTATCAGCAACGCTCCAGACCTACTGAATCAGACACTCTGGGTATAGAGAGCCCAGCAACCTGTTTCTAGCAATCTATCCAGGTGATTGTGATATACAAGGTTGAGAAGCACTGTCCTAAAGTAACACATCATGAGGTAATATAACTGAACCAAATGCTTTCAGAATTGTGTATACAATTAAAAGACAAAAAGACAGTTTGGGTGGTGGGGTTAAAATAGTTCTAAGTATATGAATGATACAAACTTTGCTCAGCTGCTAAAATTTCCAATAAAAAAGAAGGTGTTTAAAATACTTGGAATGTCCAAAATTTTAACATAAAATTTCAATGAGAAGTGGAAGATCTTAAGTTTAGAAAGCACAATTAAAAATTACAAGTGTATCCCCACTTTAAGAAAATAGGATTTGATAAAATATGAGTTTATATATGAGAATATAATTTCATTTTACAAAACTATTATTTGCCCTATTATTCACGGAACTTACTTTGCATAGCAAGTTTCCTCAGTCAGCCATGGAAGTATTTGTTTATAAATTATCAAAATACTTTTTAATCCTAGGTGAGGGAGGAAATTAGAGGCAAAAGGAGAGTCAAGGGACTCTGCACTGCTGAAGTGTAAGAGCCAGCCACCAAGTAAATATGGATTGAATGAAAGATAACGCATTACTGGAATTCCTTTTGACATATCTTCTACATGAGTTGATATGCATCTATGAAATAGCAGAAGCATAGTAACTACAGCTAACAAATTGGATATTGCTTACATCATCTGACAAATGTTGCTTCCAAGAGCGGTCCAATTCCTTCACATGTGTTATGGCTCAAACTTTTAATTAGGCTAAAGAATTCCTACAAGGGGAGGTGCCTAACTGGATTTATGCAAAACACATGTGGACAGCAAAGCTAAGAGAGGTATATTACAGGCCTAAAGTCTTTAAAATTTCTTAGCAAGAATAAGAACAGCATTCTTAATATATAAATAGACGACCACAGAGCAGAAAGTCTCGAGGATTTGTGCCAAAAGTTTATTTTAAAACAGAGAGAACTTACTATTCTTTGCTTTTATGAATGTCTACTTCTATTCTTACAAAAACCATGTCTAACACACTGTAAAAGTAGTACTAAATGTAAACAAATATTCTGCATCACCATTAACTCCTATCAGCATGCGGGTTAACCCAACTTTTGAGCCACCTTTTGTGTCCATCTGCACCAATTGCAATTGGGCATTTCCCTTAAGGTGACTTGGAAAACTTGTGTTTTATAGACTAGTTGGGCTATAGGACTGGAAAGAAGTCAGGTGGTAGCAGAGATTTCAACTAGAAGTGACTGCAGTGATCCACATGGAAGGGGACCGGGAAGAAGGTGAGGGGTGATGAGAAGGCACTTCACTTGGAGACAAGTATGTGTTAGAGAACTGAAGGTGAGGCCTTCCGTCACTGAAATTTAAAGCTCAAATGGATTTGAGAGACAATTTAAACTAAGATTTCCAGCCCAGGGCACTAACTTGGGAACGAGGGCTCTAACTTCTTTGGAAGCTTTTTGGGGATCCCTCCCCTACTGTGACTAGGAAGACTTCAATCTTAGAAAGACCAGAACCAGAATTCTTATGGACCCTAAGCTGCAAAGGAGGAATCTGGGTTTGAATAGAACTAGAGGTCATTTCTGTGTCCAGTGCTTTATTTCCAGGAACCATCATCAAGAACAGTTCCTAAAATATGATTGGCTCATCTGTTCTAACATCTTGGGATTTCATGATCACAGTTTTTAAAATCCAAGTGAATGGTCTACTTTTCAGCATGAATGCAATACAGCAAAGTCAATTAACTGGATTTCATTATACTCTATTTTACTTAGGTAAGTGTTTCCAGCCCTCAGAAAACCTTCAATTATGTTGTAAGCATCATCAAACATGCTTTATAAATACTGTTCAGATGCTGCCTGATGCCAACCACCACGCTCCTGAGGCACACATTCAGGAAAGCTGCTGAGATCTTACACATGATCCTGAAACCTTAACGATACAAAGGACTGAAAAGTAGGACGATCAAGGCCACCTGCCTTAAACAGGCAAATCTTACCTAGCCAAACATCTGCATGGTGATACTGTGCATGTGCAGACAGAAGACAGTATAAGAGTGAATCAAAATAGGCACACAATAGAGACTGAAATAATAATCATGCACCTTTCATAGATCTGTGAAACTTGGTTTGCCCTCACTGAGTTTAAATCTCCCTCTTCAACAAAACACTTAACATCGGCTGGCCAGGCAGGGGTGGCAAAGTCCTGGAGAACAGCCAGTTCACTGGCACTACAGCCACATTCACTGCAGTTGAGCTCAGTTGGCTAGGCATGTGCTGTGGACAGATGTCAGCAGGGCATGCAGGCAGCTGCTACATGAGAACCTCAAGCAGGGAGGCTGTGCAGGGTAGGGAGGGAGAAATCTGTGAAGATGCACAAAAGCACAGCTTTGAGTAATGTGGCATCTGTGGAATGCTGAGAAACAGACGCATGCAAAACAACCTGGCATGTAGCAATTAGAAATAAAATGGTTCATTTTAAATGATGTCAGTGGATACCCAAAGAGGCCAAAAAGGCACAGTTGCAAGGCAACAATAAATGTTGGGGTATGTTGTTTTGTTTTTGTTAAGTGAGCGGTTACCATTGGTAATATTAGTCTTGTTAATACATCTCAGAAGTCAAATGGACCACTGGAGGCCACAACCCAGAGAGTATTAATGCCTGGTACAGCAAAATAGGGATGTCTGCCTGAAGGGAATACGGTGTTTGCAGTGTTGTTGATCTGGACCCTTCCTTAGGGAGTTTCCAAGATGCCTGTTGTCCCTGCCAAGTTTAATCTAAAATCCATCTGTGCCCAGGTCTAGCAGTCATGATAAATTTTTCTAGGTTTCTCAGGCCTCAGACAAATTAACTGCTCTATGAGAATGGCTCCTTCATTAGAGGCAGTATTAAGCAGCAGAGTAAAAGCAGGGAGGCTGGGCACCAAGATTCTAGGTCTTTCCTGCCCCTCTGCTATTCATTCTGCCCAGAACAAAGCTGCTAAGAGATGAGATAGCTTCTAAAGACAAAACTGTCATAGGAGCTCAGAATATGAGGACTTTCTCATGAGTGTATGCCCTCTCCCAGATACTTGCATCTCTGAATTTACTTCCCATGCTCAAACTCCAAAGTGGACAACTCTACAAAGGTTAGCTAGGGCTAGCTCCATAGCCCTAGGCCAACAATGTAAGAGGGCCGACTCAATCTTATCCATGCTGTTGTGCGCTCTGTGGCTGAAGGAAGGCATGGGCTCTGAATTGGAGGAAACTTGTGGAAGAAAAATAGAGGCCATTGCCATCTGCAGGCTTATATTTTTACAAGGCATTTCTGCTAAGTTAAATAAGCACTGCATTTTCTGTTGCTCAGGGAAACAAAATATCTATAAACAGAGCAGGCTTTGTGTCTTTTCTTTATGGAACTTAGGTTTTAATGAGGATGGGTTATCTTTATTTTTTGCTATTATACATGTTTACGAAAGAACAAAAACGTATTTGTGAGTCAAAAATGAAAATTTCTGCACACTTAATAATAAACCTTGACTGGTACAATCAACAAGGTTGTCATTACCGGCAGTTATCAGGGTGATTGCTTTCTCTACAGAAACACTGGATTGACTGGGGCCCTCATTTGCTACTGTTCTGTGGGTGTATGCCCTGCACTGTGGTTAGGACATTCCAACTTCTTTCAGGAGAAAGAGAAATGATGGGAGTAGTAAAAATAGAATAATTAGAAACAAATATGCAAGATTAACCTGCCCTGATTATTCATGAATGTAAAATACACTAAATTACCTTATATACTGTCCATAAAAGTGTCAGCAACTTAGTATTGAGGATGACTTTCATGGCTGCTCTCTAGCATCAGTACAGTAATTAAAACTTTCTAATATTTCTGAGAAATTATCTCACTTTCTGATACATGCTATTGTGCATAGTAGAATCAGAAGTTGCAAATTCAAGTCTGGAGAGGTGAGACTTGGTTTAATTCATGTATCCTGTTCTCCAAATTTTGTCTATATTCTATATGTTTCAACATCATTCATTTTATTCAAGAAGTCTAAGACAAATCTATGGGCAGGTGCAGTTTTTTACTTAATCCAAGTATTACCAATTTTTTTTTCAGGAATAATTGACCTCATTTGTAACTGAGTGAATGAAGACTAAGTAAAATGGCATGATTTAGAACACACTGCCATTGAACCAAGGCCACTGTGCTTTCCAGTGGCAGGAGGGGTCAGTGGTGCTCTGCTTGGCCACTCACACAAATATGTGTTCCTCCAGGCCAGTGAACACAGGCCCAATTATCCTTCAGGATTATCAGTACTCTGATCTCTGCTATTCTAACGCAAATGCAGACATGTGTTAAAAATGTTATCCAGCTAAAACCCAGTGGTGTTACAGTTTCTCTATAGCTGGAAACACAACTGGGTCACAAGGAACTAACTTCTTTTAAGAGCAAGTGAGGAACCTGAGCAAGGTGGGTCAAAGGTGGTACTTCACTAACAGAGGTACTGCATGGGGCAGGCTGTTGGAACTGCTCTGAGTTCAGGGTGGGGGGCCCCACTGGGATGCTGACCACTTTTGTTGACTGATGTGCACCTCAGGTAATGTATCTATTTTCAGTGTTGATATGAAAGGGGCCCATTTTTTAATTTAAAAAAATCAGTGGGTCATTTGATCTTACATATTTAACATTAACCTTCACCAAGCCTTTCCCCTTACCACTATAGTAAAATAAACTCTTCAGACTGTGGAGAATCTAAAGTAACTGCCATTTTGGACCACTGAAGGCACCCCTATGGTAGGCTCTTTCATGCAGGGTATTTTACCGTTCTTTCTGAACAATATTCTACAACTGTTTTGAATCCAGGAGCACTGAACTAATGCACCAGCCCGGTGGGCTCAATCCTTAGGTGACCACAGGAGTTCTGTTTTCTTCTGTGGCCACAGGCTGCGCTGTCACCACCACCAGCTGTGCTGCAGAAAGCTGTGCCTGGTCAGCAGAGGCAGAACTGAATGATCACCAAAAATCTCTCACCCCGAAGGAAAAAAAAAAAAAACCCACTCACAACCTACCTACTGCAGGCACTGGGTCAGCAGTATTATTTGGACAAACTGAGCAGGAGTTTATCAGAGCAGAGCACAGAGGAGTCAAGTTTCTAGAACAGGCCAAAACTGTTTGCCCTATCAACCTATCTCCACCGTTTAACACTGCAGCATCCCCAGCCATTTAGAAGAAACATCCTGGGGAAGATGGCTGCAAGGCCAACATCAGCAGAGTGCACAAGATTCCCAATCATCACTACTACAAAAGGAATAATGCTGAAGAGAAAGCTGAAGCCCAAGAAACAAAATTACATTTCACAACATGGTTAACCTTTTTGGAAAACTAGGTGAAACTGGTAACATGATAAAATGTTAATACTTTTAAAGTATCTCACAACAAAAAATCTGAAACAAAGTACAGAATCCATCATGAGAATGTAGTGGACTATAAAAATGCTTTTAATATCTGGATAGGTTTTGATTTTCCCATTCTCAATCACCTAACAATTGAAATTTGATATTTACATTCACTAAAAAATGTGTGAAAAAGCTGGGCCTGGTGGTACATGCCTGTATTCCCAGCTACTTGGCAGGCTGAAGTGGGAGGATCCCTTGAGCTCAGGAATTCAAAGCCTAGGCAACATAGTAAGATCCCACCTCAAAAAGAAAATAAAAATAACAAAAAATAAAAAGTGTCAAAAGCTGCACAACTTAAAATCTGCCCATCCTCACATTGCCTCAATGCAGTCATCCAATCTTCTTTTTTTAAAAAAATTTAGTCAGAAACAAGACTTAGGTTCTTCCCTTCCTCCATTATCCTCTCTTCATTCTCTTTCTACAACACTCCATATCTAAGCTCATAATACTTATGAAACACCAGATGCACCTGTGTCCCACCCTACACTTCTGTGTTGTGGATTTGTTTTGGGGAATTTTGACTGTATACTGAACAGGCAACATTTACTGGGATTTTTTATTTGTTTTGCGGAATTTTGACTGTATACTGAACAGGCAACATTTACTGGGATTTTTAAAGTTACAATGGTATTTGAAATAAGATGTCTGGCCTCTACCTTCATCTCTGAAAAGTTAATGTTATAATAGCAACATCAGCAACCACCTATTGAATACTGTCTATGACTCATACAGTGCTAAGCACTTTAAAACATTCTATCATTTAATCTTTAAGGCAAAACTGAATTACACATTACCTCTGTTTCACAATTGAGAATACAGAGCCAGAGAAGTGAAATAACTTGCCTAAGGTTAAGCAGCTAGTAAGTGACACAGTTTAAATTCAAGCCCGGGTCTACCTGACTCCTAAGCTCTTCACCACCACTCTGTGAGTTTCCAGAATAACTGTCAGACTGTTTTTTAAAGCCACATTTTAGAGAATTAAAAGGAAACAATTTAAGAGAACACAACTCCTAAATCAGTATTTGCTTTCTCCATGTGATTCTTATCTAGCACTGGGCAAGCAGAAGCAAGTGAACTAAAGAGAAAAAGCAGGAAAGAGGGAAGGTACCTTGAAGATAAATACTAGGCAAAGAACCAAGGGGAAAAGGCAGGCCACTCAAAAATATACAAATGCAAATACTGCCTAACACTGAAAGTATAGTGAGAATATCACTCTAGTCATATAAAAATATATAGGAGCTTCTTGATAGTTGAATGCATGGAGGTTCCTGCGGGGTGGAGGCTCTGTTCCCTTTTCCTGACACCTGGCCCTGTGGATCTTTTCATCTCTAGGTGAGGCACTGTCCAATGGATAGTCTAAAGAACCTGATTCATCTTTAACCAAGCTGAATAACTGCAAGTTCCTAGAGCTGAAGAATCATGGCACACCTGTATAATACCAAATTATTCTTTTAAGGAAATCAATATATCACTAAAAATGCATAGAAAAAGATCTGTTAGTGGGACTTCAGACCATTTTTTTTTTCAAGATACAATGAAAAAGGATCAAGAGTGCAGGAACCTTAATGTCTTTTTACAGGAAGAATTAATAATAGGTTATTTGAGAGTTTCGTTCATCAAGAACCACCTACCCAGGAGGATAAAGAAGAGACAGAGACAGAAAGAGTGAGACACACACACACACACGGGGAGAAAGAGGAGGGGGGGGAGAGGGGAGGGGGGAGAGGAGAGAGAGACTGGCTGAAACTGAAACTTTTCAGTCAGCTTGGCTTTGTTCTGAAGTAAGAACATTTTGGGGAAATGTAAACATGAGAAGGCTGAATTCTAGATTCTGGTTAAAAGCAAGAAATGAAAAACTTCTGAACTTGCACAGGTGAAAATGAAAAAGTAGACAGATATTTCAGACCAGAGGACAGATCAATGTGGACCATGAGGAAAAAGAGTGTTTACAGGAGACTGATCTGCCACCACTTTTGATTTTTAGTACGTTATCAAGAGGGATGCACCAACAGATTCACAGCATCGATAAATTCAATCCTCAAAGCCAAGGCCTTCAATTGAAATGAATATACACTGCTAAACAAGAAAACATAACATGGCATTTATTAGGTAAACTATCAAATGTTTATTTAAATTTCTATTTAAAATATTTCTGGGCCAGACGCGGTGGCTCAAGCCTGTAATCCCAGCATTTTGGGAGGTTCAAGCAGGTGGATCACTTGAGGCCAGGGGTTCCAGACCAGCATGGGCAACATGGCAAAACCCTGTCTCTACTAAAAATACAAAAAATTAGCCAGATGTGGTGGCACATGCCTGTAGTCCCAGCTACTCAGGAGGCTGAGGTGGGAGAACTGCATGAACCCAGGAGGCGGAGGTTGCAGTCAGCTAAGATTGCGCTACTATATTCCAGCCTGGATGACAGAGTGAGACTCCAACTCAAATAAAATAAAATAAAATATTTTCAAGTAAAAATGTATACAAAAAAGAAAAATATGTTTAAACTGATATGATTTACCAAAATGAAAGGTTAAAAATACATACATATACCCCTCTTTATTTATTTATTTATTTATTTATTTAGAGATGGAGTCTTGCTCTGTCACCCAGGCTAGAGTGCAGTGGTCCAATCTCGGCTCACTGCAACCCTCGCCTCCTGGGTTCAACCAGTTCCCCTGACTCAGCCTCCAGAGTAGTTGGGATTACAGACACCCACTACCAATTTTTTGTATTTTGTAATTTTTGTATTTTGAGTAGAGTTGGGGTTTCGCCATGTTAGCCAGTCTGGGCTCGAACTCCTGACCTCAAGTGATCTGCCCGCCTCGGCCTCCCATAGTGCTGGGATTACCGGTATGAGCCACGGCACCCGGACACTCCTTTTTTTAAAACATAGTTATTACTAAGGGCTACAAAAAAATTCATTGTCTGATGTATTAATATTTAGAGTTTTTGACAGTATAAACAACTCAGCAGAAAACAAGTTTTGTCCACTTGTGTGATTATTTCCTTGTAGCACATTAGAAGTGATGAGCCAACCGAACTTTCTGGGCCTTTTTTTTTTTTTTTTACTCTCCAGAATAATTATGGCAATGTGAGTCCAACTTGACGACGCTCACCCACATGAGGTTTTATCATTCTTTCCAGTGTTTGTCAGTCTAATCTATGAAAAAATGGTACTTCATATTTATTTATTTATTTATTTTGAGACAGAGTCTCACACTGTCACCTGGGCTGGAGTGCAATGGTGCAATCTTGGCTCACTGCAACCTCCACCTCCTGGGTTCAAGTGATTCTCCTGCCTCAGCCTCCCGAGTAGCTGGAATTACAGGCACCCGCCACCGTGCCCGGCTAATTTTTTGTATTTTTAGTCGAGACAGGGTTTCACTCTGTTGGCCAGGCTGGTCTCGAACTCCTGACCTCATGATCTGCCCACCTTGGCCTCCCAAAGTGCTGGGATTACAGGTGTGAGTCACCGTGCCCGGCCACCTCATTGTTTTAATAGATTTCTTGACTACTAAAAATGCAGAACTTAAAAAAACAAAAATAGAGCAATGATCATTTATTTCATCTCATTAAAGTTTTTGCAAAACCTCTAGAGGTAGAATGATCCTCACTTCACTGATTAGGACATAGGTTAAAAACAGTTTAAATATCTGCCCAAAATTTAAGAGCAAGCAAATAGCAAACACTAAAATCTCTATTTGGTTATAAAAAATTATTTGCTGTTTGCTTACAAATTAAAAGAACCATTAAGTGCACTTTATTTATAATGGGAATATTTAGTACTTTGAAAAAGTCTTTGCAATTGGTCTAGAAAATTTCATATTAAAAACCTAAATAACTGAATAATGAAAGTAATCTACTACCATATTTTAAAGTGCCTTAGCTATCCATGATTGCCTAGTTTAAATATGTTATTCCAAAACAAATCACCCTTAATTGTATTAATCATCACTTCAGACATATCAGGTTCTTAATTCGCTCACCTACTTTCAAATAACTAAGACATACTTCATTTATTCATACCATGCAAATAACGTTCTAGTTGACAAGTATATTTTTTGGCACAATGGATATTTCAACTAACTTCAGGTAAGACTATATAAAGGACACATTTTTTAGTGCTAAGTGTTTCTTGTTTTATACAAAACTCATTTTCCCCTCCACAAGTAAAATAAAATGCACATAATATAAATATAAACTCTGCTGTCATAGAGTAGCAGAAATATAGTGAGATGCCTAAATTGGTGTAATGGATAAGTTTCTTAGTTGAAGTCGAATAAGCAATATGCTAAGTACAAATAGCTTTTCCCTTCTCATCAGTGTTTATCATTTAAAGTTCCTAAATTATATTTAAAAAGATTCAACTTTTATAATGGCAAGAATCCGCCTCCCTCCTGATAAGTCTGAAATGAAAATGTCAGCTTCATTTTAAATGAATTTTGCACCCCTGGACTCCATTCACTTCTTCCCCAAAGACCAAGAAATATTAGTAGAGAAATCAATAATCACACTGGAGAACAAAAGAAGACTGAAAGAAGGGGTCTACATGGGTGGGGAAAGGGGAGAGTGAGGGAAGAGGAGAGAAAGGCAACAGTAAGACCTAGATTAGCAGGAAAAGCTCAACAGTCCTGAACCCTCAAGGAGGAAAGCGTGTTGCCAAGTGAGCAGCATGCATAAAACAGAAGCCCAGGCCAAATGCTGCTCGATGCCCTCAGGCAGCAGTGCTAGACACCTACAGGGACTGGAAGCCTCCCGAGACCTTCTCAAATCTCTCAATTTGCTAACGTCACTGTGTCACCGACTTCAGTTTTGGAAGAGGGCTCCTTAGGCATTAATGACACTGTGCAGCAGGCCTAGAGAGCAAGCAGTCCAGCCTGGAAAAGGAGGACAGACAGCTGGTCCCAAATGTGAGGGTTAAATGGGATTCACTGATGAGCTGCTAGGGTAACCACATGGAAAATGGCACTAAGAGGCTGAAGGAGGGTGTGAGAAGATTTGGCTGTAGATCAAAACGAAGTTAAGGAATGGAAAAATGAGGCAGGTATTTCCATTGGTGGAAAAAACACTTGTACTTAAAACACGATGAGAAACTATTTGGCTCATTGGTGAATGATATATGTAGTCAAAATAATGGAAACAATAAATAGTAATTTAATAAAAAATCATGATCTGTCATTACTAGGAAAATGGGAAGAGAGCAAAGGGGTATAACGCAGAGATTCTCATCTATGTATTAATAATAATAGATAATATCTAAAATTAATGATTTAAGAAATAATGTTATTTAGAAATAAGGAGATGAATATCAGAAGAAATAAGACAAAATAACTGAAAGTATATACTTCTGGCAAAAAGAATGAGACAAGGGGGTCAAAGGACTTATAATTTGTTATAAGGCTTTCAATATTATTTAACTACATGCCTGTTAATTTAAAATAATAAAAACCTAAAACAAACCAATATTAAATATAAACAGTTTAGAAAATAAATATTATTAGTAGGGAGGAAATAAAGGTTATGTATAAAGACTATGCCTATGAAGCATAATCCCCTTTTTTTTAAAGAAACAAAACCAAAAAGCTATTCTAAATAATGATATTATAGGTAGTCCATCTTTTGGTTAGTCTGCATTTTCTACTGTAAACACATATAACACTTCTGTAAGAAGGAAAAATAGTAATTTAAAAAGGTACGCAGGAGGAAAGTGGTCAGCTGGAAACAGAACTTAAGAAGTAAGAGTCAAAAAGATAAAAGGAGACAAAAAAATACTATTTTAACAGGCAAAGTAGGAAAGCAATTTTCCCATGGAGTGGATAGTCAAGTGTGGCTGGGCAAGACAGATGAAGAGAGTCCTCAGGAGCAAAGCTTGGGCAGGGTGGCAGGAGGGGAAGCAGGGTGGTGGGAGCCAAGCAGAGAGCAGGGTTGAGGAAGAAGAGCCTGCACCAGATATTTAACCCTGAAGGGAAACAGGGTTGCATTGGTAGAAGGAAGAGGGGGTGCCAGTACAGCTCTCCAGAGGTGAAGGCAGGTTGCTGGCTGTTGTTAAAATCTGAGGAGACAGAAGATACTTACGGAGAAGCAACCAGTGGAGAGGAAGCAACTGAGGATAAGACAAAGATGATTCCTCCGTTAAAAAAAAAAATTAACTTCGCATAACTTGCTTTTTGGTTTCTAATTTTTATAAACCTTAGTTGCTACTGACTACCTGAATATGTTCTACCATTTGGCATAAAAACATAGTACCCATGAGGACTTTGGCCATTCATTATGAATTTTGACTAGCTGAGTCCTAATGTAAAAAGAGAAGAATTTTATGCTATTATATGCAAGTCAAAAGCTACCATTATTCAAAATACTTTGTCCCTTTATAATTGCTCTTCAGGCCGGGCGCAGTGGCTCACGCCTATAATCCCAGCCGAGGTGGGTAGATCACGAGGTCAGGAGTTCGAGACCAGCCTGGCCAACATGGTGAAAACCCATCTCTACTAAAATACAAAAACTTAGCCGGGTGTAGTGGTGCGCGTTTGTAGTCCCAGCTACTCGGGAGGCTGAGGCAGGAGAAACTCTTGAACCCGGGAGGCGAAGGCTGCAGTGAGCCGAGATCATGCCATTGCATTCCAGCCTGGGCGACAGAGCGAGACTCTGTCTCAAATAATAATAATAATAATTGCTCTATAATATTAATCAAATTGATTAACAGGGCTTGCATGCTTGAAAACATGTACAAAAATAAGTGGAATTTTTCATTACAGTTAAATTTTAAGCCAGAGGTAGAGTTTTAAATATCACTTAGTAAGTACTTGGGGGAAAAAGGCAAGATGCTGAACATTATGTTTGGTATGATGTTTTTATTTTTTCAAGTGTTGTAAGAGCCAGTTATTTCTAACCAAGCTGCATATTAGGATCATCTAGGGAGCTGTTAAAAAATACCAATGCCTGGGACCCACCTTGGCAATATTTGTTTATCTGGTCTGGGACATGGCCCAGGCATTAAGGTTTTGTCATCCTTCCTCCACTACCCTCATCTGTATGATTCTATGTCACAAAAGTATGAAACGGTTGGGGTTCAGAACTTTTCATTTCCTATTTTGTACATTTCTGCACTGTTTGACTTCGGAAACAATGGGGATGTGCTATCTTTATAATTTAAATACAAATATCTCCATTTAAAAATTAACAAAAGAAATACCTCCTTATAAGTTTTCAAATGACTTAAGTAGGCTTAAGTAGGGAAAATACCTTTTGAATTATGTCACGATGCTCATTTTCCTGTTAGAGGGTGTTTTTAGAAGACATCAAACTCAGTATACTTGGAATACAAAGGTGAATAAGAGACCATGTGGGAATATCTGAACGGGGGAAGGTGTGAAATAGATCCTGAGGAGCTTCCTATGCCCTGTGATGTCTTGGCTTCACTCTGTGGGTAACTGAGGCCATTAGATTTTTTTTTTTTTTTTTTTAAATCAGGGCAGTGACACAATGTAGACTCCAGGTACAAGAGAGCCAGATTGTATAAAGTAAAACTATAAAGTTAAAAAAAGGAGCCCAGTGCAGTGGGTCAAGTCTGTAATCCCAGCACTGTGGGAGACTGTGGCAGGAGGACTATTTCAGCCTAGAGGTTTGAGACCAGGCCTGGCAACATAATGAGACATTGTCTCTATAAAAAATTTAAAAATTACTTCAGCATGGTGATACGCACCTGTGCTCCATCTACTCCACCTCCAGCTACTAGGGAGGCTGATGTGGGGGGATTGCTTAAGCCTGGGAGGTCAAAGCTGCAGTGAGCCATAGTTGCTTCACCGTACTCCAGGCTGCGTGACAGAGTGAGACCCTGTCTCAAAAATAAAAAAATAAATAAAAAAGAAAACACGAAGAATACCTTGAGAACTAGGGCTAGAGAAGGATTTGAACAAAACCTTTAAGCTATATGGCTGGGGTAGGGGTGGGGGGAGAATAAACGATGATTTTGATAGCACATTTAATGGTTTCTGTTCAATAAAGTTTACAGGCAAGTGAGATATTAAAGATTTTTGTAACGCCATAACATGGGATATATACCCAGAATATAATGATGTCCCTCAAATCAACATAAGATTGGAATCCCCAATAGAAAACTGGGCAAAATGGACAGAAAATTTGCAGAAGAGGATACCCCAAAAAAGATAACAAGCAGGTGAAAACATTATCAAGTTCATATGTAGTCAGAGAAACACAAACTGAAAATGAGATGATTTAAACCTGGCAGACTGAACCATGCCAAGTGTTGGGTTGTGGAGATATATAGATGGATGCAGCCATTCTAGAGAATATCAGCACAGCACAGCTTAAGCAGACTAAGAGTACTCATAGTCTATGATGCAGCAATTCTGGTGCTAGGCATATTTCCCAACGAAACTGTCACACAGGTTCCAAGGATCATGCACCCCTCTTTACGATGGTGAGAAGGTGAATGTAATCTAAATAACCATCACAGAAGGAGGGGAGAGAGAAAACTGGATGGATATATATCATGAAATACTCAACTGTGGTCAGAATCAACAAATTAATACAGACACCACCCAGGGACACATCTTTAAAATAAACTAAGTGAAAAAATATTAACTGAATGAGAATAACAACATTTATGTAATGATTTACATAATGCAAAATACATATTATACAAGAGTACACACAAACAAAAAAAAACACTAAACACATTAGAAATGCCTACAGCCGTGGGAGGTAGATGTAGAAGATGGGGATAAAGAAATAAAACACTGACCTGGTCCTGACAAACGCCATCAATGGAGATACAGGAACAGCTCACGCCTCCCTAACATCCAACTAAAGAATTTCTCCAAAATAAAGAGCAGCAATGTGAACAGAAAAGAGAGAATCCAGAGCCAAGGAGAATAAACAGGAGGTGGTCAGATCAGTCTTCTAGAGGATTTGCTACTGTAAACCTACAGAGACTCATGCCCTCCTTAAGACAGATGAAATCAATGTTTAAAATTATTGTTCACATTGACTCCTGAGGAACCCTATTTGCACTTCTTCCTCCAGAAAAACGCCTGCTTATCCCAACTTGCTATTTCCCATTTCTAAACTTCAATCTTCTATGACAAATCAGTCCTTCTTACCATTTAAAACCCAACAGCATTCTTTTAAAAACAAGTGGAAATCTGTTACAAGCTTTTTGAAAATCTAAGAAACATCCATCTACTTTACTTATGCATCTTTTAACCCCCTAAAATATTCTAGTATTTTTTTTCTTGTAAATATCACATTTGTTTGCCATCTTTTTTTTTTTTTTTTTTTTTTTAAATCAATTTGGTGACCAGGTCTGTTATCAGGGAGGTACCAGAAGCTTAGCAGGAAAGATGGACAACAAAAGCTCTAAATCCTCTTGCATCGACACATTCAATTTGCACTGACCAATCTGTTGGCACAGTAACTGTTTATAAGCTAAATTTGTACATTTTGGCTACAAGTATCCCAAATCCACCCTTTAAAAAATCCTAGGTAGATGCCATCTGGTGTTAATGATTTGCACACCCCTTAAATTGATAATATTTTAAATAAATCTCACTATTTTATACAGTATCATTAATGTGATTATTTTAAAAAGACAATCTGAGAATAAGACTTCCCCTAATTGTTGTCTTAATAATGACCAAGAGCTGAAGAAAAATGATTCACACTGTTAGTTGTTTTGTTGTTTTGCTCACGGGGGAAGGGGGTGAGGTAACTGGCTCTCCCTGGGTTTGGAGTTCATCAGCACTAGAGCCACACTTGAGGAATCCAGACTCCTCTCACCTTAAGGTTTTCCTACTATAGATTGTGAGAGTTTTGTTGGACATAATTATGTTTTTAATATGTATACTTTCATCTTGCTTGATAAACACAGCTTAAATTGATTTGCAAATGATACCAAAAGGAAAGAACATTTTGTAAATGACATGAATAACATAGGGCTTAAATGCAGCAAGTGAGTAGAATTCCATTTCTGATACTGTAACACCGAAGAGAAAGGGTTAATAAATCTTTACACTAGCGTGGGAAGAGCCTCAGCAAAAACCCACCTGCCTGCATCCAGTTAAGGCAGCTGCAGGGGGCAGAGGGGTCAGGTAAGTCCCATATCAGCATTCTGAGTGCTGCGATGGGTAGCTGGAACATTTTAGGGTACAGAAGATGATTTCAGGGATGACATACCAACTCCACTGGAGGAACAAAAGACAAGCAGCCAATCGTTTTCTTCTAGCAAGGAATTCTGAGAAGGGTTATTGATAGGTTTTAGCTTCAGAAATCTCTTTGATTTGTCAGGGACACAAACTCAAAATGATTAAGATAGCGTGGCCACATTAAAACTCCATAACTATGAAAAGCAAAACCCCAGAAAGTTACTATAAATAGCAGTTCAAAAAGAGAAGCTCAGGTATGCTAATACCCAGAGAAATATCATCAAAAGATGTAAGATGTTATATAAATTTCACACCCTACAATATATGATTTCTGAAGGAAACAAAATGACTTCTCAGTATGTGGATGAATTTTGTTTTAAATAAAATCTTATCAAAATGTAAAATATTGGATTTCTGGATGTAGAGAATGAGAATTGAAAAGATTTATCAAAACCATCATCATCAAGTTCAACTCCATTGTACAGATGAGAAAATAATGGCTCTGAAAGATGCAATGCCTTCCCCAAGGTTGTTAAAACAGTTGATGCAAATGAAGACATATCTTTTGAAGACACTCTGCCTTGTGCACCCGTTCCTATCTGATTCCAGGCACTCCTTGGACAGCTCTCTTTTAAACACCCATAGGCTTCATTCTTTCCCTGACTCAGGAGTGAATTCTAAGCTCTCTCTCCTGAACACCATCAATAATATTGATAATTCTTGATAAGATATTGTTAACACTGCTATTCTTGGAAGTGATGCACTATCACCCAAAGAAATAGTCTATTCATTAAAAATGAATAATAAATTCAGGCATGCTCAAAGGACAGGGATTACACAAAGGCATAGATTCCAGGAGGTGGGATCACTGGAGGCTATCTTAAAGCTGCCTCCACAAACCTATTGGTGAAAGGACACCTGGATATAAGAGAGACAGTGAGTGTCAAACAAAGTCAAAATAGGGTTGGCAATGATCTCTCTTCTCTGTGAATGCTTCCCCACATTGGTTAGAGGTAGTGGGACATTACAAGTGGCGTAATAAACATTAAAAAAGAGTACATGGTATATATGGGAATTTAGCAAGGCACCATTTCTGGAAAAGCCTCAATAGTCAGAATAAAAACAAATGAAGAGTCATCTCAGAAAGAAATGCGGAAAAGTGCTGAAGAGAAGCTGAAGGAACTCTAGTCGGGGTATGGCGCCTAGGAAGTGTTAAAGAGGATGCCCCAGCACATAGTAGGCTCAACAAATATTTGTTAAACTTTCATATACCACCTATATCTTTCACTCCTTGCCTCCGATTTTTTTATAATTTGGTTTCATGACAATGTGAAACTTATTTAGCAACACATGTATACAAAAATCAGATCATACAATGGTTATAAATAATTTAGTAGGTGACAGTAATAAATTTGTGAATATAGACGAAACAGATTGAAAAATATAAAGGGTCTACCTAGAATATAGTTGGATACTATGCAACGAAATCAGAAGTGTGTAATTCCACAACTGAAGAAACAAATCAATATTTTCATTTATGATTTAGGCACATCTCCACAGTTTTCTTTTCTTTCTTTTTTGAGACAGAGTCTCGCTCTGTCACCCAGGCAAGTGCACTGGCGCGATCTCAGCTCACTGCAAGCTCCGCCTCCTGGGTTCACGCCATTCTCCTGCCTCAGTCTCCCAAGTAGCTAGGACTACAGGCACCCGCCACCACGCCCAGCTAATTTTTTGTAGTTTTAGTGGAGACGGGGTTTCATCACGTTAGCCAGGATGGTCTCGATCTCCTGACCTCGTGATTTCCCTGCCTCAGCCTCCCAAAGTGCTGGGATTACAGGCGTGAGCCACTGCGCCCGGCCACATCTCTGTAGTTTTCTACTAAACTTGTATTACATGGTATATTTCAAGACTATATTTATTCCCCAAAGACCTTCTCTTACAAAACACATTCACTTGTCAAATCTTTGTCCTTCCTCCCTCCTCCTTCTCTCTCTTCTCTCTTTCTCGGTCCTTCTTTTGCCATCAAGTCTCTATAAGCCAGAACTATGCTGGGCAATGGTACAGTACAATGTCCTTACTCAGCATTCAAAGTGGTATAAAGACAAAGTGTTGAATAGTCTTTGCAGCAACTATTTTTACCTTCAAGTTCTTTCAGCATGTGTCTAAATTTAACTGGAATAATTATATAAACATTATACTTGAACAAACCAAAACTTTAAACTCATGGGTACTTTATACTTATGACATCTTCCATATTAACTCATAGCAACAGTGTGATCCAACCAGAGGCCTTTTCTTTATACATCAGAAAATTAAAAGTATGAATTCTGATTGAATTACTCACTAGGATCCTAGGGCAAGTCATAGATTTCTTTTACTGTTTTCTCATGTGTAAAACACACATAATGATTATAAGATTATGCACTTCCAAAGATTATGGTGAAGACAACCAGTAAATAAGAAACTATACAGACATACTGGTTTATACAAATGTGCTTTTTTTTAAAAAAAGGCTTTGTGCCAGTTAAAAATTCCTATTTATGGCCTTAAGGCTCTACTATGTCACTTGCAAATTGTTTTTAACTATCACACAAAGCTGACAGGCAGTGTGAAAATCACTCCCACAAGCTGAATCATAGTGTGACAAACTCCATTCTCTGGCCACTACTTCTCTGTCCCACCCCGGTTTATAGGTATGCTTTATATAAGGATGCTAACGTAATGTTTCCTATGGAATATATCACAGGGCTGGGAATAGGTACAGAACTATGAAGCTGACATGGAAGATACTCTCCTTTGTGTTTAAAATGTTACTGTAATTCCAACTCTAATCATTCCGTGAATGCATTACAACTAAAATGGCTAGTAGACAAATAGTCTTACTCAGCCTACAAAGAGTGTCATTGGACTCACGTTTTTTTTGTCTACAATTCCGCCTCAAGCTGCTCATGCTTAAGACAGACCACCCCAAGCAAGGGAGAATGACTTTCAGTCACCGTTATTCTATACCATGACAACAGCCTGCTGCTGGCATTACACATCAGTACATCTTTCAAGTATCTTTCTAGACTGCTTCCCAAAATCAGTTTGCCATGTGACAGGTCCTAACTTATTATGCCTTACTTAGTCTGTTCTCTGCCTTATAGTTTAGAAGAGTTGTATTTGGAATGTAAGTCCCTGTGTTCTGAACACTCCCTGCCTCACTGCCACACATTACCTTCCACACTCTTAGTAAACTAGAATACTGCACAGAAAGCTGAATAATATCTGTAGGTCTTATGGGTCTCATGGTCCTTCAAAGTTTCGTCCTTTAAATACTCAGTTTTACCTAAAACTCAATTCTATACTGCCACCAAACTATAGGTTTTCCCAAAACCTATTAGATTTGATACAGTGGAAAATATTCAGTCATACGCCGTGTAAATTTCTTCACTTCACCATGATTTATTACTCTAGTAATAACCTCAAAGGAAAACAATTCTACTTTGTAAGATACAATATTGTCTCTATGCCTCATACAAAATAATACAATTTTCTCCTTATATCATATTTATATATATTCACATAGGAAACAACTAGTTTAATTATAGCCTATCATAAAAGAAAGAATTTTAAAAATTGAGCTGCCAAGTATCTTCAAAATAATATTGCTATGTACAAATTTAATGTTATAAAATCCAATTTTCCTGATCAAATTCCATTTCTGTAATCCTTTTACTTTGAACTCCACTATTAATAATTACATAGATTTAATTAGAAATAAAAAAAATTTAATGTGGTCAAAATTAGAATGTGTATTTTTGTTTGGTAACAACTGCTATTTAAAAGGCTTTCAATAAAATAACAATTTACTGTAAATATAACCTTAATTAGATTACATATGCCAATGTATTTTAATTATTGACATTAAGGATGGGTATTACTGAACATAAACGAATTAATGTCTATTCTTACACCTGAGATAAAAACAAAACTACAAAAACAAATCTTTAGCCATTATGAAGTTACACTTTTTTTTTGTATTAGAATCCAACAGGCATACAGAAATTTCAGTATCATTCTCCCATTTTATAAAAGAGGCCCTATTCTCATGTTTAGGCTCAGTGATTAATCATATCAAATCATTTTCATTCATTCAACAAATACACATTGACCAACTAATACATGTAAGGTGCTTGCAATGGCTCTAAACATGCACGGTTCATAGAGCTTAGAGTCTTGGAGAGGCTTCAAATAATTCGACAAATATGAAATTATGAACAGTGGTGTTATAGGTTACATGGAGAGCCTATCTCGTCTCAGATAACAATGTGGGTCTACGGTTAAGTGGGTTGGATGAGATTCCAGCACTGTCATTTCCTCACTATGTATTTCTGAATGACTTAACTGTTACGTGTTTCTGTGTTTTCATCTGTAAAATAGGGCTAATAACAATTGGCTTGTAGAGTTGTTGTGATTAAATCAGTCAATTCACATAAAATGTGTGGAATAGTGCCTGCCATACAGTAAGTGCTCAATAAACAATGACTATTGTTTTAAGAGTAGCTGCAAATCTGGCCTTGTATACAGGCCAGGCTGTCATTTGGGACATTCTAATTATAGAGAAGGGTGGGCCACAAAAGGGCGTGAAGACCATGGTCAGGCTTTCAGTCTATCACAGAGCAATAGTTAAGCCATTCCCGTAGGAAAGGAAAGTGACCTAATCAAATGGTTTTTCTTTTTCTTTTTAAAGATCTGGCACTTGAGGAGAACTGAGTGAGGTATATTGAGGTGAGATATGAGTATACTAGGTTGGATGGCTTGCAGTAACAAAATCCTGTACCATTTATTCTGTCACCTGCCAAGCTTTTCCTACTGGAAGTACTCCCTTCTAACAAGTTCATATGGGGCTGTGCTTGCACGCCACTTATGAGCAGTTTTCAGCATTTACAGAACCATGCAATCTTCTATTTACCACACTCTGTTACCACACCTTAAAAGAATAGCTTCATGGCTAACAACCCATTTATAAGGGAAGAGAATCCACTTATTGCAACTCTATAAAATGCCACTTGGTATAAAGGCCAATTGTCGTCAGCTTTATCACAGAAAATATGCCAGAGGCCTCTTAGGTAAGGCCCTCTTTGAGAAAGTCATCTATGTGTATATTCAACAGGAACCAGGCATTTTAGTCATCAAAAGTTCTGAGTATGCAAAGGAGAAATCCTCACTAAGAATAGACAACAATATGCATATTAAGGAGAAATGCTAACTTGGAACCATAAACATCTCTAACACATTCACCACATCAGGACAGCAATGGACACTTGCAATAGCAGAACCTCAATGCTTCAGTTCTCAAGGACAAACAGAAATGATGCTGAGTGAGCTCAGATTCAAGAGGCTTTGAAAAAATGTGCAACTGTGCACGTTCTTGTTATGCTCACTTTTAATGTACACACACACGCACACACAGAAATTCATTAGTCAGGCTGGCAATAGATGGAAAAATGAAAATAAAATCAGCTGACCATGGTTTCTGCTGGCAGTTTTAACAATACTTTGGCAGAACGATGACAAAAAACAATACTTTTCAAATTATTTGTTAATTATCTGTTAATCTCCTAATTTTATCTACACATTTCCTTAGAACAGAACATAATTCCAAATTCAATTGGTTCTAATAAGATGTTAATAATAAATTCAAGAGTTAACTTTAGTGAAAATTATGTCCCTTAGTATTTTTCTTTATGTTAGGGGCTTTAAAGTTTCAAAATGGCATTTTAAAAGAAGGAAAGAAATCACTACAATGACTTTTCCAGATAGTAGATCCCCCAAACACCATTTAACACACAAAAAGCTGTTTGCTTTCCAACCTGCAACACTGATGGTCTCTATGATGCTATATTGCATATTTTATCATCAATATGTAGCTAGAGTTAATTAATGACCAGTTGTTAATTCATGACTCACGAAACTTATATAAGATGATCAAAGTTTAGAAACAGCAAGCTGGAGATCCAAACCTCAATAATAAAATGAGAGAATGAGAAGACAAAATGATAAAAAAAAAAAACCAAAAAACTAACAAATAACACATTACAATGAAGAGCAATCTGTTTATACACAGAAAGGAAAAATTAGAGAATGATCAGACATTCCCAGAACAGCATCAGAAATTCGGGAGTCTTTGAATAAAATGCATTAACAATGAATAGAACAAATAACTGGGGAAAAAATTCCACCATGAGAAAGGGATAAACAAAAAAGAAAAAGAAAACCAATCACAGGTTCCTAATCCTTACATCAACTTTCTAAAAGATACAACTTCCCCAACTCAAAACATTGGTTTTTTTAAGGACACACTAATGAACAGACAGCTAACTGCTCGTGACTTAGAGATGAACCAATGACTACTTCTGAGGTCTAAATTTCAGGACCTAGCTAGCCATAAGTATTCAGTATTTCCACACTGGAAGGGGAAAAGCTATTTAAAAAATAATCAATTGGCCTGTGTGCAGGCTAAGAAATACTTTATCACAAACTTTAATAATACATACAGGTATACTTCCATTCTGTGCAATGACCTGCATGTTCTCTAAATTTCTCCCTTCCCGCCCCCACCTCCCTTTTATTTTTTGAAACAAGGTCTTGCTCTTTCTGGAGAGAAGTGGCATGATCGTGACTCAGTGCAGCCTCAACCTCCTGGGCCCAAGCAATCCTGCCACCTCAGCCTTCTGAATAGCTGGAACTACAGGCAAAAGCCACCACACCCAGTCAAGTTTTTTATTTTTTGTAGAGATACAGTCTCCCTATGTTGCCCAGACTGGTGTTAAATTCCTGGGTTCAAGCGATCCTCCTGCTTTGGCTTCCCAAAGTGCTGGAATTACAGGCATGAGCCACCGTACTCGGCCAAAATGTTCAATTTCAAATGGTAAGGCTCTAAGATAACGTGGGTTAAAACATAAATGAAATAAAACTTCCACTGACATTTTCCTTAGAGTAAGAAACGTCATAATAAACCAGGTGCAGTGGTGTGTGCCTATAATTCCAACTACATGGGAGGCTGAAGCAGGAGGATCACTTGTGTCCAGGAGTTTGAGTCCAGCCTAGGCAACACAGCGAGACCCTATCTTGGAAAGAAAGGAAGGAAGGGAAAGAATGGAGGCAGGGAGGAAGGAAGGGAAAGAATGGAGGCAGGGAGGAAGGAAGGGAAAGAATGGAGGCAGGGAGGAAGGAAGGGAAAGAATGGAGGCAGGGAGGAAGAAAGGAAAGAGAGAATTTCAGGATATAGTATATCTACATTAGCTCTATTCAACTGAACTTTCTGTGATGATGTGGAAATGTGTATTTGCAGTGTCCTACACGGTAGGCACTAGCTATATGCAGCTACTGAACACTTGAAATGTGGCTAGTGTGACCAAGTAACTGAATTTTTTATTTTAATTAATTTAAATGTAAATAGCTACATGTGACTAGTAGATATATTTTAGACAGCACAGATACATAATTATGGCATGACAGATCACAACTGACAACTCTATATAAACTTTACCAACATTATTCTAAGTAGAATATAGTAAAATATCACTAACATTACAACAGTTTTTAAAATCAGACACTAAAGTTATAAAATAATTTGGCACCATTTCAATAATACATGTAGGTGAATACTGTCCACTTGTATAAACCAGTTTTGCTTATTTTTATGTGTTATGTGGCAATCAACTCTCCACATACATTTTACTTATACATTATCATTCAATTCTACAAAATTCTCTCTCCAAAAGTAATCATAGTACTTATAACAGCACTTGAAATATGCCCATTTTAAAAAGGGCAAAGGATTTAAATAAACGTTTCTCCAAAGAAGACATACAAATGGTCAAGAAGTACATGAAAAGATGCTCAAATGTATCTAGTCATTAGGGAAATGTAAATCAAAACTACAATGAGGTATCACTTAACACCCACTAGGAAAGCTATAATTGAAGACAGACAATAACATGCGTTGGTGAGAATGTGGAGGAGTGGAACCCTCATACACTGCTAGTAGGAAAATAAAAACTGTGCAGCTGCTTTGGAAACAGTTTGGGAGTTTCTCAAAAAGTTAAACATAGAGCTTCCATATGACCCAGCAACTCCTCTCCTAGGTATATACCTAGAAGAACTAAAAACATATGTTCACACAAAAATGTACACAAATGTTTAGAGTATCATTATTCATGACAGCCAAAAACATGGAAACAATCCAAATGCCCATAGCTGATGAATGGATAAACAAATGTGGCATAGCCATATGATGGACTATTATTCACACATAAAAAGAAATGAGGCCAAGAATGGTGGCTCACACCTGTAATCACAGAACTTTGGAAGGCTGAGGCGGGAGGATTGCTTGAGCTCAGGAGTTTGAGAACAGACTGGGCAACACAGTGAGATATCATTTCAATATTTAAAAACAAAAAGTATAATATCAATTTTAAAAAGAAATTAATTTAAAAAGAAGCACTGATTTAGGCTACAACATAGATGAATCTTGAAAACATGCTAAGTAAAAAAAGTGAGACACAAAAGGCCATGTACTGCATAATTCTATTTACATGAAATGTCCAGAACAGGCAAATGCATAAAGACAGAAAGATGAGTGGTTCCCAGGTGCTAAGGGGAGAGAGAAATGGCAAATGACTGCTCAATGAGTGCAGGATTTATTTTTGGGGTGATAAAAATGTTCTGGAATTAGATAGGGATGGTGATTGTACAACTTTGTGAATATACTAAAAATCGCTGAACTATATCCTTTATAGGAGTGAATTTATGATATGCGAATACATCTCAATTGTCATATGCATTTCAATTCTTAGTTTTAAAATTTTATTAATTTCCTATTTATATGATTTTTCATTAAATATCTTAGGTGTGGTTTTTATTTCCTCTTAAAGAACTGCTGACCATTTTAATCATTTTTCTGTAAGTACAAACATCTGGGAGGGGAAAAAAAAAAGCATCCCAGAGACCGGTGCACTGGCTCACACCTGTAATCCAGCTACTTTGGGAGGCTGAGGTAGGTGAATCACTTGAGGAAAGGAGTTTAAGATCAGCCCGGCGAACATAGTGAAACCTTGTCTCTACTAAAAATTCAAAAATTAGCTGGGCGTGGTGGTGGGTGCCTGTAATCCCAGCTACTTGGAGGCAGAGGCTGCAGTGAGCCAAGATCGCATTATTGCACTCCAGCCTGGGTGACAAGGTAAGACTCTGTCTCAAAAAATAAATAAACAAATAATAAACAAACAAATTCCATATAGGAGGCAAATTTTCAGAGTTGCTAGATACTTAAAATTAAGACAAAAGGAAATATTTTACAGAAATCTTTAAAATCTGTGAGTTGGCACTGACTTCTGCGCAGAAAAAGACAGGCATGTACTCCTGACCTAGAGACATGGGACAGATCTGCAATTTGGTGCTCTTTGTAAAGCAGCAGCAGTTCTGAGTCAACGTCTTGAGAAGATGAGTTTCCCCTCTTTCTGATACCCTTCTCAGCTGATGAAGGATACAAACATTTAAGCCACATGGGCAGCCCTGGTTGTAGCTAGGGCAGAAGCAAAACTGTGGAGTCAGTTTATGGGCAAGTCCTAGATTTCAATATTAAGTCAAGTCAACAGAGGAATCAGAAATGATTTAGATACACATTTCCAAATTATGACTTGGAAAAAGGATTGCTTGTCTGGGTCATATAGTATATCAGAGACTAAAGAATAAACCAAGAATTATTAATGCTTTTTATTTACCTGCCATCAATGACAGAATATAAAGCTTTTTTCCCTTAATACAGTTGATATTAGTTGAACTCTTTCCCAAACTGATAAAGACATCATGATGATTCTCATTTTAAGTACGAAAGTGACAATCTGCCTCTAGAAGCTTAATAAGACTATATTAAGGACAAATAAAATTTAAACATTTTAAATTACAAAATAAAAAATTAATTTTAAAAATTGGGCTGGGCAGTGGCTCACACCTGTAATCCCAGCACTTTGGGAGCCCAAGGCAGGCGGATCGCTTGAGTCCAGGATTTCAATAATAGCCTGAGCAACACGGCAAAACCCCGTCTCTACAAAAAATACAACAATAAACCGGGCATGGTGGCATGTGCCTGTAGTTCCAGCTACTTGGGAGGCTTAGGTGGGAGCATCGCTTGATCCTGGGAGGAGGAGGCTGCAGTGAGCCAAGATTGTGCCACTGCACTCCAGCCTGAGGGAGACCCTGTATCAAAAAAAGACAAAAAATAATAATAAAATAAATAAATTTAAAAATTAAATGCTGAATTAAAAGTTAGCTAATGTTTAATATCTAAATTGAGAATTAAAAAGGTTTTAAAAACAATACTGCTTCGGTAACTCCTACTAATGGAAAAATAAAAATAATAGAAACCTCCTGGAGAATGCTGGCTTGGCAGCCTCGCCTAGAAAGGAATAGAAACAAGTCTCTCCATGGAAGTACTCAGTGGGTGGGATTTACTAATTCCAATACTGGGGAAAATGTGTCAGGAAATCATAACTATAACAAAGATTTTCCGCATCTAAAAGCCCATGTTTATGGAGATACAGACACGTAGTAAAACTAAAAACATAATGAAGAGGATAAACACCAACTTCAGAATCCTTAAGCAAGCTTGGCAAACAAGATTTAAAAACATGAATAAGTTTTATGGGCACTCCATACATTATTCTCTGTACTGTTGCATATTTAAAATGTGCCATACAAACCCTAAGCAAAAAGTTTAATTATCATTAGTGATCATCAGTTTCATTTACAACAAAAGTTCAAATTATGTTTTTAAACAGTTACCAAAATACTATGTGGATAATTCACATTTTGTTTGTGCTTTACCACACTGAATTAAGGTTTAAGCCATCACTGATAACTTAGGCGATCTATCCAAATATTTAGAAAACTACTTAACAAAAAAAGATGAGCTATTGCCAAGACAGAGAGCGGTGGGCAGACCACATGCTTGCTGATGATTCCATTTATCTTGATTAGGACAGCACTTAGTACCACTCTTCTAAAACATGTTAATGTCTTTAAACACAAGAATGTAAAAAACACTTCTATCGGCATAGTCCAAAGGGTTTACTATGAAAATCAAAACCATAGCATGTCATCTGCCTGTGAAAACCCCATTTTACAACATTCTAACTCACTGAATGGGAGAAACAAAACATACAACTTAATAAAATTACTTCTAAGGTTCAGAAGTAATGTTTCTGAACGCTTCCCTAATCATAAAAAAAAATCTAAATAATAATGTCTTTAAAACCTGGGATAAAGCTATAAGCTCCTATTCAATAGTCTCACATCTTATAGCTAACATGAGGTTAACATTAAGCTTCAAACCACACCCTTTCAAAACAAAACTGCAAATTTAACATCTCTAACCTTTGCCAATCTATTTTAGAACACTGAAAACATTTTTTAGCCTGAACTAGAAATTTCTCTTAGAACATAAGAACTGAGGAAATAAACTTTGTCCCTGGCTTATCAGTCATACATACGAAGCATTAGTATAGTCATCAATTTATTTATTGGCATACCTCAGAAGCTGGTCTACAGCTCAGTTAGCATGAGGCCCAGGACTTTTTTTTTTTGAGAGATGGGTGCCTTGCTATGCTGCTCAGGCTGCAGTGCAGTGGTGATTCACAGGTAGGATCACAGTGTACTGCAGCCTCACTCTCCTGAGTTCAAGTAATACTCCTGCTTCAGCCTCCCGAGTAGCGTTGATTACAGGCATGTGCCATCATGCCCCGATTTAGCCATTTTTTAAATCAGGATATTGTCGCCAGGAAACTGAACTTCAGCCTAATCCCAGTTGATCAATATGACAGCAGAATTTCAGGAAACCTTACTTTAAGACTGATACTTCTTTCTTCTTTGTGGGGTCTATCCCGTGCTGCTTGACTTCCTGAGGTATCAGGCCATAATTACTACCTCAGTGGTACAGGGGCTGACACTTTTGCTTCAGTTAAGTAGTTCATTCATTTTGGTATGGTTTTCTTCTAATTTCTTATTTGTAAAAAGCACACCTCCAGTGGAGTTGGCTAGATCATTTCCTGTTTTTTCAATTAGTAGGGGAGAGGAGGAGCAAAGTCTGATATTTCCGGCCAGATAAGCTGATGGGAAACAAGACACCTAGCCCAGGCCTCCTGATACAGGTATGCATGCTGACCTCAGGGACCGTGTCTCCAGATCTCAGGCTCTTCCCCTGTAAAAGGGAAGAACTGCATATGGTGATCTCTAACATCTTTCCTTGGTCTAAAAGTTTGCGATTCTACAGGCACTAATCATCAGCAGTGTCATCCTCAAATAAATGTGGTCATATCTGTGGCTTAACTTCAAGGCAGTCATAAACTACAAGTGGAATTTCATTATTTATAAAAGCAAAAAAAAAATTGTCCAATTATAAGGGATGAATTAACATTTACAAAGAATTCTATTACACAGGTGTTCACAGAAGAATATAATTCTTTGTAAATGTTTTAAATACTTGTGTTAGAAGAGCATTTAATGGAGTAAGAATATGATGATTATTGATTCCAATTCTTTTAGATATGTACATGCAGAGGCTTAGAAAATAAAAACCTCCTGGAAGCATGTAAGACAAAATGACAGCAGAGGTCACCTGTGAATGCAGCTAACCTATACTTGGGTTTTACTTTCTTCTTTTGTGCTGCTCTGCATTGAAAGAGTTTTCTGCAAATGCATGGATTTCATTTACAATCAGAAAAAGAAAACTATTTTAAAAGTGAGAGCGCCTAAATTTGAAACAGCAGGTCTCTAATCTGAGACTATTTTACTTCAAATAAAATCTTCAGGGGCTGGGTACAGTGGCTCACACCTATAATCTCAACACTTTGGGAGGGAGAGGTGGGAGGATCACTTGAGGCCAGAAGTTCAAGACTAATCTTGGCAACACAGCGAAATTCTGTCTCTAGAAAAGAATTAAAAATTAGCCAGGCAGGGTGGTGTATGCCTGTAGTCCCAGCTACTTGGGAGGCTGAGACGAGATGATCACTTGAACCCAGGAGGTCAAGGTTGCAGTGAGCTATAATCACACCACTGCACTCTGGGCTGGGCAACAGAGTGAGACTGGTCTCTAAAAAAATAAAATAAAATAAAGTTTAAAAATCATCAGAGGATGAGCCCCCAATTCAAAAATGCAGGAAAGCAATCATATGACATCCCAGCACACTTTTCACTGTGCATGTGGATGATAACCAATAACATGAATATAAAAGTAAAATCCTATCTTTGAAATTCAGTTACTAAGATACAATCACATGTGTACCTACAACACACCCCAATGATTTCCTGATCGCATCTAAAAAGAGTCAGTGCACCGGTCCTCTGAAAGGAAAATAGCTGCTTTAATATTCTAAGTTAAAAAGATAAGGACGTTTCTTTGTCTTTATTGCAATGAAAATGAATTCTATGAGAGGAAGGGAGAGGCAAGAACATTCGAAAATCTGATGAAAGCTATAATTGCCCTCAAAAAGCTCCTTGATTTTGCCGACTGTCCCTATTAAAGAAAACTATTCTAAATATCTGAAAATTTATGTGAATTATAACTGTCTGTATTGGGTTGTGATTCTTCCAGAATCAGAACCCGAGACAAGAATTTCAGTGCATGTAGTTTATCTGGTAGACGGATATGGGAGATAGGCCAGGGAAGTCCATATGGGGTGCACTGAATCACTTACCACAGTGAACAAATGGGTCTTACTTCCACTCGGCACTTCTGCCAGCCTACAAAGAACCCACCTCAAAGATATCCCAACTAAGGGGTGAAGACGCTTGGCTACTGACTGAGGGTTGCTCCTGGAGTGATAACCCACTGGCACTTCTTACCTGCCCCAACACAGGTAGGTGGCAGAGAAGTCTTCTGGCTAAAAATTCTAGAAGCTTGCAGTAGAAAGTTGTCAGGTCACTGCAAGTGCCACAGGATGTGGACAGAGCACAGAAAGAATCTGCTGCCAGGTTGTTCCTACATACTGAGAACAATAAAAAAGTAAAAGTGCCCTCACTGAGATTAAAATGCAAACCGCTGTGTCTAAAACACTGGGCACCTACTCTATGCCAGCGACTCTGCTGGGTGCTGAAGACAAAAAAAAAAAAAATAATGAAGTCAGTTTCATGACTTTCAAAGTCCACAATTCAGTGGGGAGACAGCATATATGTTATCAAAAATACTAAAACTCTAATAAAAAGATTTAAAAAGTGGCACCAGGGGTCCTTGGCATTTTAAATGGAAAGGTGAACTTCCTTAAGGCAGTTATAAAAGTATCTTACTTTTCTTCTAGTAGAAAGAGCACAGATCTTACCCTATACACAAGGAACAAATAAATAACAAAAACACCTGACACATTCTGCTATCCATGATTTTCTTCAACCCATCAGAAATAGATATCTCAGTAACCAATTAGCCTAAATCTAAGGGAAGGAAAGGTGTTCCAAGTGCTGGGTCGTTTACCTGGGATGATACACACTAGTAAGAAGAACTGATGTTACTGCAAATTGCTAAGGTTGAATGCAGCAAGAGAATACAGAACCCCCATAGGGCATCAGTTAATGTGTGAATTAATACCCTGAGGTTTCTACATGGACCTCCCCTGTTGCTAATTTAAAAAAGATTGGCCAGAGTCCTGAGAAGGCCTCCCACCGAGTGTGGGCCTGGGGAGGGGAGCAGCAGCCAGTGTGGGAGAGGTAAAGAACCTGCCTGATCTTTCTCCTCGCATTTCTACTATGGAACAGCCTTACACTGCTGAGGGAAAGGCAAAAAACCCGTCTTCCTTAGGGCACTGTAAAACCATTGCGAATGGGAAACAGGAGGTAAATTTTCATTTCCCAAATGAATTATGGAAAACATTTTATACTACGCTGTCACCATTCGCCTTCACTTAAAAATCATTTTTTATTTTTATTTTTATTGGGCTTAACTTTGACATTTTCAGTGTAATTCTGTGAATTCTCATCAATAACTGATTTCTGAGGCCCAGTGCTAGGAGTGGGTAGGGGTTCAATAATCAACACGGCCTAGATCCTTTGTTTCTAATAGCTTTGGTATTATAATATCTTAGAAGTGATATCGTAACACCAAGTGAGCCTCAGGGATCCTAGAATGTCATTACTGATTACAGAAAGACTCGATTGTTTTCAGCTATGTGGAAGCTTCAAGTTACCCAGTCTTGTACTGGAGCTTCCCCATCTTGTCACCCTTAGGGGCAGCAAACGTGTAAAAGGCAGAATATCTGTCCTCCAGTAGCTTCTGCTAAAACTTGTTCATGGTTATGATGAAAGAAGGAAAACAATTGTTCTGGTCATCTTTGTAGTTTTGCTTTGGGAATTAAAATGAAAAAATACCCCGTAAACACAGAAATTTTATTATGTAATCCACATAATAAATATAATCCATTTAGTATCACCTTGCTTCGTAACCATTGGAAAATCAGAGTCCTCCTCTTACCTTAGGTTTTTTAATGCTGACCTTATAAGCCACACAAATTTTACCTGATTTTAAAATTTCATAAGCTAGCTTCAAAGCAAAAAATAAGCTAAGATACAGTATGAGTTGCTTTAAATGGATATATATGTATTTTAGACTTTTATTTTAGGTTCAGGGGTACATGTGAAGGTTACATAGGTAAACTCATATCACTGGGGTATGTTGTACATATTATTTCATCACCCAGGAATTAAGTCCCGTATCCCATAGTTACCTTTTCTGCCCCCTCTCTGCTCTCACCCTACCCTCAAGTAGACCCGAGGGTTGTTTTCTTCTTTGTGTCCATGAGTTCTCATCATTTAGCTCCCACTTGTAAGTGAGAACATATGGTATTTGGTTTCTAGTCCTGAGTTAGTTTCCTGAGGATAAGAGCCTCCAGCTCCATCCATGTTCTTGCAAAAGACCAGATCTTGTTATTTTTATGGCAGCATAGTATTCCACAGAGTGATATGTACCACATTTTCTTTATCCAGTCTGCCACTGATGGGCATTTAGGTTGATTCCATGTCTTTGCTACTGTTAACAGTGCTGCAGTGAACATTTGTGTGTGTGTGTGTGTGTGTGTGTGTGTGTGTATTTATAGTAGAATGATTTATATTCCTCTGGGTATATACCCAGTAATGGGATTGCTGGGTTGAATGGTAGTTCTGCTTTCAGCTCTTTGAGGAATCACCATACTGCTTTCCACAATGGCTGAAGTAATTACACTCTCACCAACAGTATATATGTTCCCTTTTTCAACCAGCAATCTGTTATTTATTGACTTTTACTACGACATTCTGACTGGTGTGAAATGGTATGTCATTGTGGTTTTTCCATTTGCATTTGTCTAATGATCAGTGATATTGAGCTTTTTAAAATATACTTGTTGACCACATGGATGTCCTCTTTTGAAAAGTGTCTGTTCATGTCCTTTGCCCACTTTTACTGGAGTTGTTTTCCTCTTGTAAATTTAAGTTCCTTACAGATGCTGGATATTAGACCTTTGTCAGATGCACAGTTTGCAAATATCTTCTCCCATTCTGTAGGTTGTCTGTTTACTCTATTGTAAATGGATATATTTTAACATTTCATGCTTGTAACATTTAACATAAATCTATGCTACAGAGTCTGTAGTCTTTTTTTCACTGCTTTTAGAAAATTAGATGACTGGCCCTCCTCATAGGAAAAGCATAGGTTGTAATCAGTATGCAGATCTTTTCCTTTTCTCTATCTGACTCAATTTGGTTGAAAAGACATAAAAACTGATATGGTCAGCCTAAAGACAGTTTTTAATTCTACCTTTTAAAATTCATTTTGATTTTAAATTTTTAGAAACTAAAAACAAAACTGTATGTATTTATTGTGTACAACACGATGTTGAAGTATACATACATGTGGACTGTTAAAACTAGCTTATTAACAAATGCATTACTTAACATAGCTATCATTTTTGTGGTGAGAACTCCTAACATCTACTCTCTGCATATTTCAAAAACATATTATCATTAATGATATTCACTATGCTGTGAAACAGATTCCTTGAACTCATTCTTTCCATCTAACTAATTATATATTCTTTAACCAACATCTTCCTATTGATTCACTTTCAGTTCTGAGCTAAGCTTCCTAGATAGAGCTTTATTGGTACAGAAAAAGAGCTGAAGAGGAATGCATTTCTACTCTATACCTTTCAGAAACCACTTGATAAGCTATGTTTAAATTCTGGCTATGAGTAGAATGAGACCAAATAATTTAGGCATGTTTAATTTTTCAATAATCAGAAGTGTTTAAATGCTATTGTTAAGTTTAATGGAGTAACTAAAAAAGGAATCACTTTCAATGACTAGTTCTTTTTTCTTTGAAATAATGCTTAGTTCAATAAATGGCATTTAATAGAAGAAATAAATTGTCCTGATTTTGTAACTATGAATAAGATTGGAGAAATATTAAAACAGGCATTCACTGATATTTAGTTGGATAATACTGCTTATGTCAAATCAACTAGAAGAGATGAATCTTACTTCCAGTCTGTCTTCTCTCATGTGATGAGCCTCTGTTACTGCAGTGATGTGCACAATTTGAAATAAAGCACAATCCTTCGTGTCAGCACTTAAAGGCTTTTTTTGACAATGAGCAAAATGTTAGACATTTCAGTGTGAATAGATCTCATGATCCAGAAAATACGAGCAGACAATTCAATTGTTCTTGACTGTAAAAATTAAATCCGATACTAAATTTAATCCAGGAATCTATTCATGTAGGGTTTTTCCCCCATTTTAAACAAAAATTAAACTTGCATGCCTAAGCATCTACATTGATGAAACATTCAGGAAGAAAATTCATGCTATATGATTTACAACCTATCCTCCTTACTCCCTGATTTCTAATAATTCTATTCTTTGGCTTCTCACTCCATCCATTACCATGCTTAAGTCCTCTCTATCCTAAAACTTTTTCAACCAAAACCTTGTCTTGGACCATCATTCTCTCTCATTCACCTCCAAGGCTCTGAGAGATTCCTCTGCCCCTGGTGGGTGCATAGTGTTTGTTGAGGAGGAGCTTAGGTTGGTGGCTGGGCTGAATGGGCGTTGAAGCTGTGTTTGTAGCTCAAGCATGCTGTTTTTGAATTGGCATGGCTTAACAATACTCTCAGGCAGAAATTTTCACTCTCAATGGTTTTCTTCAGTGCCTCAAGGAAGACTGGGGCCTGCCCTTTCTATCCTAGCTGCTGCTCCTCCCAGGCCCACACTGTGGGAGGCCTCAGGACTCCTGCCACCCTTTTTAAATTAGCAACAGGGGATGTCCATGTAGAAGAGCCCTCAAGGGGTATTACACCGCCCAACTGATGCCCTATGGGGTTCTGTATTCTCTTGCCTGCCCACATTCAACACTTAGCAATTTGCTAAACATTTTTAACTCAGTTCTTCTTACTAGTGTCCAGCATCATCTGTCCCAGGTAAGCAAGCCCAACCTTGCAGCTGCCTTTCCTTCCTTAGATTTCAGGCTAATTGGTTATACTGAGATATCAGCTCTCTGATGGGTTGAAGAAAATCATGAATTAGCAAAATGTGTGGTGTTTTTTGTTCTTGTTGTCATCAGAGTGAGCTCTTTGTTCTTTGTTTCCTTCTACCAGAAAAAAAGTTAGATACTATTAGAGTATCTATTTGAACTAGGTCTTGAAGGACTATGAAGATGTGAACCCGGAGTGGAGGGAGACAGAGAACAATGAGTAGAGACTAGTCTTGCTGATGTGGAGGGTTCAGGAAGGAGAGTAATTAGGTTTTGACTGTAATGGGCCTTACATGGTAGGTCGCTGGAGAATCTGAATATGATCCTGCAGGGCAAACAATGGGGAGCCACTTAAGGTTAGAAGAGAAGGGGATAATAACTAAGGTTGTAAACAAATTATTTAATTATTCATTCACTCAAAGAAAGCACCTGTTGCTTACTACATGTTAGGAATACTGCTACACGAGAGAAATACAGTGATGGCTATGACACAGTTCTAACCTGCTGAGAGCTCACAACATGGCCAGGAAAGAGACACAGAAACTATTCACAATGTGACAAGTGTTCAAAGCAGAGTTATGTGCAGAGTGATGACAAGCACAGGTGGGAAGGTTGAAATCTGGAGTGTGGCAGAGCAAAGGGCCAGGGAGAGCTTCATTAAAGAGGAGTCATTGAGTTAGACCCCAAAGAAGAAAAACAAGGGCTCACCAGGCAGAGAAGGACATAATACGTAATCACAGAAAAACCTTCAGGAAATACATGACTTATTGGGAGGATCATATTTCTGTGAAAGTAAATAATGCTGAGGTTATATCATTCAAATATAGAAAAAGGATCAAATCCTTAAAAGCACCATATTAAAAATGAATGTTACTGTATAGCTGTATTTTAGAACTGATTACAGTCAACACTTACCTTTTCAGCTAGGATTTTGGAAGACTGAAGTAATGATAATAAAAATATTAAAATGAACATAAAATTAATACTGAACAGAGTATAAAGCTCGTTAAATAATCTGATGGTATTTTAAACTATGAAAATAAACAGATTTGACCTTCAAGGTAGAAAAGACATTAATAAAAACTAACCAAAGTATCAATCATGAAGACTTTATTTAGCCAGACGCAATTTCAACATATTTCTCTGGCAGAGGTATATACAACAGTCACACAAAAAGCATGGTGGGAAGGAGAGGATAAGAAAATCACTTTAGAAAATGTCCTTTCTGGCCGGGTGTGGTGGTTCACACCTGTAACCCCAGCACTTTGGGAGGCCAAGGCAGGCAGATCACCTGAGGTCAGGAGTTCGAGACCAGCCTGGCCAACATGGCGAAACCCCATCTCTACTAAAAACACAAAAATTAGCTGGTCATGGTGGTATGTGCCTGTAATCCCAGCTACTCAGGAGGTTGAGACAGGAGAATAGCTTGAACCCAGGAGGTGGAGGTTGCAGTGAGCCGAGATCACCCCACTGCCCTCCAGCCTGGGCAACAGAGCAAGGCTCCATCACACACACACACACACAAACGTATTTTCTGGCTAGGCATGGTGGCTCATGCCTGTAATCCCGGCACTTTGGGAAGCTGAGGCGGGAGGATTGCTTGTGGCCAGGAGTTCGAGACCAGTCTGGGCAACATGGCCAGATCTCACCTCTACAATAAACAAAAACAAAAAAATCAGTCAGGCATGGTAGCATGTGCCTGTAGTCCCAGGTACTCAGAAGGCTGAGGCGAGTGGGTCCCTTGAGCCCAGGAATTTGAGGCTGCAGTGAGTTATAAGAGTACCGCCACTGCACTCCAGCCTGGGTGACAGAGTGAGACCCTGTCTCGAAGAATAAGAAAAGAAAATGTCTAATTTCTTTTCTTCTAGGAATGAAACAATCCTCACCTTTTAAAGTATCATGTATGCTTATTGGCTTCAACCTAATGACTGGATTAATTCCAATCACACAGGAGAATACTGTCTTCATTTTACATCCTCACCTTGCCTGTTAGCATGGTGCACTATCAACATTTTTTTGTAAGAATATTACCTATGATCATATGCAGGTGAAATTCTGAAAGAGTCAACATTAATGATTATATTTTAAAATATAATACTGTTACAGAAAATGAAATGTGCCTGCTATCTAAAACAAAATAAAATATAACAAAACCAAACAAATCCTGAAGCCAAGTTACAAAGCAACTTCACGAATTCTACTTAAAATCAATGGGTTTTTGCTAAAAAATAAGGTAAACCTGTGCGAAGTACTACTTATAAAACAGTAACAAAAGATAAAAGACTTGATTTTATAGACAAGTTTTTGTAATTTACCAAGCTATAAATCTAACTTATAAAATTCTTTATTTTAATTCACCAACACATTGATAAAGATGGCTGGATTACTGAGGTCTCACATAATTCAGCGCATAATTTAGAAAGAAAGCTTTAAAAATTATGATTCGGGCTGGGCACGGTGGCTCAGGCCTTTAATCCCAGCACTATGGGAGGCCAAGGCAGGCAGATCACGAGGTCAGGAGATCGAGACTACCCTGGCTAACATGGTGAAACCCCGTCTCTACTAAAAATACAAAAAATTAGCCAGGCATGGTGGCGGGCGCCTGTAGTACCAGCTACTCCGGAGGCTGAGGCAGGAGAATGGCCTGAACCCGGGAGGCAGAGCTTGCAGTGAGCCGAGATCGCGCCACTGCACTCCAGCCTGGGTGACAAAGTGAGACTCCATCTCACAAAAAATAAAATAAATAAATAAATAAAAATAAAAATTATGATTCAATGCAGCAATTGCATTCCTGGGCGTTCCCCCAGAGAAAAGTATACTTATGCTAAACTGTACATACATATTCATAGTAACTCTATTTGTAGTAGCTATAAGTTAGAAACAGCAGGTGAATGGTTAAGGAAACTATGGTACATCTATATTATGGAATATTACTTGGCTATAAAACAGAACAGACTACCCATACATGCAGGAACCTGGAATAATCTCCAAAGAATTACGCAGAATGGGAAAAAATATCCAAAGTTACATACTTTATCAACGTATTTATATAATTTTTTTTTTTTTTTTTTTTTTTGGAGCTAGAGTTTCACTCTATTGGCCAGGCTGGAGTGCAGTGGTACTACCATAACTCATTGCAGCCTCAACCTCCTGGGTTCAAGCAATCCTTCTGCCTCAGCTTCCCAATTATCTGAGACTACAGGCACCTGCCACCACATGCAGCTAATTTTTAAAATTTTTCTTAGAGACAGGGTCTGCCTATGTTGCCCAGGCTGGTCTTGAACTCTTGGCCTCAAGCAATCTTCATATCTTAGCCTTTCACAGTGCTCAGATAATAGGAGTGAGCCACCGTGCCCACAGTTTTTTCTTTTGGAGACAGGGTCTCACTCTTTCATCCAGGACGGAGTGCAGTGGTGAGATCATGGCTCACTGCAGTCTTGCCCTCCCAGGCTCAAGCCATCCTCCCACCTCAGCCTCCTCAGTAGCTGTAACTACAGGTGTACGCCACTAGCATTCTTAAAATGACAAAACTATAGATGTGATGAACAATGAATGGTTACCAGAGACTTAGGAGGAGATGAGGGTAGGGGAGATGAGCTTTGTGGTGATGGAAATGTTATGTATCTTGATATTATCAATGTTAATATCCTGGTTGTGACACTGTATTACAGTTTTGCAAGATGTTACCACTGGGGAAAAACGATATAAAGGGTACACAGGATCTTTCTTTCTGTAAATTTTATTACAGTAATTATATGAGGTTGGGAAAGGGACAACCAAAATGTATAAGAATATTTCTATCTACTATATTAAGACCAAACAAAGGTTTACTTACTATACCAACTAGGTCAAAACAAGCTACAAAATTTCATTTCGTTACTCTTAACATTTATGTAATTTTATAGTACCAATAATACCCTTAGCATTTTTGTAACATTTCCCCTTTGAAAAACTTCATGTGCTTTAAATTATATCTACTTCTGTCTTCTTCAGCTGACTATACAAAGATATTACTGATTCACAAAAGGTATGGATACAGAAAGTTTGCTCAACACCACACTTTCAAAGCTTAGTTTCGTCCTGGTGCTTGATGGGTGCCTAGTAATAGTACGATAAAGAGCATTATGAAAACTCATCTCACTGTGGTTATAATCCAGGCAATTAAGGTTAAAATGAACATGAACCAATCTGTTTATAATCTTCTAATTAATTTCTTTTCTTTCTCTTTTTTTTTTTGAAATGGAGTTTCGCTCTGTCACCTAGGCTGGAGTGCAGTGATGTAATCTCTGCACACTGCAACCTCTGCCTCATGGGTTCATGTGATTCTCCCACCTCAGCCTCCCAAGTAGCTGGGACCACAGGCGCCTGCCAAAATTTTTTTTTCTTTTTTGTATTTTTAGTAGAGACAGGGTTTCACCATGTTGTCCAGGCCGGTCTTGAACTCCTAATCTCAAGTGATCCACCTGCCTCAGCCTCCCAAAGTGCTGGGATTACAGCTTGAGCCACTGCACCCGGCCATTAATTTCTTTACTAAGGAATGTGGTATAATGAATTATTTATCTAGCAAGTTTTATTACAAAAGCATTTTTTTAAAAGTCTAAATAGTTTTTTCCTTTGAAACATGCAGGATAAATGGTATTAGGGTCTCAGACCAGTTTACAAAAGGACAGAGGATAACTATTAGGCACAGACAGACAAGATTATCCAAGAGTAGTAGGTGAAGGTGTTCAAAAGTAGAAGTCAAACTCATTTATTCACTTAAGGTATGTAGAACCACTGGAGGTTGAGATTAAGTCACGTAGAAAGATAAAGTCCCTGCTATTGAGTAGCTTAGAGCAGGACTATGTTCCCATGGAACTGATACACTCTAGTTACACTATAGGATGGGAGATTTACGGATTAATGTTGCTTCTATGAAAAATTATATTCACAGTTCTAAACCATATTTTGGAAGATTGACACTTGCCAATATACTATCCAAAGATTTCAGACTGACACTTATTTTTCATCTGTTAACAGTCTGAATTAGACCTTTAACATCTGAGTTGTTTATCACAAGTCTCAGACTAATAGCATTAATAGTTCTTGTGAAGTCCAGTTCGATTTTCTGATTCCTTATTCAGTGCCTTTTTTAAACAGACTTACTGCTTATGTAGTCATCGACAAACTGACAGTAAGTGAAAAATTCCCATCAGTGCATCATTCTGAGATTCAAGGCAAGAGTCAGTGAGACCATTTATTCTAGCATATGTCACAAGAGATTTTAAAACATTCTGTTTATTCATAACAATGGGAGGGAATATTTTCAACAGTAAGATTGGGCTTATAAAGACACACAAACATAGAGAATACAAGAAAAGCAAAAAACACAATAAACCAAAATACTGCTGTATGAAAAATAAAAATAAGAACTTAATAAAATGGCAGATCTTAAGGCATAAATTATGGTTTCTCGTAAATAATGTATTGTCATTATGATTAATTATTTCACACAGGCTATATGGTAAAGTGTTTCAAGAGATACAGCCAAAATAAATCAAGTTCATGATTAAAATTTGTTTTGAAATCACTACTTATCTTTGGTGCAGACTTATCCCAAAGAAAGCTAATGAGAGTGGTTAATGCCTATCTCCAGAATCGAGTAATTTATCATGTAATACAAAACGAAGCAAGTAGAAGTATAAGCTAAAACCTGGTTATTTTATAGCTCATCCTTAATACTTACGAAACAATTTTACATGTTTATTTATATACCAACATTTCTAGGACAATCTTCTCTACCTTATGTGTCTTATCTTTCCCAACCAGATTGAAAAATGTATCATGGATTCCTTAAAGACTGAGACTCCCATTACTGAATCTAACACAGACAGTAAGTATCCCTGGAGGAAGTCATCTTTTTGGCCATAAGGCCTATCAGAGTCTGATATGGAGCAGGGGACTAAAAAATGTTGGTTAAAATGAACTAAAATGAATCATTTCAAATAAGTAGTATGGTTTTAAATAAGTATGCAAAACGAAACACAATACCTTACACACAGTAGGACTCCAACAAATATCTAAAGTAATAATTGTCTACAGTCCCCTCACTTGCACCCCTAGTGGTATACAGGAATAAAGTTACCTTTAACTCATCAAACAGTCCCTGTTTCCCACTCAACCCAGGGTATAGGTGTCAGAACACATGATCCATTTTACTGCAAAGTGGTAAATAATGGTTTGTTTTACATGAGTGTTTACAATTCTCATGAAGATCTGGGAACAACAGACAGTTCTTCAAGGGTTTACTTTGATCATGACATTGACAATTCATTTAATACTGCATACAATAGTAGTATAATTAATGCTTCCCTTTGCAAATAATGTCCTTATTGCATTAGCAAAGGGGAAGAGCTAACCTCAATACTTTTTAAAAATTGTTTTATAGATTTATACATACTAGAGTTCTATAGGGACTTTTTTTCCTCCACAAAGGAAGAGAACAGGGTCTAGAAGAAACTTTCATCACTGAATTTTTAAATTACTTTTTATAGAAGAGCACAAATCCAAGTAAAAAATTATCCTCATGAAATGTGCCACAATTTCTGAACACTGGTAGATTGTCTACATGTAATAATTAGAGTTGAATGAAAAGTACCTATATTCTATGAGATATGGATTAGTGAGTTCCCTATGAACCTAAAGTATTCATACAAAATGTTTTCAGAGGAGCGACTCTGTGTCAGTTGTTTAACTTCTCTGAGGACAAATCAAACCATCTGAGCAAGTAAGAAGTGGGTCATTCTCACTGTAACAAGACTAGTCCCTTCTAATCACCATCCTAAATCCCCTTTCTTGTTTCTATCCAACTTCTAGAAAATGTAGTCTCAATCAGAGGTGAAGTCTCCAGTGTGCACAGGGGACTGGTTGTAGACAAATGAGTCCCAGAAGGCAGGGCTGTGACAAACTGCAGATGTGCAGCTCCACAAAAGCTCACTGCTCAGCTTCTGCCCCGAGGAGCCCCAAGGATCCTCACTCCTGGAGCACTTCACACCACCATCGCACAAGACACGGAGCCACTGACTCAGCCACAAAGGGGTCACAGGTTTGTCTGGCTGTGACACTTATATTTTCAGGAGCTGAGAATTTCAAGTATACAACTTCAATTTTCTCTCCTTATCCCAAAGGGTAAATTGTCATAAATCCTTGGGAAGACAGTACATTCTTGCTGAGGAAAAAATGTAATGGCTTGATGTTCTAAGAGTTGCGAAATGTAAGTACTAGAAGGACTCTAGAGAGCATCTGGACCAGCTCCCTCATTTTATAGACAAGAAAACTAAAGCCCACGAGAGTTAAATGACTTGCTCATGGGACACACACCTGCACAGTGGCAAAGCCAGGACTAGAACTAGAGCCTCTTGATATCTGTTTAACCACTGTCTGTTGATTTACATCATGTATCTTCCAAATCTCCTTCCTCTTTTCTAGCCTTTCTTGATTTGGGAGTCTCCTGCTGATTTCAAATATCCATTTATTTATTTTTTCAACTGTGATCACTTTCAGACAGAAAAGCCAGCTTAAAGAGTTAACTTACAAGCTGCATTTGGGCAAATGGTGTTAAATGATCAACAGTTTCTAATGCTTTATTCATGTACTGACTAGCAAAGACATTTTATAAAATGACTACTACCTGGGGTTACAAATGCAATAATTGTATACATTCTCCTATACTTGTTGGCTAGTAGTGGTTAATGCCTCTCCAAGTATTACCTACCACAAGAAGCTACAACTTCCTTACTTAAAAAGGCCCTTAATTACTGTGCTGGATTCTCTTTCTTACAGACAATGTCCTGCAAACTATCAAGCTCATAATGGTTCTCTTCAGCAGTTTATTTCTTCCCTGAAATATCCTGTTGAAATCCATAATCATTTTGACAAAACCCACACAGAAAGCAAGCTAATAATTTCCCTGGCATTTGGTAAATGCGGCAGAAACCATCATAAAGCACCACAATGTAAAAATAATGATTTAAATGTATTAAGTGCTGGCTCTGAGCCAGCTCCTGTTGTAAGCACTTCTCATGTATTAATTCATTTAATCTCCACAACCACCATACGAAGTGGGTACTTTTATCACTCCATCCTACAGATGAGCAAAACGAGGACCACAGAGTTTATACAATCTGCCAGGTTACACAGCTAGCAAGTTGCAGTGCCAGAACTGGACCCTGACAGTAAGGTTGCTAACCATGACACCTCACTACCTTAATGACACTTCATGAGCCTCACTGAATGTAAAGGTGAAATCTCAAGCACTCTCCCTGGCCAAAACTACCATATGTAATCTTGGACTAGGGTAGAGGTAGCAAGACTTTGAAAACATGTGCTTCATCCCTTACCCTCACTTCCCAAAATGATATCGTTTTAAAACAAAACAAAACAATTAAAAATGAATGTGAAGAAGGTTCGAAGTCTCAAAAGAGAAATTCAACTTCCTTGCTGTCATGATTTGAGGTACAAGAGGGAACAGTATATTCAAGCTTGGAAAAGTTTTTTTTTCTTTCTTTCTTAAGAAAAATTTTTTAAAACCACTGTGAACTTCAGGAATCTTGAGCTAAAATGTAACTTAGATCAATATAATCCAAACTGTATTTTTAAAAGGAGGAAACTATCATCCAAACGTTAAATGGTTTGTCAAGGTAATAAGGTTTAATGGCAGATCTCCTAATTTCTGATTTGGGATACTTTTTACCTCCCTCATGCTTGCAATTAAAACACAGCTTGCAATGGGACAAAACTTCACATACCACCTAGCCAGTGTTTCAAAAGTCTATTTGTAAACCGATTGTGGGTTTCTATGAAAAACTGCATTCCAAGTTTCCGGCCAGGCCCCAAAAGTCTGCATAGTACCCTGATAGCCTCATTTCAAATACACATTTTACCTAACTTTCATATACAGTATCATTTTTGTGTCAAATCCCACACCTGTTTTAAATTCAACCTGGAATACAGGACACCAATGTCTACAGGTTATGCACATGGCCTCAGACCACAAGCAGCTTCCTCTGCCTTGCCAAATTGACAGATGTGGTGATGGCATAGTGTGTGTGTGTTGTGGCGGGGTGGTGGGGGCAGTTTAGGGGCACAGATTAAGGAAGAGCAGTACTAACACCATTGAATATTTGCAACTCACCAAATTTATATTTAGTGGAGAGGAAACTATAGAAGTCAAACATGCCTCGGATGTCAAAGAAAGGTGCTTCCCCTGGCCCCCTTTCTCCCTACCCTACATTGTGAGTTCTGGATTTTGTGAGGACTGTATCATTCTATATCTAGCTACCTGGACTGGCACCCACCCAACCACCAGGCATTATTCCATTCAGGAAAAATGCTTTGCAATCACATGACTTACAATAACTCAGACACTTCTATATTTTAATTTATATATTTAATAGTAATAATATCTCACAATACAATCCCTAACGACATTTTTTCAGCTGCAATGAATCATTATATATGAGTCATAATAAACTATAATGTTATGAAGATTCTGAATAATAAAATGATCAGTGATATAGCCAACATTTATTGGTATATTAAATAAATCTGAATTATGAAAAGGAAAAAACAACAGGTCAGTGATGAAGAAAATGTCTGCAACATTCCTGAGTTTAACTGAAGATCACCATCATGTAACATCCCCAATTTAGTAATGGTAACATAGCACACTAAATTAAGATAATTCCACTGAATTATTAAAGTGACAATGTAAGAAATATTTGAATGTTGTGCAGCTTCTGAACTGAAACCAGCAAGTACGTTCTTGGCAATTCAGGGCCTGATTACCTTACCCTGAAATAACCCTGTTATTTCTTATCACTGAGCATCGAACTGACCTGCTGACTGCTATCATCACTTCCACTGATGTAAGAAAGAAAGCTTACATCCATGTATCTTAAAAGTTTTCCTTCTTTTCTCTATTTGCAGTTGTCTGTAGTACTGTCTGGCTGTGAAACAGTTATTTAATTCTCCAAACATACCTAGTCCACTGGTGTTATGTTTCAGATTCTTCTTCCCCTTTAGTGCAGGATGGGCACTACAGAATCATTTCACACATTGAAGGAGTACTTATCTCCCTATACACTTGAAGGGGTGAAGGCAAACTTCCCAAACTGACGTGCAAGTCCATAGGCATTTATGCCCTAAAATAACCCTATAATAACCTCTATTTTACCTTCCATTTAAGAATGAAGATACGATGTTCATTTTAGAATTAAGCAAGGTAGGGAATTACTGCTCAATTGAAATAGAAAAAAAACACATTCGATTACAGAGCATTCTCGAAATGCCTTAATACTTCAAAAGAGTCAGGTAAGAGGCTAGACTTACCTGATGGTTGGCATCATCCAGGGTATGAATATTATTTAAATTGATCCCTGAGTAACAGCATGGAAATTACTCAGGTCAAAAATTGGCAATAATTGCATCTTTAAAAATTAAAGTGAGTTTCAAATTTTTACATTAAATTTACTTTGCCTATTTACAAGAAAAGGAAGAAAACTGCGATTCTGATTTAAACCTAATACAAATACTCAAGGTCATACAAGTGCTAAAGTTTTTATTAAACTGAATTTGATAGTAGTTTCTTTAAATTCATATTATGTCAGAACTAGTCACAAAATTAGATTTGATTTATTTAGCTTATAAATGCGTTATTGTTGCAATAAAGTATGTAATTTTACTTTCTGGTTGAATACTAGCTGCCCCTAGTTTCTTCTTCCCTTGTTTTCCATCAATACTCTCTGCTCCCTTACCTCCCTCCAAAAACAATACAGGTAAAAATTAAAATAACTGGATACTTCACTTCTCCAACTTAGACTCTTCAGTATAATATATAAGACGCCAGATGCAGCACCCTCTCCTTACATAATAGTAGGGGGTGGGGAGGGAATGTACTTTGGTCAAAATATGATTTCGGTTATTTTCAATTGTGTAGGACCACTAGTTGAAAAACTTCCTCTCTTCAAATATCTGTAACAAATAGAAAGCATTTCTAACCGAAAGGTTACCTTTACCTGAAGCAGGCAAAACTATTTGCACAGCCAATTGTGTGTGTGTGTGTGTGTGAGAGAGAGAGATCCATACATCTGAAGAGGGTTTTCAATTTCTAATGCAGCAGGGAAACTAAATTTGCTTTTACTTCCTCATCTTGACATCAAGTCAAATAAGCACGGGTTAAGCATGGGTTAAACTCTGCTGTAATGTGATATTGTTACATAATAAAAGTTTCCTGTTAGCATTTACAAACACCTCCCAATATCCTCCATAGTGTTACTGGACACAAATTAAACCTCTAAATTAGAAGATTCACTGATTATGCACACAGCTGAAAAACAACGTAGCAACCAAAAGATAAATCTTTCTGAGTGCAAAATATTTTTTTTCTATTTTTTTTTCCTTTCTGTTGAGTCCTTAACTAAAGGCTCCTATTTGATAGTTTTCGATGTCCTTGATCTACACAAAGTAGGTGTTGGAAGAAAGCTGATTGGTCAGACAACTGACTTATTATTTTACTGAATCTGACATAAAATAACCAGGTGCAAAGAGGTTTGTCATAAATGCAACCTTCCAAGCAAATTGTGTCAAATAAAAACACACATACGATGCTTTTCAACAACCGAAAACACTTATTTCAGACATTAGTTGTTCTCGTTTTCATGTTGCTATTTTCCATAACTGTTTTACAGGCACCAAAACGAAGATACTCTCACAGCAATATACTGCATTCAAGAAGACAAGCATTCTTCTAGTTTCTCTTTTAAAATAAAAAGAATCTAAGCTCAATTCTCGCGAACCATTTTCTGTCAAAATTTTGCTCTCCCGTATTAAGGAAAACAAAATTTGACCAAAAATGCATACTGACCATCATTGATTTTACACGTAAATAATTACCGTTCTTTAAAAGTTGTAGGGCAGCATTTTTTTTTTCAGTCAAACTCAGTAACAAAGAACTGAGACCTCCACTAATAAATAACATCTTGAAATATACCTGATTGTGGTGTCCCCGTGTCAGTTCAATGGTAACTGACACGCCCCGAATTTAACTGTACCAGACAGTTCTATCTGTCCCATCGCTGACCAAACAGTGCTTCTCTGTTTCTATTCATTATGTATTATACGAGGTCTAAACACAGCCCAGTATGACGAGGGAAAAAATTACACTTCTTAGGATACCAAAGTGATGCATTCAAGATCTCTCTTGCAGTACATGCCCGTCCATAAGCACTAACAGGCATTTTTTTGATAAAGCTAAAATATGTTGGCCCCAAGCTCATTACTCTAAGAACCTTCAGGTCCCCTGTTCCTGCTGGTTTTCAGAAAACCCTGGTAAAAACCAGGCACTATCCAAACCTTGCACACCAAACTTGCAAACAGCCTTGTGCAATGATCAATAACCTTGGCTACAGAGTCATTGGCCCCAAATTCACGGTCCTGAAGACCAATGAAGCAAAAACCCAGACGAAATGCTAGCTGGAGCCCCAAAGAATTACCGCGCTTCCCCTCTGCCGCATGGAGGGAAGCAATGGGAGAAGAGGAGAGGAATGAGGCTCACCAGCTCCGAAGATGCTCCGGTGACCTCTGGCTGCGCGGCGAGAGCTGGGGAGGGAAGGCGCTAGTGCAGCCGCGGCGGGCTGTGTGGACTCTGCCCCTGGTGCATTCCTCGCATTCCTGCACAATCTGTCGCCAGCCCAGGAGCCAGCAGCGCGCGTCCGCCGCTGTACACACACACCTGACTACCGCTGCGCCCCGAGCGGCCACGGCCGCCGCGGCGCCTCCACTGCCCGCGCTCGCGGTGTGTCGCACTCAGCCAACACGCAGCCAAATCCCGGCCCCGCCGCTCGCTCTCTGGGTGGCGGTCCAGGGGAGAGGGCCGGCAGCCTCAGCAGCCGGTGGGGGGGATACCAGATCCGCCAGGGAGGTGCTGCAGCTCCGCTTCAACTCCTGGCAGGGAGAGGAGGAAGCGGCGGCGCAGGAGGGCAGCGGCGAGGCTCCGGGCTGGGAAGCCGGGAGGGGTGGAGCGTGAGGATCCGCGGCCAGTAGAGAGGGGCGCACTGGGCAGAGGGGGTGGGCAGGACCGGCAAGGAGTGCAGGACTTCGGGGACAAACGCAAGACCGCGCGGGCAGCAGGGGCGTGGGAAGACGGGGAGGGGGCCAAGGTGCAGGATCTGGGGCTGCAACGACAGCCAGCCAGCCCCGAGGGCTGAGGAGGACGGGCGTCCTGTGGTGTCGGGGGCGCAGGGGCCGCGGGGCGGCAGGCAGCGGGGAAGCCGCCGCGAGGGCGTCCAGCAAGGCTCAGCGCGGCGCTCAAGTTCGGGGCTGGGGGCTCCTGATCCACACAGCCCAGCGTAGGCAGAGGTCGTGCGCTGCGCGTACGGGAGACCAGGGAGAGGAATCGCCGGGAAAAGCAAATGGAGGGTGAAACTTGTGCGCCTGCCGGGGGGAGGGGAGCAGCAGGCGAGTGCGGGCAGGAACACGAGGCGGGGCAGGAAAGCCGCGGCGGCCGCCAGGCGCGGGGACCGGGCAGCGGGAGGGAGGCCCCCAGCCTCCGGTGCGCAGGTCCCGGCCCCGGCGCGTGTTCGGGGCGAGGGCCGAGGGTCTCGTGGGCAGGAGTCTCCGCGCCCTCCCGCGAGCCCACACACTTACTTTCCAGCTTAGGCTGCGGCCGTCGTCGCTCCAGGGATCAGGGACATCGGCGCCGAGGGGTCGCCGCTGCGGCACCCGCAAAAATTAAAAAAGTGCCGCGGCCGCGCGGCTGCCCGCCCCTCCCTCCCCCACCCGCCCCCTCCCCCGGAGCGGCTCTCCCACCACCCCCGGCGGCGGCGGTGGCCAACTTGCCCCTCTACCCCTTGCCCATGGTGCCGCCTCCGCGGCCGGCGTCGACGCGGACTCAGCCCCGGAGCCCCCTCTACTGCCCAGAGGCCGCCGCCGCCGCCCGCCCGGCCGCCAGCCCTCCCGCCCGGCCAGCCCCGGGCTCCCGGGAACGTCAGCACGCCGCCGTCCCCGGGCCAGCTCCCGCCACCCCATTGGCGGGAAGGAGAGGGCTGGCCCTCCCCATTGGCCCGGCCCTCATATTGAACGGGCCAATGGGAGCTGCGGTTTCAGGTCGCCATAGAGACCGATGCTGTTCAGCGCAAGAGGGCCTGGAGAAGGTGGGTGTGAGGCTGAAGGTGTCTTAGGTCTCGGGCGGGGGAGGGGGTGGCGGAGAGGACAGGGAGATTCCCCAGCGCTGGCTCTGAAATCTGGGGCAGGTTTTCCTTTGCCTTACTGCCAACCCCAACTGTGCCTGGTAGGGTTTGTCCCTGGTATCAAAGGTAGGAACAGCTGAGCCCTTAGACGTACCCCTGACGGTGAGAGCCCAGGAATGGGCGTTTCACTTTTCCTGCGTTTGGGGAGTCCCTGAGGCTATGCCCTTTGACCTTTGACATGTGTGCAGCTTCTGCTTCTCCAGGTGAGTCTGCACCCCATCCCTTCCATCGCTGCTTCCTCCTGACGTCACTGAGCCACCTAAATCCTACTTACGCTGTTCTCCCCAGCCACTCCCCCTTCCCTGAGGTGGATCTTGCCTCAACGTTTTGGGTCTTCAAACTTACAGCCCTTCTCAAAGAAGACTCAAAGAGGATTTCCTTTGAGGTTATTTTGGTAAGGAAACAAGGTGGCGGATTGTATGATAGATGCCAAAGCGTCAACACATGAGCTAGCCTGTTCCCTGATTCTCAAAGCAAACCTCTAATCTCCCTGTGGGCAGATATTTATTAAACACATCTGTGTGTACATCCTGCACGATGAGCTTGACAGGTGCATGTTCTTTCGCTTGAGAGGTCACAGGCTTGATAAAGATAGAGGAAATAGAAACGGTGCTTCACGCCTTCCGATGATTTCACAAAAGAGTAAGGGAAATGGATTACAGTTGATGGATTTTGTTTTCTATTTTCCAGTATCTCTTTAAATTTGATATGGAAATAACCTGAGGCATGAAATCAGTACACACAAAAATCTTCAGCTTTAATAATGTCTTCTACTTTCATTTAAAATCATTTTGTGCTAGTTTGTCAATACTAATTGTTTTGTCAATATATTTTGTATTTAGATATCACCTTCTTAAAGTGAGATTTCATGAACATATAAGGCTTTAAAACATGATATTGCTCTAGCTTATAGCCACTGATATTCTTACATTCTTTCTTTTGGTGATTTTACTTTTTTTAGACTAATCTCTTTAGTAAGGAGACTATGTTTACATTACTGCCCCTCAAATTGGAGGGACCATATTGTGTGAAAAAGCTGATAGGATTTTGGAAATTACAAATATTTTGTTGAGAGAAACAGATTAATGTGTGTGCAAGCTGCATATGTCTCAGTATTCTGAATTTTAAGTTGGGTGATACACTTTGCTACCGGTTTTTATCTTACTATATTTGAAGATTACAAAGATGTAACCTAAGAAATGTTAATATGGTGCCTTGATTGGAAAAAAAAACCCACTCCACATTTGTAGTAAAAAACAGGTGAACATGTGAATGTTCCCCCTAAATATTTTCAGAATTGGGAAGGGATCTGCAGGGGCCAGGAAGTGCTGTGCCATGGCTGGCCATCATGGAAATAGGCTGTTTTTAACTTCTTCTGGCTTTTTAGTATGTGTTTTTGTTTATAGAATAGAAAAAGTAAACCATAAATTGTTATATAAGACACATGTTCAATGAAAATATACCAATGATTTTGCTTTTTTAAAAAAAATTTGAATAATATCAAATGAATGGAAGATGTGTCTAATGGGAAGAAAAAATGGGTCTTTCCTTTTCTCTTGCCTTAGGCTAGCATAGAAAGAAGAAAAAAAAGCTTATTATTACTCCAATAATCTTTTTTTGTGTGTGTTTTTTCTCTGACTATTTTGATATTGTAAATTTTGTGTTTGTCATAATTAAAATGTTTCTAAAATCCACGATGAATAATGTCCTCTGAAATAAGTTGCCACTCAACATTAATTTTTTTATTTTTGTATTTAGTTGAAAGGTTTCTTTTGAACTTGCTCTTGAGCTACTAAGGATTGCTATATAGTGTTAAAGAATCACTTCATTCCACTCAAAGTTCATGCTATTCAGACTTGGCTGTGTCTTCACTGATTCTCAATTCCTTTCCTCAGCAGGAGGATGATTATCTGGAACTTATCCAAGAACATTATCCAGGCCACTTCCAAACCTGTCCTATGTTTGCTTTCCTCAAGCCCTCACTTTACGTGGTTTTCCTCCACTTCTGCAAATGATCTTGCCTCGTACTCTACTGAAAGATCCACCATGAGGTTCCTCAACTTAACTTTCCTAAAACCCAGTCCTAGTTTTCACACATCTGCACCTCCTTCAGTCATGGCTGAGAAGGGGTGTCCACATTTCTCTTCAAAGCTCATACTCCACTTATGCTCCTAAACATGAGCCATCTTCTCTCTACCAGGATTTTGCTCTATTGATTATAATTTATCTCTTACATGATGTGTTACACCCTCTCCTCCAAAGATTTTTCCTAAGTCTTCCAAACATCTGGCTTTTGGTAAAACCACCTTCCTTCTACCCTACCACCATCTCTATCTACTGGCCTTTCTTTTCACCAAGAAACTGTCTGAAGGGAATTTCTTGAGGTTTCTACTTTGTCGCCAATGTTTTGGCCCTTGAATACAACAGAAATGATTTTGAAGATTGTGCTGTTTCTCCTCAAAATCCTAGCTTATTTTGCCAATTAAGTTCTTTCCTACAAAAATGTCCTTGCCTCCAAGCTGCAATGGCCCAATTCCAGATTTCCAGTAAAGGAATGAAACCATTGTCGCCTACCCTGAGGATCCACAGAAATGCAAATGACCAGCTTGAGAAGAGGATGATTTAAACTGCTAGCCTGGCCACCTTGGGAAAAGTGCTGGGAAGTAGGGGTGGGAAGAGGGCCTGTGCTCAGGCTGACACTGGGGCCCAGGGCAAGGTTAGAATAGTAAGAGGTTTGGTGACTCCACCCTCAAGAACAAAAGTAAACAGCAGAAATTCGAAGAACTTTTCAATTACCAGCTCAGAAAGAAGTCAACCTGAAACTTTTAAGATTATGAAAACTTTGTAACTTTCCAATGTTTATTATTTTTGTATTATCCCATAAAAATTAGTGGTAAATTCCCTAAGAAGCATAGCAGAGGCAGCAAGGAATAGGAGGAAGCAGGAACACTGAGTCTCTTGTCATATCTGGATGTCTATGGAGGAGTGGGGGAGGTAAAGATAAAATCTTCAAAAAGTACACCAATATGATAATTTTGGGGTTTTCTTTTTAAAGAGGAATGTTAAAACAGAGGTGGGTGGCAAAGGAGGGAAAGAGAGTGGTGGAATAAGCGGGTCCTGAGAAGGGTTGCTGGGGCTTAATAATAGTTCTGCTCAGGTGGCTATGGTGGTTTCAGGATTGGCTGAGCCCCACCCCATCCCCATCCTCTGAATATATTATGCAAATCCTCCCATGACTCTGCCTAATAATTACCTGTAAAAACTTTCTGAAAATTTTCTGGCCCTCCCTATTCTTGAGAGGGTGAGTTCTTTCTTACTGTATTGTGGCCCTTGATACTCTGTCCCATGTTGTGGTTATTTTTGTGTGAGCCTTTTCCCCTGACAGATAGGATCCACATCGTGGTCATGACTGTGTCCCTCACTGCCTTAAACTACTGAAACACCTCCCACACTAAGAAAAGCCAATATTTGGTAGTCCTTTGTTTAGTTCTTGGAAGATCTTGACTTTGAATAATAAAAAATTGGAATCAGGATGTTGGGAGAGAATCAGGAAAAGTTGGGATTAGCTGTTCAGTGCGGAAAAATCAGATAAAGTATGATAGAGCAGAATAGAGATTTTGAAACTCAGCTTTGCGAAGCAAGTTAAACAAGGGTTACTTTTTTTTTGGTGTAGGAAACTTCTAGGTTGTTCTGTCTCCTGGAAAACAGTGGGGTCATGAGATTTTAACAACTTCATAAAATCAGAATGGCATCAAACATCTGGTATGTGTAATAGTCATGCTTCCTAGTACGTATATCCACAGCCCTTGAAGGAGGCAGCCCTGCACACCTCATAACAATGCACCTGGCATGGCATCGGCCCCTGTGGAGACCTGACCCATGCAGCCAACCCATTGCCCCCTAACTGGTAATTATGCCAATCAGATTATTTCCCAGGGAATTTGAAATTGAGAGGACAAGTGAACCGGAGAGAGCACTGTCTTGGTCCTGATGTTTTCTGGGTTCCTATTGATGGGACAACAATATGCCTACCCCAAAATGTGCCATTTTGGCATAAGGAATATTTTGAGCTGAAAGCAATTGAGAAATAGCAGATGCAAGAAAAACTCTTTCCCTTCTGCTTTTCTGTCTAAAAGTAGGCCATTACTTTCTATTTGTAAAGTTGTCTCCCTCTCTACTACCAGGAAAGGATCTACTTGGAAATGACTCTTATTACTGGAGAGGACACTTATGCACATAACACACCTTAATAGACAACCCTTACTTATATGTTTCCTAGCACCTTTCCATAACTTCCCCCCTCAACTCTGTTCTCCACAGGAAGCCCCATACCCCCTTTCCTTTGTGTAGCCTCTTCACACTTTATCACTTCTGTTAAGACGATATCGGCCAAAAATTCTAATTGCCTCCTGAGTCACATTTCTTTGTGAAGCTTTTGTGTACATATGTAATTAAATGTTTTTTCTCTTGTCAGTCTGTCTTTTATCAGTTTCATTCTCAGACATTGAACCTAGGAGGATAGAGGAAAAGTGTTTTTCCTTCCTTTCACTATTCTCCTCATAAGGTCATACTTAAATAAACTTCATTTCCTTTTTGTTTTGTGAGATTTTTGTTTCCTGTGATCATCCCTACTCCATTGTTTTCCTTGTTTGCCTTTAGTGAGTCCCTGTTCCTTGCCATCCAAGGCTTCATTTACAAATTATGCAAATATTTTACAATGAAAGAAAACAGGTATTACGACTTGTTGAACTATGAAGAGTAACACCCTAAAGGTTTTTTTTAAATAAACAAATAATAGAAAATGAATTATCTATCTAGAATCAAATTACTGCCAACCTGAGTTAGGCAAAAGAATTTTTTTTAGTGTGGTGTTTCTACCCCCTACTCTCCCATATCAAAGCCCTGTGTTCCTCAGTTCTCTGTTCTCATCCTTTCAAGTTGGAGATAAGAGAAGGACTTTGAGAAAATTAGTGATATAATTTTTTCAGGGTTTCAATTATAGTGATATAATTGTTTTTTCAGAATCATTTTGCCACATCATTGGTATGGGAAGAAAATATTGGAACTTGTATTTCTATTATACATTTTAGGAATCAGGCTGGAAAATAATTTATTAGAGACATCAGTAGTTTTACAATGCAGAAGAAATAGATTCTGATGTTTAAGTTCCAGCAATTTAAAAATTTCTCAGGAGGAAAATCAGATGTCATCCAAAATTGCTACACTATTTTATTTAAAATACTGAATTATCAGCAAAAATTATGAGACCTGCATAAAAACAGGAAAGTATGACTGAAATTCAGGAAAATCATCAGCCATTAGATGCTCTAAGTGGCTTGTTGGATTTAGTATACAACTAATTCAAAACAACTAGTATAAGTATGTTTTAAAACTTAAAGATGAAATGACTCAACAAATATGGACTCTAAATAGAGAAATATAAACTATGAAAAAGAAACAAAAAATTTTAGAGTTGAAAAATATAACAACAATTTAAAAATCTACTGTATGGGTTCCATAGCAAATTTGTGATGGCAGAACAAGGAATCAGTGAACTTGAAGACAGACTAATAGAAAATATCCAACCTAAAGAATAGAAGAAAGACTGAAGAAAAATGAACAAAGCTTTTGGGACTTGTGGGACAGAATCAAAGTATACCAATTTATGCTGGGAGCCCCAGAAGGAAAGGAGGGATGGAAGGGTATAGAAAAAATATTTGAAGAAACAATGTCCTAAAACTTCCCAAATCTGTTTAAAATCTTAATGCACACATCAAAGACACTCAGCAAACACCAAGTAGAATAAACATAAAGAGAGGCACAACTAGATACATCTTAGCCTGCTGAAAGACAAAAACAAGAAAATTTTGAGGCAGCAAGAAAATAACAACTCATTTTACACAAGGGAATCACAGTAAAATTAACAGCTGACCTCTCATTAGAAACAAAAGATACTAGAGGGTGGTAAAAGGATATATTCAAAATGCTGAAAGAAAAAACCTGTCAATCAAGAATTCTATATGTAGCAAAACTGTTCTTCAAAATGAAGGTGACACTTACCATAAGTGGACCTGTGTTGGAAGTGTGCTAATTACTGACAGGTCCCATACAGCCAGCAGCTTTGTGCAAAACTCAAAGTAAAAGAAGGTTGTCAGACAGATGCAGGGCACCTGGCAAGTCACCCATCATCTCCAGTTGGAAAGCAGCTCTTACTCAGTGCTAACACTGGGTCATCAAATGATCACCACAGTAGAGGGCTGTTGTAAAACGCTAGATCTGAAGTTCTTCTAAAATAAAACCTCAGAAAATATGACCTCATTATTTTCCTAACTTCAGAGCTCTTTTGTCTGCTTCATAGAGGTAGAAAGAAGCTTATTAGAGCAGTAGCGGAGAGAAAATAAATCATTCAAAAAATATCTGCCCTCTCCTTCAGCCATAATGCCTGGCGCTTTACATCCCTGGGCCACTGTTTGTTGTTTTTGTTTTCTGCACATCTTTGGGGTTGGATCAGCACAGCAAGACAACAGTACCTACTAATGCATCATCTTGTCAGGAACTTTCACATTTTTCTGTAGTTTAGTAAATTTTTAAAATACAAAAAAGATGAAGATGACAATATGTGCCAGAAAAAGCAATTGACAAGATCCAACACTGATTTATGGTAAAATGCTCAGCATACTAACAGTAGAAGGGAACTTTGTCAGTGTGATAAAGTGCATCTATGAATACCAACAGATAACAACATGTTTATGGTGAAAGACTCTGTGCTTTCCTTCTGAGAATAAAAAATATGGCCATGCCACCTTGAACATACCTTATGTCTGATTTCAGAAAGTAGGGAGGGGCCGGGCATGGTGGCTCATGTCTATAATCCCAGCACTTTGGGAGGCCAAGGTGGGCAGATCACCTCAGGTCAGGAGTTCAAGACCAGCCTGGCCAACATGGCAAAATGCCATCTCTACTAAAAATACAAAAATTAGCTTGGCATGGTGGTGGGTGCCTATAGTGCCAGCTACTCAAGAGGCGGAGGTAGGGAGAATTGCTTGAACCTGGGAGGTGGGGCCTACAGTGAGCTGAGATCCTGCCACTGCATACCAGCCTGGGTGACAGAGTGAGACTCTGTCTCGGAAAAAAAAAAAAAGAAACCAAGGAGGGCAAGAAGGGACAGAGCTCATTAGTACTTGAATGGGAGAATACATAAGGATGTCCATTCTCAATTCTTTCAGTCAACATTTTACTGGAGATTCTAGCTAGTGTAACAAGGAAAGAAAAATAAATCAAAGGCATATTGATTGAAAAGGAAAAATTAAAGATATCTTTATTTACAGATTACTCGGTCTTATACATAAAAAATCCTACTAGGACCTAATAAATGAATTTAACAAGGTCACAAAATACAAGATCAATATATAGAAGTCAGTTATATTTTTATATGCTAGGAACTAGGAATCTGAAAATGAATTTTAAAAGACAGTTGCAGCTGGGCGTGGTGGCTCACGCCTATAATCCCAGCACTTTGGGAGGCTGAGGTGGACGGATCAAGAGGTCAGAAGTTCGAGAGCAGCCTGGCCAACATGGTGAAACACTGTCTCTACTAAAAATACAAAAATTATTTTTGTGTGTGTGTGTGGTGTGGTGGCGGGCACCTGTAATCCCAGCTACTCAAGAGGCTGAGGCTGGAGAATAGCTTGAACCTGGGAGGCGGAGGTTGCAGTGAGCCAAGATTGTACCACTGCACTCCAGCGTGGATGACAGAGCAAGACTCCATATCGGAAAAAAAAGAAAAAAAAAAAAACAAAAAGAAACAGTTCCACTTACAATAACATGAGAAAGAAGACAATATTTAAGAATAAATTTTAAAAAACAAGCATAAGACCTTTGATCTATAGATTAAATGTCATCTCTATCAATATCTTAGCAAGCATTTTTATAGGAATTGAGAAGTCAATTTTAAAATGGAAATACAGGCCGGGTGCAGTGACTCAAGCATGTAATCCCAGCACTTTGGGAGGCCGAGGGGGTGGATTGCTTGAGCTCAGGAGTTGAAGACCAGCCTGGGTAACATGGCAAAAACCCATCTCTACCAAAAATACAAAAATAAGCCAGGCATGGTGGCTCACACCTGTGGTCCCAGCTCCTCAAGAGCCTGAGGTAGGAGGATGGCTGGAGCCCAGGAAGTCAAGGCTGCAGTGAGCTGTGATCACACCACTAAACTCCAGCCTGGATAACAGAATGAGACCCCATCTCAACAATAAATAAAAAAAATAAAATAAAACGGAAATACATATCAAAAACAATCTTGTAAAAAAAGGTTAAGAGTTATTACAATACTAATTTCAAAACTTATAAAGCTATAATAATAGAATGTATGTAATATTGGCATAATGATAGACACTTAGATCAATGAAATAGAGGGTACAGAAATTAATGTATTTACAATCAGTTGGTTTTCAGCAAAGATGACAAAGCAGAGCAATAGTGAAAGGGATGCTTTTTTTAAAGAAATACTACTGGAATAATTGCATATTCGTATGCAAAATACTGAACTTAATTTCTTACCTCACACCATGCAGAAAAAAATTAATATATATCACAGACCTACATGTAAGAGCTAAAATTATATCTAAAAACAGTAGAAAATCTCTGCAACCTTGCTTTTGGAAAGGTTTCTTAGATACAACACCAAAATTGTGATCCATTAAAGAAGAAATTGATAAATCGCATTTTATAAAAATGAAAAGTTTTGCTCTCTAAAAGATACAAGTAAGAAAGTGAAAAGACAAATAGCAGCCTGTGAAAAAATTCCTAGGTCAAATATCTGATAAAGGTCTTGTATCTAGAATATATAAAGCATGCTAAATGTCAAAAATAAGATAAGAAATTCAATTAAAAATAAAATGTTTTAATAGAGATTTCACTGAAAAGGCATATGAATGATTAATAAGCACATGAAAAGATGTTCAACTATTAATCATTAGGGAAATGCAAATTATAACCACAATATGATACCAGTACACTACCAGTAAAATGGATATAAGCCAAAAATTGACAATACACAGTGATGACAAAGATGTGAAAAAACTGCAACTCTCATAAATTGCTAAATGTGTAATGGTATACACACTTTTTGGAGTCCTTTAGCAACTTCTTGAAAACATAAACATAGCCAGACACAATGTTGCATGCATGTAGACCCAGCTACTCAGGTGGCTGAGGCAGGAGGATCCCTGGAGTTCAGGAGTTCTGGGCGATAGTGCACTATGCTGATCAGGTGTCTGTACCGTTATGCATCACTATGGTGACCTCCTGGGAGGAAGGGACCACCAGGTTGCCTCAGAAGAGGGGAGTGGGAAACAGCAGGTCAAAACTCCTGTGCTGATCAGTAGTGGGATTGCACCTATCAATAGCCACTGCATGCCAGTCCAAACAATGTAGAGAGGCCTAGTCTAAAAAAAAAGTTATATATGTAAATATAAACTTATACTGTATGACCCAGCAATCCTACTTCAATAGAAATAAATATGTATGTCCACAGAGACTTTTACATGAACAATAGTAATATTGTTAATAATAGCAAAACATTGGAAATAATCTAAATATTTATGAGCTGATGATTGACAAAACAGAACATGGCATACTTGAATACTATTCAGCTCTAAAAATAATGAACTACTGATACATGGCACAGTATGGATAAATCTCTAAAATATTATGCCAAGAGAAAAAAAGGCAGACAAGAGGCCTCATTTGTATGATACCATTTATATGAAACTCCCAAAAAGGGAAAAAATATAGAGATAGAAGACAGATCAGTGATTACCTTAGACTGGGATGGGAGGATTTAATACAAGTGACTGAATGTTTTCTGGTGATGTTAATGTCCTAAAAGTGGATAGTGGTAATGGTTATACAACAATACATTTATTAAAAATAATACAGTTCTAATGGGTATATTTTTATGGAATATAAATTAGACCCCAATAAAGCTATTATAAATTTAAAAATTTTGAATAATGACATAAGCACATCTTAGAACTTGCTTATATGAAGACTTAATAAATTTGAAAACATTTTCTAACATGATTAAAAATATTCCTAATGGCATTTCAGTGGATCAGAACCCAGCTATTAAACATCAAAAAAAAAAAAAAAAAATTTGTGAGGAAAACTGTTTGACCTCAGAGAAGCCAGAAATTCACTGGAGAAAAAGACTAAATTACAATCTTTGCATAATTGGTGGATGGAATTGATTTTTTTTTTTTTTTTTTTTTTTTTTTTGAGATAAGGTCTTGCCCTGTCAGAAAGCTAGAGTGCTGTGGTGTGACCATAGTTTACTGCAGCCTCAGACTCCTGGGGTCAAGCAGTCCTGCCTCAGCCTCCTGAGTATCTGGGACTACAGGCGTGTGCCACCATGCCTGGCTAATTTTTACATTTTAGGTTTTTTTGTAGAGATGGGGTCTCACTATGTTGCCCAGGCTGGTCTTAAACCCCTGGCCTCAAGTGATCTTCCCCTTTTGGCCTCCCAAAGTGTTGGGATTATAGGTGTAAGCCATAGCGCCCAGCCCAGGAATTGAAATTTGAGCATCGTAATTGATTACATAGAGCCTATTTTGTATTTCTTCCATATTTTTTCCAGTGTCTATTTTAATGACTATATTCATTAAAGCCAAGTATGGGGGTGAACTGCCCTTAGAGTTTGAATTCTTCTATGACCAACCATTAAACCAAGATTTTCAAGTAGTGAAGCACAGTCCATCACATAACTTTCACTAACATTTATTCCAATTGTCTATACTACATATGTCCACATTATATATCTTTTTTCTTGTACTCATAGATTTTCTATATTTGTACTTTATAATATACATAATTTAGAACACGATTACACTTAAAGAATTTAAAATAAGTAAATTTGGAAATATATCCTCAAAAGTGTTAGTAAGAGAGATGTGTGAGTGAGACCTCAAAGTTTTAGTAGAATATCTTTAGATAAAATGTTCATTATTTCCCTGCCATTTTTGTGTATTTTGTTGTCGTTTTAGTTTTTTCTCTTCTGTCTACCCCAATTACTAGAAGTAAGTCTTTGAAAGACCATATTTTAATCTTGTTCTTTTGCGTTTTTCTTTGTCTTATAGACCACTTAAATTATTTAGCTCCAATGAATTTGAATCTCAGATACACTGATTATCAGAGACAGTGATCATTATTGTGATTCAAACTGAGAAAAGTCAATGAAATCTCCAGTGGTATTGAGAGGAGTAGCCTTCTTTGGACATTTCTAAATGATGTAAAAGTAGGACATAAATAACAAAAACACAACAGGAAGAAAGACAAGGAAATTCCTATAATGTAGAGAATTTGATAAAAGAAAAATATCTGCCCACACAGAATTAATTCATTTTTATGGTCCATTGAAAACTTGATTTTTAAAATCATAGGCATTTAATGATTTACTGTTTGGCCTTGGAAAAGTCACTTATTTTTCCATTGTCTCTTTCCCACATCTATGAAAATGAGGTTTAATATACTTCTGCATTTCTTACAACATTATTAACGTTTAAACTTAAAAAAAAGTGTGAACTATGTAAGCTTCTGAACTTTTTGTATAAGTATGCTAGTGTTCCTACGCTAGTGTGCATAAACACAGAGGGCTTTAGTATCAAAGAGTTTATGTCAGGAAAGAACTTCTTATTTCTACTTTACATTAACTTTTTGCCCCCCCTTTCTATTTGTTAAGATTGGTAAAAATTTCTTTATCAACTAACATAATTTGTAATCCCATAGATAACATAATCACCAGTATTTTATCAACTTCTTGTAAATCTTATTTTTTTTTTTTTCAAGACAGGGTCTTGCTATGTCACCCAGGCTGCAGTGCAGTGGCAAGATGTCAGCTCCCTGCAGTCTAAACCTCCCCAGCTCAAGTGATCCTCTTGCCTCAGCCCTCCTGAGTGGCTGGGACCACAGGCATGTGCCACCATGCCTGGCAAATTTTGTTTATTTTTATAGAGATGAGGTCTCCCTATGTTGCTCAGGCTGGTCTTGAGCTCCTAGGCTCAAGCAATCCTCCTACCTCAGCCTCTCAACGTGCTGGGATTACAGGCATGAGCCACTGTACCCAGCCTCTTCTCCCTTTTTTGAAACCACTAGAAATAATTTTCTTTAGATGGTATGTCATAATCTCATTAGTCAAATACTTAAATTTAATATTTTAATCCAATGTTTTTTTCAATTATGAGCTTTCTAAAATTATAGAATTTTAGGACTAGAGGAATCTTAGAGATTATAAATCAGTATTAATACTGGCCTAATAACTCTCAGCTTAAATCCCTTTCTATTCAACCTTTTGATTTCCCTTATAGAGAAGAAGAAATTAATAAGATTCAGTCATTTCACCATGTTTGCTGTATATATGTGTATATGCATGTGACTAAATTTTCCAAGTTTAAAATAATGTAAATATTGAAAATGTTATATGGATAAAATATTGGAAGAAAAAAAGTGCAGTTATGCCAATAATTCTCCTCCTCACATTTAAAAATGACTACTTTATCTAACTACTACTTTACAATATTATTTGGCTATTGAGCAGGTGATAGCCTGAGGTATTGTGTATTTAACCTTTGATATGGGTACACTGTAATTTTTTATGTTCTTAAAATTGAATTGCAACCTATTGACTATGGCTTTTGTGTTTTAAAAGCTGATAAATTGTGTTTAATATAGTTGGTGGAAGAGCAGAGCTTAAAGTCAGGAGGTGTGGGTGACTTGTAGCCTTGCCTGTCCTGCCTGCTTCCTCAAGTCTTGGGCAGGGCATTCAATCTTTATGGCCTGTGTTTACCCATCTATAAAATGACTCGGTCGGGCAGAAATATTTCCTGGCCTAGGTTAATTTGTGTATAAAATGAAATACTACATGGTCTCAGTCTATATTTTGATTTTTTTTTATTTTGAAAGAAATTTCCCAAAAATGTTTATCACATTGCTATAGCTCTTAAGTCTATTTTCACCCCCTTGTTAGTTTTCAATTTTTCCAGAAGCTATGTTTGAATAGACTTTTCTCTTGCCTTCACTTTTTTCTTTTTCTTTTTTTCTTTCTTTCTTTTCTTTTTTTTTTTTTTTTTGAGACAGACTTGCTCTGTCCCCAGGTTGGAGTGCAGTGGCACCATCATGGCTGGCTGCAGCCTTGGTCTCCCAGGCTCAAGTGATCCTGCTACCTCAGCCTCCTAAGTAGCTGGGACCACAGGCACAGGCCACTACACTTGGCCATTTTTGTTATCATTATTGTTATTTGTAGAGATGAGGTCTCACTATATTGCCCAGGTTGGGATCAAACTTCTGGTTTCAAGAGATCCTCCCACCCCGCACTCCCAAAGTGCTGAGATTACAGGTATAAGCCACTGTGCCTGGGTGACTCTTTTTTTGTTTGTTTGTTCGAGATATGCCTTTCTGCTTTACTCCTACTTATATCTTGCCTTCCTGTCCCTAACTCTAGGACCTTACCCCTACCTTAACAAGGGAGCAGCTGTTTACTGGGAAAACAAAAAACAAAAAACAAAAAAACCACTGACTGATCTTCTTCCATGCCTGTTGAGGAGCCACTAACTGTAGTCATCTCCCTTTACTGGAGAGAGGGTAGAATAGAAACCTTTGCGGGCATTGGAGCCAGACTGCCTGGGTTTGCATCTGGTCTCTCCACTCAGCAGCTGAATGATCTTGAACCACAGTTTCTCCATTTGCAAAATGAGAAGAACGGTGTTACTCAAACATTGTTGTGAGTATTTAATGAGTTAAAAGAGCTAAGACTCTTAGGATAGTGTCTGGCACATAGTAATTGCTACTGACTCTCATAAAGTGGCAGTGACTTCAGCACAGGCTGGAAGAGAGGATAAAGCTGAAGCAGGGGAACAACACTGGGTGTGTGGAATGCTGTGTTCTTACAGTTTCTGGGCCTTTTGCAATGGCACTCAATTCCTTGCTTCCTGCTCTTTTCCTGCTATCATCCTGGGATGTAAATGTTGGGCAAAAGCCTGATGAGAAGAGGAAGACTGGCATAATTTGTGGTTGATGTTCCTTTTATTTAATTTGAAAGAAAGGCTACCTATGGCAACTTTTTCTCCCAGTACATTTCCTGTTTGAAACATGATTTTTTGTCTTCTACCATGCTTCTGAACTGGCATGCCATAATTATTATGCTCTAAGACCTTAAGATCTTAGAAAAAAGCCCAAGAATTGTCCTTTGGACAGGCCTATTTATAATATTATTCCATTTGAAAAACAACACTGGAAAAACTGTTCTTAGCAAAGAATATTAATTGACAAAAACATTTCTTTGCTAAGAATCTGAGGGAAGCAATCTGTTCTTAGCTCTTTCAATCCACAAAATAGATTTAGCCTCTAATGAACAAAGCCAATTATTTATTTTCAATACTACCTTTAAAAAGCCTTTGTTTTTTATAACAGAGCTCTTTTTCTATTCTCTATCAAAGCAAACATTTTAAATACAGCAGGTCTTTTTATAAGAAAAAGGCAGCCAAATCCAATAACAGGATTCTAGTTTGAGTGTAAAACATACTTTCCACCTCAATATCTAAGTATGTAGATTTTTAAAATAAGAGGGTATTTATCCATTTTGATTAAGAAGTACCATTATGCCAAATGTTCTGTAGAGTGAGCATGACAAATATGTCATATGAAAAGAAGGCACATAAAAAGATTTTTGCTGGTAAAATGTTAAAATTCTATGGTAGTTAGAAAATTATAATATTGCACATTCTTGATGAACATGGAAGATACTAAAATTAAATCTGGATAAATCAATCACTAACTTTTCCTCTTACTCTTCTAAGGTGGAAGTAAAATAATACTAAACAATATTGACAAAAGGCCAATCAATTAGTATATGTACCTTTTCAGATCATAAATACTGTGTTTGAAGTTCAAAAAGAAATATGTCAACAAAAGAAAGAATTAAAATTCCTGAGCCATAGGATGTCACATAGCAAAGAATTTGGCCTTTTAATAAAACATCTTCAGCATATATTTTATTTCAAATATGTTACTAAGAGGAAAACAATCATATTGCATGGTTATGTCAGAAATCAGTAGACCTTTCTGTATGTATAAGGCAACTACATTCTGTACTTACTTTGTAAACTTTTAATTAGATACTTCTGATTTACTTTAAAATTTTTGGTGTGATATTTAGTTAGAAAATATTATTTTAAATACAATTCATTCAGAAGATATCTTGATTTTGTGTCTTGCATATGTTCATTTAGGGTTCTATAGTTCATTTTGGTGAATTGACAGTCCTAGAAATAAAAATTCCATTTTTCCAAAGGCTCAGAAGAAGAGATGTTGAAATCTCTCTAGTTTGTCCAAACCTGGGACTGTAGTGTAATCCACTCACCCCAGTATTATAATAGTAGTGCAGATTCTCTTTCAAGATATCTTTCCCTAGAATTGCTGGTCTATTTGTTTATATAGCCTATACAGGGGGTAATTGTCATTGTCAAGTATGGTACTTTTTCTTTCTTTTTTCTTTCTTTTCTTTGAGACAGAGTCTAGCTCTGTTGCCCAGGCTGGAGTGTAGTGGCACAATCTTGGCTCACTGCAAACTCTGCCTCCTGGGTTCACACCATCCTCCTGCCTCAGCCTCCCGAGTAGCTGGGACTACAGGCGCCCGCCACCATGCCCGGCTAATTTTTTGTATTTTTAGTAGAGACGGAGTTTCACCGTGTTAGCCAGGATGGTCTCAATCTCCTGACCTTGTGATCCACCTACCTTGGCCTCCCAAAGTGCTGGGATTACAGGCGTGAGCAACCGTGCCTGGCCTCTTTTTCCTTTTTTTAAGAGACAGGGTCTCACTGTGTCACCCAGGCTGAAGTGCAGTCTTGCTATAAACATTCTATTTTATTAGTGGTTATTTTGTTAATCTTTAACTGTGCCTAATTTAGAAATTAAACTTTATCATAGGTATGTAAGTATAAGAAAAAATAGTATATACCGGGTTTGGTACTATTAAAGGTTTCAGGCATCCACTGGGGGTCTTGAATGCATCTCCCGAGGATAAGGGGGGACTATTATGCATGTATTTATTTCTTTATTCATCTGCCTGTTGATGGACATTTGAGTTGTTTCAGTTTTTCGTTATGATGAGTAATGTATGTATATTTATGTACAGTTTTTTGTGGAGGTGTACATTGTTTCGCTTGAAATTGCTGGGTCCCAGACTAAGTTTATGTTTAGCTACTTAACAGTTAAGAAACTGCCAAACAGTTTTCCAAAATGGCTATACCATTTTACACTCCTGCCAGCAATGTGTAACGTTTCAGTTACTCTACTTTCTTGTCCACACTTGATATTATCAACATTTAAATTTTAGGCCGGGTGCTGTGCCTCATACCTGTAATCTCAGCACTTTTGGAGGCTGAGGCAGGAAGATCTCTTGAGCCCAGGAGTTCAAGACCAGCCAGGGCAACATAGTGAGACCTCATCTCTACTAAAACTGATAGTAATAAAAAAAGAAAAACAGCTGACTGTGGTGGCATGTGCCTGTGGTCCTAGCTACTCAGGAGGTGAGGTAGGAAGACGCTTGATCCCAGGAGGTGGAGGCTACAGTGAGCCATAATTGCACCACTGCACTCTAGCCTGCACGACAGAGAAATACCTTGTCTAAAAAAGTAATAATAATAAATGTTATCCATTGTAATGTGTGTGTAGTGGCATCTTATTGTAATTTAAATTTGCATTTTCCTGATGACTAAGGATGTTGAACATTTTTTAATATGCTTATTGAGCATTAGTATGTCTTCTATTGTGAAGCATATGTTCAAATAATCTACCCTTTCTAAAATTAGGTTGTCTTACTATTGAGATTTTAAAAATTCATTATGTATTTGGATACAAGTGCTTTGTCAGATATATGTATCATAGATATTTTCTCCTAGTATTTTGTTTACAACTTAGGTTTCTGAACAGTTTTTATGACAAAAGTTTTAAATTTGATAAAGTCCACTATATTAAGTTTTTCTTTCATTTATGCTTTTGTTTTATATATATATATATTTGAATCAAGGTCTTACTCTGTTGCCCAGGCTATAGTACGGTGGTTTGATCTCAGCTCCCTGCAGCCTTGATTTCCTAGGCCTAAACAGTCCTCCTGCCTCAGCCTCCTGAGTAGCTGGGACTACAGGTGTGGGCCACCACACCCATGTTTTTTATATATATATATGTTTTATTTTTTGTGGAGATGAGGTTTTGCCATCTAACTCATCTAACCATGAGGTTACCCATGCTGGTCTCAAACTCCTGAGCTCAAGCAATCCACCCACCTTGGCCTCCCAAAGTGCTGGGATTATAGGTGTGAGCCATTGCACCCAACCTATAATTTTGCCTATGTTAATTTTTGTGTATGATGTGAGGCATCACATCATGCACATGTTCACCATGTTGGCCAGGCTGGTCTCGAACTCCTAACCTCAGGTGATCCACCCACCTTGGCCTTCCAAAATGCTGGGATTACCGGCTTGAGCCATCGCGCCTGACCTCTTTTCCTATAATTTAATTTTTTGGCTTTGATATCACGCAAATACCAACATTATAAAAAGATTTGCGGTGTATTCGTTTCTCCTTTAATTTCTGAAAGAGTTTGTATGGGATTGATATTATTTATTCCTCAGAAGATTGATAAAAGTTACCAGTCAAATGGTCTAGATCTGGAATTTTCTCTTTGAGGAAGTTTTTAATAATGTAATTGAGTTAATAGATATAAGGAATTCAGATCTGCTGTTCTTCTGGAGTTATTTTTGGTAATTTGTGTCATTTAGGAATTTGGACATTTCATCTACATTGTTGAATTTTGTGGCATAAAGTTGTTTATAGTATAGCGTTTTCATGGTATATCTTTTGCCGTTCTTGTATTTTTTACCTATACTTTTGTTTGTATTTAAAGTGGGCTTTTTGTAAATACCATATTGTTTGTCTTATTTTATCAAGTTTGCCAATCTCTTCCTTTTAATTATAGTGTTTATGTCATTTACCTTTAATATACTTAAAAATATGGTTGAATGTAAGCCTACCATCTTGCTGGTTTTTTTTACTTGCACCGTCTATTATTTTTTTATTTTCTTTGCCTTTTTCTGCTCCCTTTTTATTATGTTTTATTCTACTTTATCTGTACTATGAGATTATTAATTATAATTTTTAGTGGTTCCTCTAGAATTTGTAGGTTAGCTCATTACAGTATATCTTAAATTATGTTTATCAGTTTATTCATTATATAAAACCCTTAACACACGATATTTCCATTTCCCTTCTTCTATAATTTGCCATTGTTATAATTTCTTTTTCATCTCTATGTATGCAGTAAACACTGCTACATATATTTTCCATCTGTTATCATGTTTCTTTCTTGCTCTGTTGCCCAGGCTGGAGTGCAGTGGCACAATCTTGACTCGCTGCAACCTCCACCTCCCAGGTTCAAGCGATTCTGGTGCCTCAGCCACACGGATAGCTGAGATTACAGGCACACACCATCAAACCTGGCTAATTTTTTATATTTTTAGTAGACAGGGTTTGGCCATGGTTTCAAACCCCTGACCTCAAGTGATCTGCCCACCTTGAGCTACCTGAAGTGCTGGGATTATAGGCGTGAGCCACTGTGATTGGCGTTTCTTTAATAATTCTTACGGTGCAGGTCTTTCTTTAATAATCCTTTTTGGGCAGCTAGAAGTCTCTTCACTTTTATTTGCCTGAAAAAATTTTTGTTTTGTCTTTATTCTTCAAAGATATTTTCATGGAGTGTGTAGGATTATAAACTGACAGGTTTTTTTAAAAAAAAGAAACATTTTTTCAGCACTTTGCAGATGTTCTATCATTTTTTTTGACTTGTATAGTTTCTTAGAGTGATCATTCTTATCTGTAAAGTCTGTGATCATTCTTCTCTGTGTTTTTCTATATATAATGTCTCCCTTCCTGACCCCACCACTGGCTGCTTTTAAGATTTTTTTATGACAGTTTTTTTTTTTTTTTAACAATTTGATTATTGAATGCCTTTGAATAGTTTTATTAAGGCTTGTAATTCTTGGTTTGTGGTTCATTGGTATTCTTCAATCTGTGATTTTATCTTTTTTTTCAGATTTGAAAACATTTTGACTTTTATTTTTTAAAATATTTTTCTTCATTCCCTCTCCTTTCTTCTAGCACTCCACTTACATGTATATTAGTATTCTTGGTATTACCTGATATATCATGGAGGTTCTGTTAATTTTTTGGTCTTTTTTCACTCTGTGTTTCATTTTAGATAATTTCTATTGTTGTGTCTTTAAGTTCATTGATTTTTTTTTTCTTCTGCAGTATGTAATTTGCTTTTAATTCCATCCAATGACATTTTCATTTTACATATTATATTTTTTTCAGCTCTAGAAATTTTCTCTTTTTTCATTATGTTTATGTTTTCTTTTAAGCCCTGTAGCATACTTATAACACTTATTAGATCTATTTTCAAGTTCTTTCATACTAATCCTATCATTTTTGCCATTTCTCTATCTTTTATTTACTAGATTTTTTTGTGCTTTTTAAAATTGATACATAGTAGATATATATATTTTTAGGGTACTTGTGATAATTTGATACATTCATATAATCAAATCAGGGTAATTGGGATATATATCACCTTAAATATTTATCTTTATGTTATGAACATTTGAATTATTCCCTCCAAGCTATTTCAAAATGTACAATAAATTAATATTAACTGTAGTCACCCTACAGATCTATAGAATACCAGGTCTTATTTCTTCTGTTTAATTGTATATTTGTACCCATCACTATTTATGGATTTTTATTTTGTTCATTGATCAACTTTTTTGTCTGATTCCTGGTGCTTCTAGTGTTTTTTGAGTGGATACAGGATATTGTAAATGTTAATATTGTTGAATGCCTGATTTTTCTGTCTTTTAAAAAAAATAGTTTTGGGCCTTGTTTTGGCAGGCAGTTAAGACTTATGGATCAGGTTGAGGCTTGTTTTTAAGCTTTGGTAGAATGTGTGTGGAGTAGGCTTTACTGTAACAAATTTTAGTTTTTCTACTAAGGCTCCTGAGGTCTCTCCTGTGAATGACTGGGGTGATTCACAAAGACTTTCCACCTTAACTAGTAAGAGGTCAAACATCTTCATCCCTGTGTGAACTCAAATAACTCCTTGACTTTTATCTTCCTGTTCCATTTTTGTTGGGATTTGTACTACTTTCCTCTCTGCACACACCTCTCGGTATTCAGCAAAGACTCAAGAAGAGCTACATGCAGATTTATGAACTGATTTTGTGCATAGCTCCCTCTTTTTTATAACTCTGCTTCACAACTTCCAGAGGCCTTCCCTTCCCTGACTGCTGATCTCTGTTTCCTGAAGCTCACTAATGCTTGAGAATGCCCTCCCTGTTGTATGGCCTGAAGTATACCTCTAGTCAGAAAGCTGTGGCAATCATGAGTTCCACCCAACTTGTTTCATTTTCTTCAGTGATCACAGACATGCTTTGCCTGTTATCCAATTTGTGAAAACATGGGTTTTATATATTTTCTCCAGTTTTCTAGTTGTTTACAGTGGAAGGGTAAGCCTGGTCTTTGATACTGCATTATAGCCAGAAGCAGATGTCTGGTTTGTATTCTTAATTTTGTTATTACTATCTTAATCCCTTAGAAAAAAATTATAACAATTTACATTTTTGTTTATGTATGCCCTTATGCATTGGATATGTTGACTCCTTCTTTCTTGAAAGGTTCTCTTCCACCAGTTTCTAGAATATCATACTAATCTGATTTTTCTCCATTTTCTCTTGCTATTTCTTTTAAGATTCCTTTTTACCTCATCATCCTTTACCTTAGCATTATATCTTGGAATTTTTCAAGGCTTAGTTCTAAGTACTCCTGTCTGTCTGTCTGTCTGTCTGTCTATCTATCTATCTATCTATCTATCTATCTATCTATTCATTCTCTTTCTAGGAAATCTTACCTATCACATTAAAGATCACCAAGGACTTTCAAACTTCTGTTTCCAGCCTAGCCCTCTCTTACATGCTCTAAACCCTCCTGCCTGCTTTGACATCTCTAAGGCAACTCAAAGTCAAGTTAATGAAATTGCTATCTTCTCACATTCCCTGACACCTGCCTCCAAATCTGGCCCTTTTCCAGTGTTTCGTATTTCAGTGAATTATTCCTCCATCCCATCTAGTTGTGCTGTTAAGAAATGAGGAAGAGATCTTGGACAGTTTCCTTTTCCTTATTCCGCTGCAATCCCTGACCCTACCTCCTTGTATATTCTCTCCATCAGCAAGTACTGTAGTTTTACCTCTTAAGTCTTTTGACCCTATTTACTTCTCATCATTGCCACTGAATTAGTTTAAGCTACATATCATGTTTCATCTGATCTACTGTAACAGTCTCCTAAGTGGCCTCTGTATATCTCCTCTAATCCTCCACCCAAATCTGCTCTCAATACCCCAGGCTGAAGTGACCTTCCAAAGATCAGATCTGAGCATGTCAGCCCCTTCCTTAAATCTCCTCCATAGATTCTTATTGATTTTAGGATAAAGACTCTAATCCTAAATAAAGCCTAAAAGACTCTCTGTGTTTTGGCCATTGTCTACCTCTCCTGCTTCTTCTCTACCACAGTGATCTTGTCTGTGCTCCCCAACTGGCTTCTTTCAGTTTTTGGAAAATGCCCCACTTCCTTCTTTTTTTTTTTTTTTTGAATAAAGTCTCACCCTGCCACCCAGGCTATAGTGCAGTGGTGTGATGATGGTTCATTGCAACCTCGACCTCTTGGGCTCAAGCTGTCCTCCTACCTCAGCCTCCCAGGTAGCTAAGATTATAGGCATGTGCTACCACACCCAGCTAATTTTTGTATATTTTTAGAGATAGGGTCTTGCCATGTTGCCCAGACTGGTCTCAAACTCCTGAGCTCAAGCACTCCTCCCGCCTCAGTCCCCCAAGCTGTTGGGATTATAGGTATGAGCCACTACTCCTGGTCCCCCATTTCCTTCTTGCCATAGGATCTCAGGATATGCAATTCTGTTTATTTTTTCCTACCTTTAAATCACACTCTCCTCCAGGTTAACTCCCATTTATAATATCTATAGATTCCAGCTTTGCCACCTCTTCAAGAAAACCCCTTTTTCCCTTTAAATACACACTTTGTTTATAATTGTATAAAACTGATTATGTCACTGCCACTTTGTCCCCCAGTGAAAATAAGATCCATATCCTCAGCACTAGGTCCTACATAAATATTTTTGAATGGATAAGTGAATGAATTACTCAATGGTTTCCATTTATTTTTATAGAATCAGGAACATAATTAGTCATAAATGAAAATTTGTTGAACACTTTGTGAATTGTTGCCTAATGTGCATCATCATTTCATCTGTTCTGAATGTCTATTTATGGCCTTTAAAATGAGGTTTATATTTTATTGAAATTATAGTATAGACAATTTTAGATAAACTCTCACTGTGAGGTCAGATTATTATTTCTTTATTATTTTTATGTATTTCAAAAGCCTTTATTCATTTTTGGTCAGAGAAAAGGACAATCTCAAGGTCAACTTTTCACTTAATTATACATTTGAACTTACAGGATTCACTGCCCTAGATACTGTACCTACTGACAACACAAAATGAGCTCCCTCCTAGTCCCTAAAGTTGCATGTTGAAAGAATAAGCAGAGTCCCTTGCAATAGCCAACACTGGTACTTATCCTAGGTATAAGGTGAAATAGAAAAACAGAAGCAAAAACGGCCAAGAGCATCATAACTTGATAGCCCGACAAGTACAAATATCACTGGAACAAATAAAGTTGTGGACACTGAATTTTTTTTAAAAGGCAAGTTCATAAGCATAAAAAACTTAAACTGGTTGCGCAAGATTAACTACTCTGCATGTGGACACGTGTGCCAATCCCAGTAGTTAACCTGGAGACAAACATCCTTAAATCCAATTAACTATACTGAATGCAAAATTCAAAGTTTGTGTTTATGCAGGTCTTCTAAAACCTAAATATGAAATTATTTCTTTTCAATGCACCGGGAAAATCTACTGTAATGACACGAGTCAGGCACACTTGGATCAATATTACCATACCTAAGACTTGTCTTTTCCACTATTCCTTCCAACGTCTGAATATGCAAATGCTTACCTACTCGAATTTATTCACTAACTACATTAAAATGATATTTACTATCATGACTTTTTCTAAACTCACATGGCATTTGCAGTTAACTGTAATACAGCTTCCTCAGAATGCCCAAATAGAAAATATTTTGTTCGGTGTTGTGATGGCTGTGACATAACACTAACAGAATATAACTAAATTAGTTACTCTGCCACTACTTCAAATTTTAATTGAACTTTTGATCATACTTTAATGGATAATCTCATACCTATCTGTGAAATTCCTTGTGTTATAATTACTTTCAATACTTTAAACTATAGCTCCTACCACAGTTTTACAGTGTTCTTTTCTATATTTATTTAGATTTTTACTAAGAGAATTAACATCATGGTGTTATGATTATAATTGCATATAAAGCTTTTTCTAGCAGACCACTGATTAGCTCTAAAGTCAAAGAAGTAATTAGCAATTCAAAAATGGCTTTCCAGAGACAAGAACAAAGCAAAAGGAGCTACTAACAATCATTATGTTACAATCCAGAGGACAAATTGTCTACTAGAAAGCTTCCAGTGATCACAACACTGTGACTTTGTCTCAGGAAAGTGTCTTCAGATATCCAGAGGGGAAAGAACATCATCCAAAGATGTGGTGGAAACTTCAGTTAACACAGAGATGAAGCCTTAAGAGCATGGAATATATCTACATATTGGGAAACAGGGTGACACTGTGGCTGGCTATTTATAAAGGACCACAGTTTATCCCTATGGATCACTTCTCCCTGCAAAACAAACTGTGCCTTAATTATTACTTATTTAAAATTATATTTTTATGGAGCTATGCAGTACCTGACACAGAAAAATAATCATATAAGGAAGCATTTATTTGAGGTTTAATATAAAATCATACAAATAAAATGTGTGTAAACACAAATCCACATTGAGTCATAACATAAATAGCAAAGGACAAAGTAAAAACAAAGAACATGAATTGGCAGCTATATACAGTTGGACACAATTGTGTCTTGTACACTAGAAAGTGTTTTACAAAATAATCATCTGAGATCAACAAAAGACCAATCTTCAATGCCATCCTGCAAGATGGGTTATTTTAGCATCTCCTCCTGTTTTCTCCAATGTCCTCCTTTAGTATGACTGATAACTGTTTTGGTGATTGCCACCCCCTGGAGATGCCTTGCGATAAGTGCTCTTTTGGCCACTATAGTCTGCATATACCTGTGCATAGTCATGCTTCCTGTAGTTATACCCAGCATGATCATATCTGCCATAGCCACTACAGTTTTGATCACCCCATAGGCACTATTGTAATTCCCATATCCAAGATCATAGTAGTCACTAGATCATTGATTCCAGTTATGTCCTGACCTTGGTCACGACCCCCTAGGGCCCCTTCATTCACTGGTTGCAGCACTTGTTCTTCCTTTTGGTTTTGGTGTTGCAACTTCCATACCTCTTTGGGTTGTGCACCTTTGATTTCACACTTCCCAGAACCAATTTGATAATAATATGCTGTCTAACCATTTCTTTACTGGCTCTTCATCTGTATATGTGAGAAAACAAAATCTTCTTCTTTATTTGTTTTTGTATCCATGGGAATTTCACTATTTTCAAACTTTGCAAAGCCTCCAATATATAATTTGTTTTACAGAAGTATCTGGGCTCAATCCACCTGAAAAACCCTTTTGGCAGGATTTTTCCCTTTTTTTTAACATTATTATACTTTAAGTGCTAGGGTACATGTGCACAACGTGCAGGTTTGTTACATATGTATACATGTACCATGTAGGTGTGCTGCACATATTAACTCATCATTTACATTAGGTATATCTCCTAATGCTATCCCTGCCCCCTCCCCCGATCCTATGACAGGCCCCAGTGTGTGATGTTCCCCTTCCTGTGTCGAAGTGTTTTCATTGTTCAATTCCCAGCTATGAGTGAGAACATGTGGTGCTTGGTTTTCTGTCCTTGCGATAGTTTGCTGAGAATGATGGTTACCAGCTTCATCCATGTCCCTACAAAGGACATGAACTCATCCTTTTTTATGGCTGCATAGTATTCCATGGTGCATATGTGCCACATTTTCTTAATCCAGTCTGTCACTGATGGACATTTGGGTTGGTTCCAAGTCTTCGCTATTGTGAATAGTGCTGCAATAAACATATGTGTGCATGTGTCTTTATAGCAGCATGATTGATAATCCTTTGGGTACATACCCAGTAATGGGATGGCTGGGTCAAATGATATTTCTTGTTCTAGATCCTTAAGGAATCACCACACTGTCTTCCACAATGGTTGAACTAGTTTACAGTCCTACCAACAGTGTAAAAGTGTTCCTATTTCTCCATATCCTCTCCAGCACCTGTTTTTTCCTGACTTTTTAATGATCACCATTCTGATTGGTGTGAGATGGTATCTCATTGTGGTTTTGATTTGCATTTCTCTGATGACCAGTGATGATGATTATTTTTTCATGTGTCTGTTGTCTGCATAAATGTCTTATTTTGAGAAGCGTCTGTTCATATCCTTTGCCCACTTTTTGATGGGGTTGTTTGATTTTTTTCTTGTAAATTTGTTTAAGTTCTTTGTAGATTCTGGATATTAGTCCTTTGTCAGATGGGTACACTGCAAAACTTTTCTCCCATTCTGTAGGTTGCTTGTTCACTCTGATGGTAGTTTCTTTGATGTGTACAAGCTCTTTAGTTTAATTAGATCCCATTTGTCAATTTTGGCTTTTGTTGCCGTTGCTTTTGGTGTTTTAGACATGAAGTTCTTGCCCATGCCTATGTCCTGAATGGTATTGCCTAGGTTTTCTTCTAGGGTTTTTATGGTTTTAGGTCTAACATTTAAGTCTTTAATCCATCTTGAATTAATTTTTGTATAAGGTGTAAGGAAGGGATCCAGTTTCGGCTTTCTACATATGGCTAGCCAGTTTTCCCAGTACCATTTATTAAACAGGGAATCCTTTTCCCATTTCTTGTTTCTCTCAGGTTTGTCAAAGATCAGATGGTTTTAGATGTGTGGTATTATTTTTGAGGGCTCTGTTCTGTTCCATTGACCTATATGTCTGTTTTGGTACCAGTACCATGCTGTTTTGGTTTCTGTAGCCTTGTAGTATAGTTTGAAGTCAGGTAGCGTGATGCCTCCAGCTGTGTTCTTTTGGCTTAGGATTGTCTTGGCAATGTGGGGTGTTTTTTTGGTTGCATATGAACTTTAAAGGAGTTTTTTCCAATTCTGTGAAGAAAGTCATTGGTAGCTTGATGGGGATGGCATTGAATCTATCAATTACTTTGGGCAGTATGGCCATTTTCACTATATTGATTCTTCCTATTCATGAGCATGGAATGTTCTTCCACTTGTTTGTGTCCTCTTTTATTTTGTTGAGCAGTGGTTTGTAGTTTTCCTTGAAGAGGTCCTGCACATCCCTTGAAAGTTGGATTCCTAGGTATTTTTTCTATTTGAAGCAATTTTGAATGGGAGTTCACTCATGATTTGGCTCTCTGTTTGTCTCTTATTAGTGTATAGGAATGTCTGTGATTTTTTCCACATTGATTTTGTATCCTGAGACTGTGCTGAAGTTGCTTATCAACTTAAGGAGATTTTGGGCTGAGACAATGGGGTTTTCTAAATATATAATCATGTCATCTGCAAACAGGGACAATTTGACTTCCTCTTTTCCTAATTGAATACCCTTTATTTCTTTCTCCTGCCTGACTGCCCTGGCCAGAGCTTCCAACACTATGTTGAATAGGAGTGGTGAGAGAGGGCATCCCTGTCTTGTGGCAGTTTTCAAAGGGAATGCTTCCAGTTTTTGCCCATTCAGTATGATATTGGCTGTGGGTTTTTCATAAATAGCTCTTATTATTTTGAGATACGTCCCATTAATACCTAACTTATTGAGAATTTTCAGCATGAAGGGTTGTCTTTGGTTCTGTTTATGTAATGGATTACGTTTATTGATTTGTGTATGTTGAACCAGCCTTGCATCCCAGGGATGAAGCCCACTTGATCATGGTGGATAAGTTTTGTGATGTGCTGCTGGATTTGGTTTGCCAGTATTTTATTGAGAATTTTTGCATCAATATTCTTCAGGGATATTGGTCTAAATTTCTCTTTTTGTGTGTGTGTCTCTGCCAGGCTTTGGTATCAGGATGATGCTGGCCTCATAAAATGAATTAGGGAGGATTCCCTCTTTTTCTATCGAGTGGAATAGTTTCAGAAGGAAGGGTACCAGCTCCTCCTTGTACCTCTGGTAGAATTTGACTGTGAATCTGTCTGGTCATGGACTTTTTTTGGTTGGTAGGCTATTAATTATTGCCTCAATTTCAGAGCCTGTTATTGGCCTATTCAAGCATTCAACTTCTTCCTGGTTTAGACTTGGGAGGGTGTATGTGTCCAGGCATTTATGCATTTCTTCTAGATTTTCTAGTTTATTTGCATAGAGGTGTTTATAGTATTCTCTGATGGTAGTTTATATTTATGTGGATCAGTGGTGATAACCCCTTTATCATTTTTATTATGTCTATTTGATTCTCCTCTCTTTTCTTCTTTATTAGTCTTGCTAGTGGTCTATCAATTTTGTTGATCTTTTCAAAAAACCAGCTCCTGGATTCATTGATTTTTTGAAAGGTTTTTTTTGTGTCTCTATCTCCTTCAGTTCTGCTCTGATCTTAGTTATTTCTTGCCTTCTGCTAGCTTTTGAATGTGTTTGCTCTTGCTTCTCTAGTGCTTTTAATTGTGATGTTAGGGTATCAATTTTAGATCTTTCCTACTTTATCTTGTGGGAATTTAGTGCTATAAATTTCCCTCTACACACTGCTTTAAATGTGTCGCAGAGATTCTGGTATGTTGTATCTTTGTTCTCATTAGTTTCAAAGAGCATCTTTATTTCTGCCTTCATTTCGTTATGTACCCAGTAGTCATTTAGGAGCAGGTTGTTCAGTTTCCATATAGTTGAGTGGTTTTGAGGGAGTTTCTAATCCTGAGTTCTAGTTTGATTGCACTGTGGTCTGAGAGACAGTTTGTTATAATTTCTGTTCTTGTACATTTGCTGAGGAGTGCTTTACTTCCAACTATGTGATCAATTTTGGAATGAGTGTGATGTGGTGCTAAGAAGAATGTATATTCTGTTGATTTGGGGTGGAGAGTTCTGTAGATGTCTATTAGGTCTGCTTGGTGTGAAGCTGAGTTCAATTCCTGGATATCCTTGTTAACTTTCTCTCTCGTTGATCTGTCTAATGTTGACAGTGAGGTGTTAAAGCCTCCCATTATTATTGTGTGGGAGTCTAGGTCTCTTTGTAGGTCTCTAAGGACTTGCTTTATTAATCTGGGTGCTCCCGTATTGGGTGCATATATATTTAGTATAGTTAGCTCTTCTTGTTGAATTGATCCCTTTACCATTATGTGATGGCCTTCTTTGTCTCTTTTGATCTTTGTTGGTTTAACGTCTGTTTTATCACAGACTAGGATTGCAACCCCTGCTTTTTTTGTTTTGCACTTGTTTGGTAGATCTTCCTCCATCCCTTTATTTTGAGCTTATGTGTGTCTCTGCATGTGAGATGGGTCTCCTGAATGTGGCACACTGATGGATCTTGATTCTTTATCCAATGTGCTAGTCTGTGTCTTTTAATTGGAGCATTTAGCCCGTTTACATTTAAGGTTAATATTGTTGTGTGAATTTGATCCTGTCATTATGATGTTAGCTGGTCATTTTGCTCATTAGTTGATGCAGTTTCTTCTTAGCATTGATGATCTTTACAATTTGGCATGTTTTTGCAGTGGGTGGTAACGGTTGTTCCTTTCCATGTTTAGTGCTTCTTTCAGGAGCTCTTGTAAGGCAGGCCTGGTGGTGACAAAATCTCTCAGCATTTGCTTATCTATAAAGGATTTTATTTCTCCTTCACTTATGAAGCTTAGTTTGGCTGGATATGAAATTCTGGGTTGAAAATACTTTTCTTCAAGGATGTTGAATATTGGCCCCCACTCTCTTCTGGCTTGTAGAGTTTCTGTCGAGAGATCCACTCTTAGTCTGATAGGCTTCCCTTTGTGGGTAACCTGACCTTTTTCTGTCTGCCCTTAACATTTTTTCAACTTTGGTGAATCTGACAATTATGTGTCTTGGAGTTGCTCTTCTCAAGGAGTATCTTTGTGGCATGCTCTGTATTTCCTGAATTTGAATGTTGGCCCACCTTGCCAGGCTGGGGAAATTCTCCTGGATAGTATCCTGAAAAGTGTTTTCCAACTTGGTTCCATTTTCCCTGTCACTTTCAGGTACACCAATCAGATGTAAATTTGGTCTTTTCACATAGTCCCATATTTCTTGGAGGCTTTGTTTGTTTCCTTTTACTCTTTTTTCTCTAAACTTCTCTTCTCGCTTCATTTCATTCATTTGATCTTCAATCGCTGATACCCTTTCTTCCAGTTGATCAAATTTGCTACTGAAGCTTGTGCATTCATCACATAGTTCTTGTGCCATGATTTTCAGCTCCATCAGGTAATTTAAGGACTTCTCTATACTGGTTATTCTAGTTATCCTTCCATCTAATCTTTTTTCAAGGTTTTTAGCTTCTTTGCAATGGGTTCAAACATCCTCCTTTAGCTCAGAGAAGTTTGATTGTCTGAAGCCTTCTTCTCTCAACTTGTCAAAGTCATTCTCCGTCCTGCTTTGTTCCATTGCTGGTGAGGAGCTGTGTTCCTTTGGAGGGGGAGAGGTGCTCTGACTTTTAGAATTTTGAGCTTTTCTGCTCCGGTTTCTCCCCATTTTTGTGGTTTTATCTACCTTTGGTCTTTGTTGATGGTGACGTACAGATGATGTTTTGGTGTGGATGTCCTTTCTGTTTGTTAGTATTCCTTCTAACAGTCAGGACCCTCAGCTACAGGTCTGTTGGAGTTTTCTGGAGGTCCACTCCAGACCCTGTTTGCCTGGGTATCACCAGCGGAGGCTGTAGAACAGTGCATATTGCAGAACAGCAAATGTTGCTGCCTGATCCTTCCTCTGGAAGCTTCATCACAGAGGGCCACCCGGCCGTGTGAGGTGTCAGTCGGTCCCTATCGGGGCTCGTCAGACAGTAGGTGCAGGACAGTGGGTGCAGCCCACTGAGCGAGAGCCGAAGCAGGGCGAGGCATCACCTCACCTGGGAAGCACAAGGGGTCAGGGAATTCCCTTTCCTAGCCAAGGGAAGCTGTGACAGACCTGGAAAATCAGGTCACTCCCCCCAAGTACTGCACTTTTCCAATGGTCTTAGGAAACGGCACACCAGGAGATTATATGCTGCACCTGGCTTGGAGGGTCCCATGCCCATGGAGCCTCACTCATTGCTAGCACAGCAGTCTGAGATGGAACTGCAAGGCGGCAGCAAGGCTGTGGGAGGGGTGCCCGCCATTGCTGAGGCTTGAGTAAGTAAACAAAGCAGCTGGGAAGCTCGAACTGGGTGGAGCCCACCTCAGCTCAAGGACAGCTGCCTGCTTCTGTAGACTCCAACCTCTGGGGGCAGAGCATAGCTGAACAAAAGGCAGCAGAATTCTGCAGACTTAAATGTCCCTGTCTGACAGCTTGAAAGAGAGTAGTGGTGGTTCCCCCAGCATGGAGATTCTTTCCCTTTTAAAGCTTTGGTCGTCTTGGAGTCTATCAATTTGCCATCCAGTTTGTGTTCTTTCAGTTCCAAAGCATTATCAACACTAGCAGTGTCTCTGAAAAGCACAAATCCAAATCCCTTTATCTCCCAGTGATTGGATCTGTTTTAATTGTGCAGTCTACAACTTCCCCAAATTGAGATAAGTATTCAGTCACATCTTTTTTGCTTTTATCCCAGCTCAAACCTCCAATACACATTTTACTATCATTTTGCTGATTCTTGCTTGCATTGATCTTGGGTCCCTCTGTGAATTCTGTTGCTGTATTTGTTCGTGTCCTCCATAGTGGAGGAGTTGTCAGCAGAGAGGTGCTGGCATGCAGTCTGGGTTGCTGCAGTAGTGGTGGCAGAGCAACTATTTCTGTATCTAATGTGGTTAAAAGATTCACCTCCTGGTTCCAGTTTTTCTTTCTAGGAGTGGGACAATTTTTCTTTCTAGTGGGGGGAAAGGCCTACTTTCAAAATATTTCAGCTTTCAACTGTATAGATTGTATATTTTCACAAAGGGGATGGTTATCCAGTTTCTAATGAGGGAAATGGGCTTGTAGAGGTAGTTCTGACATCTATCTCCTTTCACATACATACTCCTGATCACCATAGACTTAAGTGGTCAATGTATTTTTATTGTTTGGCTTAGCTGCCTTTTATTATCTCATATGTTCCTAGCTCTATGTTTAGTGCTTTAGAGTGTTACTAATCTCCAAAATAAGCATACAAACATTACTAATCCTATTTTACAAGTTAAAAAATTGAGAGCCAGAAAAATTAAGCAAATTGTTCAAAGCTATAGTTAGTAAGTGGCAAGGCCAGTATCTCTGAAGCACCAAAAGCGATATATACCCTTCCTACTACTTCTTCACGAGCTAATTCCTGGTTTTATCATGGAAAATTGAGAGTTGACTTCACATTTGGCTGTTTCCTGGTCTTTGTGACATAAAATTCAATTCTAAAAAAAGGTTTTTTAAAACTTCTATGACTCATTCTTAATATAACCTTTCCATAGTAATTAAATTTTCATAGAGCTATTTGATGACTTTTTAAAATTAGGCATCATGATTTTTAATTCTTTGGAAGTCAGTAGAATTATTTTGATGCTTGCTTGTTTCCAAATATTAAAAGCTGAGTAATTTAAGCCTGTGAGCTCAATTAGTTAGAACATGATCTTGGTATTGATCATCATACAATTCTATTGATGTCCCACAGAAAAAACCCAGTCCAAAGCTAAACATAATGCTACTCCTGGCACACATTTGGGTTATTATCTTCTCTAATTATGAAATACAGCGTGGAAAGCCAACTGTATTTCTGCTTCTATATCACCCTAAAAAATGGAATGGGGGTGATTTTTATACTTTCTTTCACTCTTCTAAAAGTTGCAATTTTGTTTTCTGTTAGCATGCACATATTGATTCACTCATTTGTTCATTAAAACATGTTTATTGTATACTTTCTAAATGCCAGGCATTATTCTAAGAGATATATGATAAACAAGACAGAAAACATGTTTGCCCCGTAGAGCTTCTATTCTAGTGGGGAAAGACAGACAAGTAACCAAAAAAAAAAAAAAAGAAAAAAAATAGTGATAATTGTTTGTAAGATGATATAACAGAGTGCTCTGAAAAAAGCAGTTGGGGATTGGGGATGTTATTTTGGGCAGGATTGTCACATATTGTCACATAAGATCTTCTGGTAGATGTGACTTTTGAACCAAGACCTGAACTATGAGAAGGAACTAGCCATTTGGGAACTACTTCCCAAACAAATGCAACAGACTTGGAGGCAGAAATGAACTTGGGAGGTACCAGGAACAGAAAGAAGGTGTTACTAGCATAGTTTTTAAGGCTGGAAGAGGAGGCAGAGGCCAGACCTTGAGGATTTAAAATAAATTTAATTTTTCCATCAGTTTCTTCTGAAATGACATTACTGATATTATTATACTGGCCTTAGAGTTAGTTTTGCCTTCTTGATACTGTTATACCAGAGAGAAAATCATATATTATCATAAAATTTTAGAATGGAAAGATTTCTTAGAAATTACCTAGTCCAACCCCTTCATTTTAGAGATATGGCAATTTGAGCCCAGAAAAGTTAAGTGACTTGTAGGAGGTTAATCAGCAAGGCTAGGTAAGCTAGGATTTGAGCCCAGGCTTTAGTATTAGAGGGTACGATGTTCTTTCCATAAAACTAATTTAAAAAGAAAAACACTCAAGGGATTTTTAAATTTATGGTGTTTTAATGGCTCTCTTATTACCTATTTGATTTTTTTAAAAAAATAAATTACTATAATTTAACCAGTATTTAAATATAGTTGTTTTAGATTTGAACTATGCATATTGTAAAAAAATCATTTGCCAAAGTTTTATAAGAGCAGAATGATGCAAAAATTGGCTTAGTATCCATCTTTTAATTGCCTTTAATTGTACCACCTGCTGAGATTCTTAACTTGGTGTCTTTATACCTCGGGGGATCCACAAATGGGCTTCAGGGTTCCATTAACCCTTTGAAAAAATGTACAATGTTTTACACACCTGTGATTATCCTCTGAGGAATAGACAACAAGACAGAATTACACAAGCTTAATTTATAGGGGAGTGCATGTGGAGGGCAAAAGAGAGGGAGGAGGAATAGAAGGCAAGAGCCTTGAGACCACAAGGCAGGTCTGGCATCTGTGAAAGGAGAGAGGGGAAGGAGGATTTGGTCGGAGGCATCAGACTGCAGTATAGTTCTAAGAAAGTCTCATCCAAGCTAATGTGGAGTCCCCAAGCCAAATTTGCTTATTGGAAGCATCCTATATTGGACAGAAAGGTACAGGTACCATTACCTCTTCCATGCTTAGTTATTGGCTCCAAGCAGCCCTAGGGCAAGTGCTGTGAGCAGTCATGAATCCAAGGGGTAGTAGCTGGGGCTGTCTATCAACTCAGCTCCTGGAAGGAGTTCTATGAAGGATATCTGAGTGGTACACTTCCAGGGCCACCACAGTATGTTTATTTGCACTCCTTTGAGGGAACTATCTGTGGCTGTTGTTACATTTACAAAGTGTTTGGGTTCCAAAGAAAGTTCAGAACAACTGACTATTCAGACACCTTGATATAGTTTGGATTTGTGTCCCTGCCCAAATCTCATGTTGAATTGTAATCCCCAGTGTTGGAGGAGGGAACTGGTAAAAAGTGACTGGGTCATGAGGGTGGAATTCCCTTTTGCTGTTCTTATGATATCGAGTGAGTTCTGACGATATCTGGTTGTTTAAAAGTGTATAGCACCTCTCCCTTTGCTCTCTTCCTCCTGCCCCAGCCATTTAGAATGTGTCTGCCTCCTCTTCTGCCATGATTGTAAGTTTCTTAAGGCCTACCTAGCCGTGTTTCCTGTACAGCCTGCAGAACCATGAGCCAATTAAACCTCTTTTCTGTATAATTACTCAGTATCAAGTAGTTCTTTATAGCAATGTGAGACTGGGCAAATACAGAAAATTGGTATTGAGAAGTGGGGCATTGCTATAAAGATACCTGAAAATGTGGAAGTGACTTTGAAACTGGGTAAAGACAGAGAGGTTGGAAGACTGCAGAGGGCTCAGAAAAAGATAGAAAGATGAGGAAAAGCTTGGAATTTCATAGAGACTTGTTAAATTGTTGTGCCCAAAATGCTGATAGTAATATATGGACAATGAGGCTGATGTGGTCTCAGATGGAGATGAGGAACTTATTGGGAACTGGAGCAAAGGTCACTATTGTTAGGCTTTCGCAAAGACAGACAGCATTGTGCCCCAGCTCTAAGGATCTGTGGAACTTTGAACTTGAGAGAGAGAATTTAGGGTATCTGGCAGAAGAAATTTCTAAGCAGCAAAGCATTCAAGATGTGGCCTGGCTTCTTCTAACAGGATATACTCATATGTGTGAGCAGAGATGATCTGAAACTGGAACTTCAAGCTGGCTGCAGAAATTTGCCTAAGTAAGGAGCCAAATGTTAATAGCCAAGAAAATAGGGAGAATGCCTTCAAGTCATTTCAGAGACCTCATGGCAGCCCCTCCCATCACAGCCCTGGAGGCCTAAAAGGGAAGAATGGTTTCCTGGGCTGGGCCCAGGGCCCTGCTGCCCTGTGTAGCCTTAGGACACTGCTCCCTGTGTCCCAGCCCCTCCAGCCCCAGCCATGGCTAAAAGGATCCCAGCTATGTCTCAGGCCACTCCTCCAGGGGGTGTAAGCTACAAGCCTTGAAACTTCCATGTGGTGTTAAGCCTGCAGGTGCACAGAGGACAAAAGCTGAAGCTTGGGAGCCTATGCTTAGATTTCAGAGGATGTATGGAAAATCCTGGATGTGCAGGCAGAAGTCTGCTGAATGGGTGGAGCCCTCATGGAGAACCTCCACTAGGACAGTGCAGAGGGGAAATGTGGAGATGGAGCCCCTACAAAGAGTCCCCATTGGGGCACTGCATAGTGGAGCTGTGAGAATAGGGCCATCATCCTCCCGACATCAGTATGGCCTGAATGTGAGACATGGAGTCAAAAGAGGTTATTTTAGAGCTTTAAGATTTAGTGACTGCCCTGCTGGGCTTTGGACTTGTACAGGGCTTGTAGTTCCTTTCTTCTGGCAGATTTCTCTCTCTTGGAAAGGGAGTAATGCCTATACCCCCATTGTATTTTGGGAGTAAATAATTTGTTTTAGATTTTACAGGCTCATAGGTGGAAGGGACTTGCCTTGTCTCAGATGAGACTTTGGAATGTGTGGACTTTTGAGTTAATGCTGAAATAAGACTTGGGGGACTGTTGAGAAGGGATGATTGTATTTTGCAATTTGAGAAGGACATGGGATTTGGGAGGGGCCAGGGGAGAATGTTATGGTTTGGATTTGTACCCCTGACCAAATCTCATGTTGAATTGTAATCCCTAATGTTAGAGGAGGGGTCGAGTGGGAGGTGATTGGATCAAGGGGGTGCACTTACCCCTTGCTGTTCTCATGATAGTGAGTGAGTTCTTATGAGATCTGATTGTTTAAAAGTGTATAGCACCTCACCCTTCACTCTCTTCCTCCTGCTCCAGCCATGTAGAATGTGTCTGCTTCCCCTTTGCCTTCTGCCATGATTGTAAGTTTCCTGAGGCCTCCCTAGCCATGCCTCCTGTACAGCCTGCAAAACCATGAGCCAATTAAGCTTCTTTTTTTTTAAATGAATTACGAAGTCTCAGGCAGTTCTCTGTAGCAATGTGAGAATGGACAAATATACACTTAAATAGTTAAATTATGGCCCCAAACTATGGACTCAAATTTATCACCTTGAGTTTGGTAAGTAATACATACCAAATCATTGCTAATTGTGATACTGTTGCCATTATCTCTTTATGGGTGACAGAGACATTTATACTTTTTACATTCATATCTATCTCAATGAAAGCAAGGAGTGTCAGACTACTGGCTCTAGGTTTATACCACAGGGTATGGATGTACCTATTTTTCCTTAGGAGAAATGCTAAAGTTTCAGATCATGGATGATGGAAACCAAATTTCTGGATTAATGTCATCATTCTGGCACTGACTGACTGCTTGACTATAGCAAATTACTTCATCCCTCTGTCTTACATTTCTCATTTCTAACATTGCACATAATCATAATAGTGTCTGCCTTCTGGAATTGTGGGAAGGATTCAATGAGATGATTTCCAGAAAGCTCCTCATATTGTGCCTAGCACACGTTATTCTTATGGTGATAGGCTATTGGGCATTGGGCATTGCAGTTTGCCCCACTTGAGCAAATTCAGCACTCTAAAATGTGAACTTTGGGAGTGAATGAATGGATTAAGCTCTAATCCTATGTGATCCTACAAGCTGCAGAAAGATCCTATGAAAACTTGGCTCTTCTAACATATTTGAAAACATTTTTAGTAAAACAGTAGTGTTTCTGGTTTGGTAAGATTTGAGGAGATACTTAATTTTTTCTTTGGGCTTATTTGTATTTTTAATTATAAAATTATGCATTATTTGTATAATTAAACATTTTAGATTTTATGCCTATTTAACACATCTGTTTTTAAAGCAAGTTAGAGCTATAAAGATGATTTTACATAGAAGTGGATTATTTCGTAATATATTACTATTACTGTTGTTGCACATATGTTTTAAAAGTTTTCAGATTTCCCCTAGAGAGCTTGACCTTTATTGATGTATCACTTTCTGTTTGGGTGACACTGCCTTTTCTCCTTTAACAACTTCCTTGATTTATCTCAGTCTGTTTTTTCTGTAATTCCTTTTAAATTTCCTATCTTCTTGGTATAGCTACTTTTCACTATTTCTGGTATAAATATTTTAGTAAGGCAGATATGATAAAAATTTGAAATATTAAATAAGCACTCACAAGTTATTTAGTCCAGTGGTAGCAAATTACAGCCCAAGGAACAAATCTGGCCAGCAGCCTATTTTTGTTATTAGAACCATGCTTTTAAAATTACACATTGGCTATACAGCTCTCATGCTACACAACTGAGTTGAATAGTTACAACAGAGACTGAATGACAAGCAAAGAAGAAAATATTTACTGTCTGTCCTTCTACAGAAAAAGTTTGCAAACACCTGATTTAGTTTCCTCAAAAAAAAAAAAGGCAAGAGAAAAAAATGTTCTAGAGCAAGATACTTCTTTGAGGGTAGGAACTGTGTCTTACTCATCACTTTATCCTTAGTGGCTAACCTACAGCCAGGCTTATTTATATGAGATAATAATCAAATATTTGTGGAACTGAGTTGACTATGGCTTTACTTTACATTAATTTTAAAAATTAAATGGCTTAAATTAAAAAGAGATTTCCTCCCAGTATGTTTTTATTAAAATGGCACTGTAGAGTAAACTAGCTGGGATAGCCCACTGAAGTGACCATTATAAATAATCTCTCTGGGGTGATTTGTAATACACTGGACAAACATTCCTTTTGTGAAAAAAAAAAAAACCAAAACTATTAGTTTAATGGGATAATATGTTTGAGAGAGACTGCTTGACCACCTTCTGCTTCTTTTAACATTTTGCTTTTTATACTAAGCCTCCTTTATAATTTCTTAATACTTTAGGGATGAAAACTCATCAAATTACTAAACTCAAATGCATTTTTTACAAATATTTTCTGTAAGTTTATTTTAGCACCTTGTTTGGAAAAATTGTTGAGGTAGTAAAACCTTTGTATGTGGCTACATGTAAATTACAAAATTAATTTTTAACACCCATATTGCTTCCTTAGGGTCGAAAATGTTTTAAAATAATTACTCAATTTATTAATCGTTTGTGATATGCAGAATTCCTAAAAATTAACAAACCTGGCGATAAGGGTGGATGGTGCTGTGTTGGTGGTAAAATTGGGGCATAGATTTCTTGTTTTCTGTTTGTAATCCATTTGTTTTTGTTTTGATGGCTCCATGAAGTCTAAATTATTAATAGCTTTGGCGTTTCCATAAAAGTGCTTCCTATTGATAAATAATCTAGAATGCCAAAAATTATACCTCTCTTTTTAAATTCTGATTCAGTATTTGTGGGCTGGAACTGGGGAATTTTCATCTGTAGAATACAAGCACTCTGAGTTATTCACATCATGAGAGGAGTTTAGGAAATGTTGATATAAAGAATACCTTCATGGGAGTGATGTCACCAAGATGACAGACTAGGAGTCCATTCTCCAGCCAACTAAAGCAGTGACATATCCACAGATGAAAATAGCTCTAGGAGAGTTTTAGAGTACAATTTAAAAGCTACAGCAACCCAAGGAACACAACAACTGGGGATAGGCACATAGAAAAGCACCGGGAAACAGAACATCTGTGGTATTCCCGTAGCATAGGCCACCACAGCTCAATTGCTTGGTTTCCTTGGCTGGAAACTCCTGATGCTTGGTGAAGGAGAAGCGGGAGGACTGATAATCATCACCACCATCAGAGACCCTTCAGCTTTTCAGCCAAGGATCCCTACAACTTTGTCCATTGCAAGGCCCCAGTTGACTAGGCTGCAGGCCCACTTTTCACTGCACTACCCCAGGCCAGAACTGCCTCTGTGACCCTTGGAGCTGGAGCCACTGCACTACTCCCAGCGCCAACACTGATGCACACCTATGCCCCTGACCTGATTCCACTGTGCACTCATGCACCCAGCACTGCTGCACATCCCACCCAGTTAGTACCCTTGCAGACACTCACAGGTGAAGGCCTCTCCCCACCGAAGCCAGATCATAAAGTATAGAAATGGCTCATTCAATGCTGAACACCAACACAGGGCTAGGTGTGTGAAAATCAGGGAAACATGATACTATCAAAGGAAAACAATAAATTTTTAGTAATTGACCCTGAGAAATGGGATCTACAAATTGACAAGATTTCATCAGTTTGTTTTAAAAGCAGTGACTGCAACAGGAGAACACAATTAGACAACTTAATGAAATTAGTAAAACAATACATAAACAAAATGAGTTCAACAAAGGAATAGAAATAACAATGAAGAACGAAACAAATTCTAGAGTGCTTTCTGGTGCTTTTCTATGTGCGTATCCCCAGTTGTTGTGCTCCTTGGGTTACTGTAGCTTTTAAATGTACTCTAAAGCTCTCCTAGAGCTATTTTCATCTGTGGATAGTAAGTCATTGTTTTTGGAGGACATGAGGAATGGGACTCCTACTCTGTCATCTTGGTGACATCACTCCCATGAAGGTATTCTTTATATCAACATTTCCTAAACTCTTCTCATGATGTGAATAACTCAGAATAACTCAGTGCTTGTATTCTAAAGATGAAAATTTCCCCAGGGTTCAAAGCACAGTACTGATCAGAGTTAAGAGAGAGAGAGGCATGAAAGAATTTTTGAAAATATCTAATTCTTTCTATCAATAGGAAGCACTTTATGGAAAATTGCCAAAGTTGTTAATAATGGAATGAATGAAATGCAATAGTTTCTACAGCAAACTCAATCAAGCAGAAGAAACAATCAGGGAATTTAAATACAAGTTACTTGAAGTTATTTAGTCAGAGAAGGAAAAGAAAAAAGAATGAGAAAGAGTGAAAGAAGCCTTCAGAATTTATGGTACATTTTCAAGTGAACCAATATACAAATTATCAGAGTCATAGGGAAGGAGAAGAGAGAGAAAGAATAAGGCAAAAAGCTTACTTAAAGAAATAATGACTGAAAACTTCCCAAGTCTGGGATAGGAAATAGATGTCCAGATTTTAGAAACCCAAAGGACTCCAAATAGCTTGAACATAAAGAGGTCTACTCTGAGGCACATTATAATTGTAAAAAGTCAAAGACAGACAATTTTGAATGCAAACAGAAAAGGAATCACATATAAGAGAATTCCATAAGTATACCAGTAGACTTCTTAGCAGAAACCTTGCAGCTCAGAGAAAAGTGGGATGGTATATTCAAAGTACTAAAAGAAAAAAAAATTGCAAACCAAGATGATACCTTGCAAAACTATCCTTTAAAAATAAAGGAGTAGTTAGAGTAGTTCTCAGACAGACAAAAACTGAGGGGTTTGTCATCACTAGATTTTCTTTTTTTTTTTTTTTCCTTTTTTTTTTTTATTATTATACTTTAAGTTCTAGGGTACATGTGCACAACGTGCAGGTTTGTTACATATATATACATGTGCCATGTTGGTGTGCTATACCCATTAACTCATCATTTACGTTAGGTCATCACTAGATTTTCCTTTGAAAAATGCTTAAGGGAATTCTTCAATTTCAAACAAAAATATGCTAAACAGCCACATAAAAGCATATGAAAGCATAAATCTCACTAATAAAGATAAATATATAGACAACAAATAATTTAACATGATAATGGTGGTGTAAATTTTAACCCTAATATTAAAGTTAAAAGACAAAATATTTGTTAATGGATACACAATACAAAAAGAAGTAAACTCTGACTGTAAGAACACACTGTGTGTATGTGAGGGGTGATAAAAGTATAGAGATTTTATATGTGATTGAAGTTGTTATCAACTTAAAATAAATGAATACAAGATATTTTTTGCAATTCTCAAGGTAACTACAAAGAAAAAACCTATAATTGATACACAAAAGATAAGAGAGAAGGATCAAACCAAATTACTATAAAAATCATCTTGTAACAAAAAAAGACATCAAGAAAGCAAGAAAGGTAGAGAGGCAACTGCAAAACAGACAGAAAGCAACTAACAAAATGACAATAGTTCTCACTTACCAATAATTACATTAAATATAAATGGATTAAACTTTCTAATAAATGGCTGAATGGATTAAAACCAAGATCTAGCAATATCCTGTCTCCAAGAGACTTACTTTGTTCTTAAGCTTACACATAGGTTGAAAATGAAAGGTTGGAAGAAAATATTCCATGCAAATAGTAACTGAAGAAGAGCGGGGGTGGCTACACTTATGTTAGACAAAATAGACTTTAAATCAAAAACTGTTCTAGAGGAGGTCATTGTATTAGTCTGTTTTCACGCTGCTGATAAAGACATACCTAAGACTAGGGAAAAAATAATTTTAATGGACTCACAGTTTCATGTGGCTGGGGATGCCTCACAATCATGGCAGAAGGTGAAAGGCACGTCTTACATGGTGGTGGCAACAGAGAATGAGAGCCAAGTGAAAGGGATTTCTTATAAAACCATCAGATCTTGTGAGACTTATTCACTACCACAAGAACAGTATGTTGGAAACTGCCCCCACAATTCACTTATCTCCCACCGGGTCCCTCCCACAATACATGGGAATTACGGGAGTACAATTCAAGATGAGATTTGGGTGGGGACACAGAGCCAAACCATATCATTCTGCCCCTGGCTCTTCCAAATCTCATGTCCTCACATTTAACAACCGATCGTGGTCGGGCACAGTGGCTCACGCCTGTAATCTCAGCACTTTGGGAGGCCGAGGCGAGTGGATCACGAGGTCAGGATATCGAGACCATCCTGGCTAACACAGTGAAACCCCATCTCCACTAAAAAATACGAAATAGTAGCCGGGCGTAGTGGCGGGCACCTGTAGTCCCAGCTACTCGGGAGGCTGAGGCATGAGAATGGTGAGAACCTGGGAGGTGGAGCTTGCAGTGAGCTGAGATTGCATCACTGCACTCCAGCCTGGGCGACAGAGCGAGACTCTGTCTCAAAAAAAAAAAAAAAAAAAAAAATCGTGCCTTCCCAACAGTCCCCCAAAGTCTTAACTCATTTCAGCATTAACTCAAAAGTCCACAGTTCAAAGTCTTATCTGAGAAAAGGCAAATCCCTTCCACCTGTGAGCCTGTAAAATCAAAAGCAAGTTAGTTACTTCCTAGATACAATGGGGGTACAAGCATTGGATAAATACAGCCATTTCAAATAGGAGAAATTTGGCTGAAACAAAGGGGCTACAGGCCCCATGCAAGTCCGAAATCCAGCAGGGCAGTCAAATCTTAAAGCTCCAAAATGATCTCCTTTGAGTCTATGTCTCACATCCAGGTCACCCTGATGCAAGAGGTAGGTTCCAATGACCTTGGGCAGCTCCACCCCTATGGCTTTGCAGGGTGTAGCCCCCCTTCTGGCTGCTTTCATGGGCTGTCACTGAGTGTCTGTTGCTTTTCCAGGCTTATGGTACAAGCTGTCAGTGGATCTACCATTCTAGGGTCTGGAGGATGGTGGCCCTTTTCTCACAGCTCCACTAGTCGGTTCCCCAGTAGGAACTCTGTGTGGGGGTTCTGACTCCACATTTCCCTTCTGCACTGCTCTAGCAGAGGTTCTCTATGACAAGGGATACATAACCAGAAAAAAATTATATATGTGTGTGTGTGTGTGTATGTATATATATATATATTTCAAACAACTCAACTCACTAGCAAAAGTACAAATAATCCTATGAAAAAATGGGCAAAAATCTGTATAGACATTTCTCAAAAGAAGACACATAAATGGCTAACAAGTATTTGATAAGTTGCTCAACTTTAATAATTATTTGGAAAATGCAGATCTAAACTACAATGAATTATTACCTCACACCAGTTAGAATGGCTATTATCAGAAAGTTGGTGAGGATGTGGAGAAAACAGAACCCTGGACATTATTGGTGGGGATGTAAATTGGTACAGCTATTATGGAAAACAGTAGGTAGTTACCTCAGAAAGTTAAAAATAGAACCACGTGATGATCCAGCAATCCCACTTATGGGTATATATTCAAAGGAAATGAAATCAGTTAACTGCAATATTATTCAGATAGCCCAGATATGGAAACAACCTAAATGTCCATCAATGGATGAATGCATAAAGAAAATGTGGTATATATGTGTTTGTATATATACGTGTGTGTGTGTGTGTGTGTGTGTGTGTGTGTGTGTGTGAACATTATCCTTAAAAAAGAAAGACACTCTGTCATTTGTGACTACATGGATGACACTGTAGGACATTATGCTAAGTGAAATAAGCCAGGTACAGAAAGACAAATAAAACAAATGCTTCATGATCTCACTTATATGTGGAATTTAAAATAGTCAGACTCATAGAAATAGAGTGTAGAATGGTGCTTGCCAGGGGCTGGTGGAAGAGGAAATGGGGAAATATTGGTCAAAGGGTACCAAGTTTCAGTTATGCAAGATGAATAAATTCTGGAGATCTAACATACAGCAATGTGACTATAGTTAATAATACTGTATTGTATATTTGAAATTTGCTAAAAGGGTATATATTAAGTGTTCTCACCACAGAAAAGAAAAAAGAAAATGGTTATGTGAGGTGATAGATATATTAATTACATTGTGGTACACATTGTGTATATATATCAAAAGATTCAGTTGTATACCTTAAATATTTATAATTTTGTCAACTATACTCCAATAAAGTTCACATTTTCTTAATCATATATAAAGTGTTTTGAAGGAAACTTGAAAGACTTACTTGGATCCATAGTATACTCCCACCAATGAATGGACCATTTTTATATTTATTCAAAGAATTTAGTGTTTGTACTTAAAATAGGCTAAATATTAGATAATTTTATCAGTACTTAGAGTAAGTTTCTTTTAATATTTTAGTAACTGACTCTCCTTCAATATCTTAACCTTATTTGGGTCACAGATTCCCTCTGAGAAGTTGATGAAATCTGTGTAATCTCTCCCCAGGAAAATTAACACATGCAAATTTTGCATATAATTACAAGGCTTCCACAAACCCAGACATACAACAGTGGATTCCAGCCATGAACCAGTTTAAGGTCTATTCTTCAGTTAGGACCCACATTATTTTTAATTTTGCTCTATGCTAAGTATCTTAGACTTGCCCTTAACTTTTTTTTCTTGCCGGATGCTATATTGCCAAAATTTAATAACTGGTCCAGGGTTCTGGCTGAATATACCTCTCTTTCCAGTTAAATATGACATATGTTACCATTGTACTTCTTTTCCTTAATATGTCAATTTTTAAAATCTCATGTATTGTGGTACAACTCCAGTTTTGGAGAAGCTATAAGAGTAAGAAGTTGACAATTTATTGGGGGAATAATAGAGGGAAAAATACCTTGAGATAGGGTGACTCCTAATAGACTCCTGATCGTGCAATCCAAGAAGGGAGATGCCTGGGGGAAGGAGGTAAGGTGACCAGAAGCTAGCCACAAAAAGCCTAGTGCATACTGGAATCAAAGGGATGAGTTCAGAGAGCTGGCAGCATATGCCCTTGGTCCCTCCCTAGTTTTAGAAATGAGAATTCAGGGAGGAATGAAAACAGCTTGGGTGGCAGATGGCTGCAGAGAAAACTGTTTCAACCCAAATTTGAGGATTGTATCAAAAAGCCCAGGCAGAAATAATTTTATTTTCTTCAAGGTCTTAGAGTTGACATCCGGGGGTAGAAAGAGAAATACTGAGTGGGGAAGAAATGGGAGTAGAGGGGAAAAAAGAGAGAGACAGAGGGAGAGAGAAGCGCAGGAAAGAAGCCACACTTGTATTAATCTATACAAAAGTAGTCTAATTGATTATCTCATGGAAATGTAAAGTGCCAGGCTGAGCATGGTGGCTCACACCTGTAATCCCTGCACTTTGGGAGGCAGTGGTGGGAGACTCACTGGAGCTCAGGAGTTTAAGACCAGCATGGGCAACATGGCAAAACCCTGTCTCTACAGGTAATACAAAAATTAGCCAAGCATGGTTGTGCCCACCTCTAGTCCCAGCTACTCAGGAGGCTGAGGTGGGAGGATCACCTGAGTCTGGGAGGTCGAGGTTACAGTGAGATGTGATCATGCCACTTCACTCCAGCCTGGGCAACAGGGAGACCCTGCCTCAAAAAAAAAAAAAAAAAAAAGAAAAGAAAAAGAAAAAGAAGTGTAATCTGTTTAACTGGCTATAACCTCAAGAGTGTGCACTTTAAAATTAGTTACTGAAAGTGTATATGTACTACTTTATGCTTCACTGTGAGAAGAGGAATATTAGAGAAAACGAAAGGGCCAGCATCTCCCCTGTATGTCAAATTGTCAAGGCTCAGAGTTTACAATAGCCCACAGGACATTTTATTTTGAACTAGAAACATACAGATCCAGCCCTCCACTAGGACTTGTGGCCTAGCGAGCACAATGCTGTTGGGATATCAGTGCCCATTTCTCTCCATTGCCATCCCTCTGTGTTAACCCGTTAAAAAGAACTGAATTTCTGCTTAGGCTTCAGGCAGCAGAGGGGATGCGGACAGCCTTTGGGTATGTGTAAGCATATTCAGGTCTCTTGCAAGGCCAGAGCACCTACAATATTATTCATTTCTAGCATTCCAGCTGTCCATGTAAATGTGAATCTGGGTAGGAAGGTTACAGAACAGCAATTTGGGAGAGATGCAGGTGGAGAGATCAAAAAGGAAAGAGGTACTGGTTCAGCAAGCCATACCACATAGAGCCACCCTGACGGTCAATAAGGAGGCAGATGTTTCAGCCAGACTGCTCGTCCATCCAGAAACTACTTGTAATTTTAATCTTTTCATAAATAATCATATAAATCATTCCAGAATTATATTTGTATGTATTTGTACACATACATTTATACATGATTCATATACATTTTTCCTATATTCATAAATGCTAGCCATTCTTTCATATGAGTTACTTTAAACTATTACAGTATTCAATGAATGTGCTATCCAATAAATGCAATTAATGTCAACAATTCCTATTATGTCTACTCTAACAAAATATGAAACATGTAAATTAGGTAAATCATTAACTTATGTGAGGAATTTTGAAACCATGATCCAATCTTATTGAACTGTTCTTTAATGTTTAATGCTAATTAACCAAACATTTAACACATTTTATTCACATAAATGATTATGCTAAAAATATTTTACACTTATTTTCAATATTTAGCTTTTGCTTTATCTTCTTTTTCAATTTCAGTGAAAATCTGGGCAATAAGATATTGCTGATCAAATATGATTTGTGTCCATGTCTTTATTTGTATCAGTTTGGATTGTCCTCAATTAAGGCTGCTCCATTTCCTTCATTTAGACTTACTGAATGTCACATATTGCCACTAGTAAAGCTTACGGTTATAAGAGGTACACAAGCACTGTATCTTCCTTTGTATTTAAACCCTATATTACTGTTTGCAGGTTCAAGATAATCTGTAGGGCTTTTTATTTTCTTAAAATAGGCAATTTAAAAATTCTATTAATGTTTTGAATATGTAATACTTGATAATGGTTCAAAATTAAAATGTCAGAATGTATACAAGGAGAAGTCTTGTGACTACTCCTTCCCCGTTCCCCTGTTCCTCCTAGCCCCATAAGGAACCATTTTTAGTAGCTTCTTATTAATCATTTCTGTATTTCCTAATGAAAATAAAACACAAATATATGTTCTTATTTTTCTCCCTGTCTTTCAAAAAGAGGTGACATTAAAAAATTCTGCCCACAACGCCTTTTAACCTTGCAGCTGACTTATTTTTCCAGTTGGTAACTTACTTCTTTGCAAAGAGAATTCATTAAATCATCTATGTATGCATTCAGAAGATCTCTATAAAGTTGTCAAAATTAACAGGATGATTTTAAATAATTATTAATTGATTCCACTCTTACAAGTTTTCAGAATGGATTGGTTGATTTGCTGGAAACACAGTGCTTGAGGTAAGGACGTCAGAGAGGGAGTCTGATCCTCCCTAGTGACTGGAATGTTCTGGCGCACTATGCAGGTTACTGCCTTCCTGGTTTGATGATCTGGATAACTGCTGAGCTATTTTTTTCATAGTTTAAAAATTAGTTTAATTTCTAGCATAAAAGCTGTGCTAAAGGCACGACATAGGAAAGTATATACAGATGTAAAAAATGATTAAGGATGTTTTACGCTCAATGCAAATTTTAAAAACTTGTAATTTCAAATCTTGTAAAAAGTGATGTTTCAAGAGTTTGAACTGTTTAGAATGCTGAAGAGGAGTTTGATGCTAACAATTATCTCTCGTGTGATCATATCACCAACTAATTACAAAATTGGAAGTTTTTTATTCACTCAAGCACTTTCTCCTTCTCATTGCTAATATTTCTATTCAGGGTCTCTAGGCATCCTCATTCACTAATATGATTTTGTATTTCATGTGTAGCATTAGAACTTTGCTCCCAGTCCTCAGCATTCCATGATACACGACTGTGCTGCACAGACCATGGTTAGGGTGTGCTTCCATCCTTGCCACTATGTTGCAAATAGAGCCCCCTTTCAACCTCAGGAGTGCCCTGGATTTGGTGTTAAATTCTGTGGTCACTCTGTGAGATTTGTCAATGATAACAATGACTTTTATTGAGCATTTGCTGTATACCAGGCACTGTGTTAAGGTCTTTGCATGTATTATTTCTTTTATTACTGCATAGAGCATAACTCTTCCATTAGGCAACTGTATTAGAATGCTATTTTACAAAAGGCATTGGGAGCCAAGAGAGGTTAAGTAATTTACCCAAAGTCAAACAGCTAGTAACTGATAAACTGGGACTTGAATTCAGACTTGTTGTATCTGCACAGTAACTGTTTGTGCCTTTGCTGTGTTATGAGAACAAGTCTGTGGCCACCGAACCCGAGTTAGGTTGGTAACAACTTGTGGTGCTGGGACAACTGAGTTTCTTTTGATTGCCTTAAATTTATTCAGCCCATTCATCTGTCAACTAAATAAATACATTCTTTTTCTTTTTATTTTTTAGTAAATGACAAGACAAACAATGTTGTGTGTGTGCGTTTGTGTGTATGTGTGTGTGTTTGAGACAGGACCAATAATCTTGGCAGTGTTATGTTACAATGGCTTTTTAAATTTGGTACTAAATGCCAATTTAATTGTTTAGTTTGATGGGTGCATTAGGAACAGTGGTTCACTGTTTCACTTTGGAAAAGCTGCTCTCTGTCAGGTTTGTGAACAGCTTTATTGTTTAGTTCATATAAAGGTCAGTAGCTCTAAAAATACACACTTTAATGTGTGATGTAATAGACATTTTATATGTGTTGCAGGTACTTTCCCTCAGTGGTTGAAATGAATACCTTTTGTGCCTTCTGGAGAAGATGTCTGTATATATGGTGTGGGAATATGTGTGTATCTGTATATGCACACATCTTGTTTGAAAGCCCTAGTCTTACAAACTTATGAACTGGATTCTTCAATCTCTTTCTTATGAAATATCAACATCTACTGTGAATCTATCATATATCATTGGATTTGACAGACATTTTGACTGTGTAACTTGCAAATATAGGCTTCGGGTTGGAAAAATAAAGAAAAAATATTTGTGATGGATTCTGTTTGATTAAAAAAAATGGAATCAATTGATTCAATTTAGCTTGGAAGCCTAACAGGTGACTTCAACTTCTGCATCTTCAGACCTTTCTCAGCTTTTCCCTTGCTCAATAAACTGTTTCTTTTCTCGTGTTTCTTTTCTTAGCTTGAGAAAGTGTTAAGATTTGTTCATTTCAAAACAGATCATTTAAAAATGAAGAAGTCACATTGTTTAGTTCACTGGACTGGGAGCCTTAGAGACATGTTCTATTCTCAGCTCTGGAAAATCTCTTAAAACAAAATCACATGACCTTCAAATAAAGATATTACTCTAGTTTGAGATAGTATACTTTACTTTCTAATCAGCCCTGAAAGCACAGTATTAACTGGAAAGACCTTGGCAAAATTATGCTGTCTAATAGGAAAGTTCCAAATCCTGGCAGAGAATATTCCCTTGAGTTACATTTTTCTACAACTTTTAAAAGTCTCTTCTCAACTGTAATCCTTCACTTCCAATAGGATAATACAAGATTAATATATCTATTATGAGAATGAAGATATTTTGGATGAAGTTATTATAAATCCCTTATGGAAATATTACCACATTATAATCCCCAACTGGAGGCTGGAGTAGTGGTGGTGGAATTAGGGTTATTCTGATCTGTAGCTGGGACTATTGATGATCCCATACCTGATACCTCAGGAAAACGGATCTCTTTAGCTATGTTGGTCCAGGTTCTGATATATCTTCTTTTTTTTTACTTTTTTCTCTGTATTTATCAAAGCCAATCTGTATTACAAACAAGGAACAAACAACAACACAAACTTCCTTAATCATATAAGGAAAATTATGAAGAAAAAACAAACCAGGAAACTATGTGGTGAATGACATGAAATTTCTGAACATAGTGCAATGAACAGTACAAAGTATTTGGTTTATGAAAAATTTAACTCTAGTCCTTACCGTTTAACTGATTTTGTACCTTTAAACAATTGAGTTAATCTTTTTGTTCTTTACCTTTAAAATAGGAGAATAACACTTCATATGGCTAGTTTAGGATCAAATGATAACTATGAAAGTACTTTGTAAAAGACAGATGTTAGTTATTGTGTTGATGATACAAGTCCCGCCTATGGGCTATTAGGTACATTAAGTACACAACTCAGTTGTTTTTCTTCACTCTGTGGAAGCCCTAAGGAGATAAATTTCAGATTGTGTGCACTCGTGCTTCGTGGGATTCTCACTGTCTACATGGTCATGCTTTTCTTCTGGTCTGTTCTTTGGTTCTGTAGCTGAGGTCTGGGCTGCTCTGCTCTGGCCACAGTTTACACTCCATTTCCGCTTTGCAACAATTCTGCTATTTTCTCCCTGTCATCTCCTTTGCCCTGCCCTCTCCCTCATTCCCAAAAAGAAAGGCTTGTCTTGCTTGAGTCAGAATCAACTTCAGGACATTTCCTTTTTCCCTCTGACATTTTCTAGCTTCAAGTCTTTTTTTATTTTTATTTTCATTTTTCTACTCTTTATACTTATTTTTTATTTTTATACTTTAAATTCTAGGGTACATGAACACAACATGCAGGTTTGTTACATAGGTAAACATGTGCCATGGTGGTTTGCTGCACCCATTAACTTGTCATTTACATTAGGTATTTCTCCTAATGCTATCCATCCCCCAGCTCCCCGTCACCCAACAGGCCCAGTGTGTGATGTTCCCCTCCCTGTGTCCATATGTTCTCACTGTTCAACTCCCACTTATGAGTGAGAATATGCAGTGTTTGGTTTTCTGTCTTTGTGATATTTTGCTGAGAATGATGGTTTCCAGCTTCATCCATGTCCCTGCAAAGGACATGAACTCATCCTTTTTTATGGCTGCATAGTATTCCATGGTGTATATGTGCCACATTTCTTTATCCAGTCTGTTACTGATGGACATTTGGGTTGGTTCCAAGTCTTTGCTATTGTGAATAGTGCTGCAATAAACATACATGTGCATGTGTCTTTATAGTAGCATGATTTATAATCCTTTGGGTATATCCCAGTAATGGGATTCCTGGGTCAAATGGTATTTCTAGTTCTAGATCCTTCAAGAATCGCCACAATGTCTTCTACAATGGTTGAACTAACTTACACTCCCACCAACAGTGTAAAAGCATTCCTATTTCTCCACATCCTCTCTAGCATCTGTTGTTTCCTGACTTTATAATTATTCCCATTCAAACTGGCATGAGATGATATCTCATTGTGGTTTTGATTTGCATTTCTCTGATGACCAGTGATGATGAGCATATTTTCATGTCTGCTGGCTGCATAAATGTCTTCTTTTGAGAAGTGTCTGTTCATATCCTTTGCCCACTTTTTGAGGGTCATTTTTTTCTTGTAAATTTGTTTAAGTTCTTTGTAGATTCTGGATATTAGCCCTTTGTCAGAGGAAAAATTGCAAAAATTTTCTCCCATTCTGTAGGTTGCCTGTTCACTCTGACGATAGTTTCTTTTGCTGTGCAGAAGCTCTTTATTTTAATTAGATCCCATTTGTCAATTTTGGCTTTTGTTGCCATTGCTTTTGGTGTTTCAGTCATGAAGTCTTTGCCTATGCCTATGTCCTGAGTGCTGTTGCCTAGGTTTTCTTCTAGGGATTTTATGGTTTTAGGTATTACATTTAAGTCTTTAATCCATCTTGAGTTAATTTTTGTATAAGGTGTAAGAAAGGGATCCAGTTTCAGCTTTCTACATATGGCTAGCCAGTTTTCCCAGCACCATTTGTTAAATAGGGATCCTTTTCCCATTTCTTGTTTTTGTCAGATTTGTCAAAGATCAGATGGTTGTAGACGTGTGGTGTTATTTCTGAGGCCTCTGTTCTGTTCCATTGGTCTATATATCTGTTTCAGTACAGTACCATGCTGTTTTGGTTACTGTGGCCTTGTAATATAGTTTGAAGTCAGGTAGTGTGATGCCTCCAGCTTTGTTCTTTTTGCTTAGGATTGTCTTGGCTATGAGGGCTCTTCTTTGGTTCCATATGAACTTTAAAATAGTTTATTCCAATTCTGTGAAGAAAGTCATTGGTAGCTTGATGGGGATGGCATTGAATCTATCAATTACTTTGGGCCGTATGGCCATTTTCACGATACTGATTCTTCCTATCCATGAGCATGTAATGTTATTCCATTTGTTTGTGTCCTCTTTTATTTTGTTGAGCAGTGGTTTGTAGTTTTCCTCGAAGAGGTCCTTCACATCCCTTGTAAGTTGGATTCCTAGGTACTTCATTCTCTTTGTAGTAATTTTAAATAGGAGTTCACTTATGATTTGACTCTCTGTCTGTTATTTGTGTATAGGAATGCTTGTGATATGATAGGGTTTTGTAAATATACAGTCATGTCATCTGCAGACAGAGACAATTTGACTTCCTCTTTTCCTAATTGAATACCCTTTATTTCATTCTCTTGCCTGATTGCCCTGGCCAGAACTTCCAATACTATGTTGAATAGGAGTGGTGAGAGAGGGCATCCTTGTCTTGTGGCAGTTTTCAAAGGGAATGCTTCCAGTTTTTGCCCATTCAGTATGATATTGGCTGTGGGTTTGTCATAAACAGCTCTTATTATTTTGAGATACATTCCATCAATACCTAGTTTATAGAGAGTTTTTAGCATGAAAAACTGTTAAATTTTGTCGAAGGCCTTTCTGCATCTATTGAGATAATCATGTGGTTTTTGTCATTGGTTCTGTTTATGTGATGGATTACATGTATTGATTTGTGTATGTTGAGCCACCCTTGCATCCCAGGGATGAAGCCAACTTGATCTTGGTGGATAAGCTTTTTGGTGTGCTGCTGGATTCGGTTTGCCAGTATTTTATTGAGGATTTTTCCCATTGATGTTCACCAGGGATATTGGCCTAATAGTCCCTTTTTGTGTGTGTGTCTCTGCCAGGCATTGGTATCAGGATGATGCTGGCCTCATACAATGAGTTAGAGAGGATTCCCTCTTTTTCTATTGATTGGAATAGTTTCAGAAGGAATGGTACCAGCTCCTCTTTGTACCTCTGGTAGAATTTGGCTGTAAATCCGTCTGGTCCTGGACTTTTTTTGGTTGGTAGGCTATTAATTATTGCCTCAATTTCAGAGCCTGTTATTTGTCTATTCAGAGATTTAACTTCTTTCAAGTTTAGTCTTGGGAGGGTGTATGTGTCCAGGAAATTATCCATTTCTTCTAGATTTTCTAGTTTATTTGCATAGAGGTGTTTATAGTATTCTCTGATGGTAGTTTGTATTTCTGTGGCATTGGTGGTGATATCCCCTTTATCATTTTTTATTGTGTCTATTTGAGCCTTCTCTCTTTTCTTCTTTATTAGTCTTGCTAGCAGTCTATCAATTTTGTTGATCTTTTCAAAAAACCAGCTCCTGGATTCATTGATTTTTTATGAAGGGTTTTTGGTGTCTCTATCTCCGTCAGTTCTGCTCTGGTCTTAGTTATGTCTTGTCTTCTACTAGCTTTTGAATTTGTTTGCTCTTGGTTCTCTAGTTCTTTTAACTGTATTGTTAGGGCATCAATTTTATATCCTTCCTGCTTTCTCTTGTGGGTTTTTAGTGCTATAAATTTCCCTCTACACACTGCTTTAAATGTGTCCCAGAGATTCTGGTATGTTGTGTCTTTGTTCTCATTGGTTTCAAAGAACATCTTTATTTCTGCCTTCATTTTGTTATTTAGCCAGTGGTCATTCAGGAGCAGGTTGTTCAGTTTCCATGAAGTTGAGCGGTTTTGAGTGAGTTTCTTAATCCTGAGTTCTAGTTTGATTGCACTGTGTTCTGAAAGACAGTTTGTTGTGATTTTTGTTATTTTACATTTGCTGAGGAGTGTTTTACTTCCAATTATGTAGCCAATTTTAGAATAAGTGCGATGTGGTGCTGAGAAGAATGTATATTCTGTTGATTTGGGGTGAAGAGTTCTGTGGATGTCTATTAGTTCTACTTGGTCCAGAGCTGAGTTCAAGTCCTGAATATCCTTGTTAACTTTCTGTCTCATTGATCTGTCTAATATTGACAGTGGGGTGTTAAAGTCTCCCATTATTATTGTGTGGGAGTCTAAGTCCCTTTGTAGGTCTGTAAGAACTTGCTTTATGAATCTGGGTGCTCCTGTATTGGGTGCATATATATTTAGGATAGTTAGCTCTTCCTGTTGAATTGATCCCTTTACCATTATGTGATGGCCTTCTTTGTCTCTTTTGATCTTTGTTGGTTTAAAGTCTGTTTTATCAGTGACTAGGATTGCAATCCCTGCCTTTTTTTGTTTTCCGTTTTCTTGGTAGATCTTCCTCCATCCCTTTATTTTGAGCCTATGTATGTCTCCTCATGGAAGATGGGTCTCCTGAATACAGCACACTGATGGGTGTTGACTCCTTTTTTTTTTTTTTTTTTTGTGTTTGAGGGTGGCGCTTCGTTTTTCTGCCTGGAGTGCAGTGGTATGATCTCGGCTCACTGGAAGCTCCACCTCCCGGGTTCATGTCATTCTCCTGCCTCAGCCTCCCGAGTAGCTGGGACTACAGGCACCCGCCACCACACTCAGCTAATTTTTTATATTTTTAGTAGAGACGGGGTTTCACTGTGTTAGCCAGGATGGTCTCGATCTCCTGACCTCGGATCCACCCACCTCAGCCTCCCAAAGTGCTGGGATTACAGGCGTGAGCCACCGCACCCAGCCGGGTGTTGACTCTTTATCCAATTTTCCAGTCTGTTTCTTTTAATTGGGGTATTTAGCCCATTTACATTTAAGGTTAATGTATGTGTGTATATATGTGTGTGTATATATATATACACACACACACACACATATGAGGTTAATATTGTTATATGTGAACTTGATCCTGTCATTATGATGTTAGCTGGTTATTTCACCCATTAATTGATGCAGTTTCTTCCTAGCATTGATGGTCTTTACAATTTTGAATGTTTTGCAGTGTCTGGTACTGGTTGTTCCTTTCCATGTTTATTGCTTCCTTCAGGAGTACTTGTAAGGCAGGCCTGCTGATGACAAAATCTCTCAGTGTTTCCTTGTATATAAACAATTTTATTTCTCCTCCACTTATGAAACTTAGTTTGACTGGATATGAAATTCTTGGTTGAAATTATTTTCTTTAAGGATGTTGAATACTGGCCCCCACTCTCTTCTAGCTTGTAGGGTTTCTGCAGAGAGATCCACTTAAGTTAGTCTGATGGGCTTCCCTTTGTGGGTAACGCAACCTTTCTCTCTGGCTGCCCTTGACATTTTTTCCTTCATTTCCACCTTGGTGAATCTGATAATTATGTTTCTTGGGTTTGCTCTTCTCGAGGAGTATCTTTGTGGTATTCTCTGTATTTTCTGAATTTGAATGTTGGCCTGCCTTGTCTAGCTTCGAGTCTTTAGAGGTCTTATCCTCTCCATGCCATAGTTCTGTCTCCTTGGTTGGTTTACCTGAAACATATTCCTTAGTGAGATTTTGAGACAGATTCTTGCCTTCTTCACCTGGGCTTAAGTGTGGGTCTGGCTTGCTAGTGGTCTTGCTGACTGGAGAGTGGGAGTGCTCTCACTTCATTCTGCACCCTACATCCCTGTTCTGAAGGTCAGCAGCAGATAGAAACTGCTCTTTCCCACTTTTGAAAGACTCCATGTTACATAAGAGTTTCCAAATGAATTTCAAGTTCTAGCTTGAGAAAGCAGAAATAAGATTGAAGAAAGCCAGTAAGTGTTTTTAACCTTCCCACCTAAGAGTAGTAGTAATTTTGGTAGTGCTGCTAGAAGTAATTTTGTTAATAGCAACAAAGCAATAATAATAGTAGTAGTAGTAGTCATCATCTTTGTCTTAGTAGTAGTTAACATTTATTGCCCCTTTTTACAACCAAATATTATTTAAAGTTCTGAACATGCATTACATGATTTAAACCTTGCAATGACCCTGTGAGGTGAGTCTGTGACTGTTTCTCTTTTAGGGTTGAAGACGCTGAGGCTCTGCAGGTGAAGCAACTTGCCTGAGTAATAACATGGAGAATTAGTATTCAAAGCCAGGTTTGATTTCAGAACCTGAGTGTACCACTCCACTTTCTGGAATACATTAATTGGCTCTTGGGGCAGAGGCCACTGACTCAAATGCCTATAGGAGCCAGATCAGAAGTAAAAGTTGGTGGACAGGGCCCACGATTAGGAAGACAGCAGTGTAAGCTAGATGATAAATGGCAACTGACATTCTTCCTCAGTGTTGGGGTGCTGTGAGGCATTGTGGGGACTGGGGTTTTGGGAGAACATATGTCCTATCCAAAAAAAATGATAGCTACTTAATCCAGCAGTTGTTCTCATAGAGAAATAAACTTTTTAATACAGAAATTTTAAAAAGATGATGAAAACATGGATTTTGTATAAGATTTCTCAGTTTTTAAATATTGGCATTGGATGCAAATGAAAAGCTAAACAAAACACTGTGAAGGTTAAAATAATTATGTCTGAGGACCAAGTAGGGCCTGATATGTTACCTCTCTCAGGGAAAAATTTTGCAACATTCAAACCATGTCAATGAGTGATGACACAATACAATAAGAGATAAAATGTTCCGTATTGGCCAGTAGTTGGACTGTCCTTAGCCATCTATCAACAATTTCTTTACAGAAGACTCTGGGGAAATCCCAGTTTATTAAATGCTGTATAAAGACTGAAAGAAATCACATAAATAATAATGATTCTATTCTTAAGCCCCTACTGTGTGCCAAGCACTTTGTGTAGCTATTTTATTATTTTTATGTTAATTCCCATAACATTCCTGTTAGCCATGTGAGGATAGATATTTGAGAGGTCAAAAAGTAACAGCAGCAACTTGCCAAAAACGTATATCTCTAGCAAGGGGCAGTGTGGGGTGTGAATCCAGATATGCATGATTCCAGAGCCCTTTGTCTTCCTGCGCAGCTCTGCTGCCTTTACAGTGACATACCGCTGTGAAGTTTGCATTATGCTGGATCTCACATAGGCAGGGAAAGGCTATCTATGTTGTTCAGCATGACTTTCAGTTTCAACAAAGAGATTCCTCTAATCAAAATTATCTTTGTACACTACCAGAAATTCTTCCCTTTCACATTATCACTCAGCCTGAAATTTGAGCCTTTACAGATTCTTTGGTGTTAACAAGCATACTCCTGTGAAGGTGCCTGCTTAAGCAATCTTTCCTTCATTCACGTGTTAACATGAAGTTAATCAGATTATATCCTTCAAACAACTAGCTGAGATCATGGGAATTTCTCTGGACAGCAGGGAGGAGGAAGTGGCTCTTCAGAAGTACGTGTCATTGATTAGATGGGGTGACCAGACTGTGGAAGCTGGGATAGGCCCTGTGTGCCATGGGCAGGTTTCTGGCTGCTTCAGAAGCAGGAGAGTGGGCACAGAAGTTTGTTAATTATGTTACCTTTTGCCTAGATCTGTCTCCTCAACTAAACAAAACCAAAACCACATTATTGGCTGGTGATTTTTATCCTATTATATTTATGGTACAGAAATGGAGCATTCTTTTTTCTTTTCTTGCTGTGAATTAGATTTTGAATATCTTTTATGTTACTAAAATAAAACTATTATCTTTAGAAAATTAATGTTCTTTTTTCCCAATTAAGGAACAGACTCTGTCAATAAAGAGAAAACAAAGCTGAAGAAATACTCACAAAATAGCTGTCTCTAAGGGATAGGATTATGGACTTTTAATGTATTGTTTGAAATTTTTTATAATAAGATAACTCATTTTAGAGGGAGAACAAACAATAGAGTTTTGGTGTTGGAGGAGGGTGAATGAAAAAAGTCTTAGTTGTCAGGGTGTAGTCAGAATGAGGTGGGCAAGTTTTACTACCTGTGAGTTAGAATCTGTAATTACCTCAAGGAGAGGGGCCCTATTGAGGATATGAGGCTCATGAAAGGGAAGAGAGGAGGGGCTGGCTCTCCAAGTTTTAGTTAGTCTTTCCTTCTCCCTACTCCTGAAGCCCTAAGGAATGTGGGGTTTCTCCACAGTTTTTTTTTTCCTTCTGGAAGTGAGAATGAGAATTCGGAAGAATTCAAGGTGATTCAATGCTCAGAATTCCCTGACATCTGTTAAACCTTAGCACTGACTGTTATTTATTAGACAGCTTTGCCCAAAACAGCCCCTAAATGTTTACTATGCAAGCCTTGCTAGAGTTTCCTCCTGCCTTCTTGTAACGTGAATCCTATCTCCCAACTTTTCAGAAGTCTCAGAATAGTTCTATTTTCTTTCCCTTTTTGTTCATTTTGGATATCAGCTATGAAAAATTTTATTATTTCATTTGGTTCAGATGCAGCTTGGGATCCTCAACTCATTTCCCTATTTATTTGTCATTGGTAATTGTTGCTTTGCCTTACTATAGTATACTGTCTCTCTGCAAATTCTGAATTTTTCAGGAGTAGAATATATGCAAATATTTTCCATTTATTAGTGTATAATAACTAAGCTTTACCCTCTGTAAATAAACTCAAAACTGGTGAACATTGGTTGTAAGTGGAATGAGTCAGGTGATACTGACTTATCCATTTGAACGTTAAACACACCTCTTTGGTCAGTCCTCAGAATCCCTTACTGGTATTGAAGAGTAAGAGCTCTACAAAGAAGAATATTAGGGTCTAGGAACTCAGAAGGCTCTTTGGTCATTAAAGGCAAAATGACAATCACATCCTTTAAAATCAGATTTGTTATGTAATTATTCCATTTGTCTATCCCACAGATATCTGGTACTAGGAAAGACTTTTATGGGTGAAACTGTTCTATTCTTTGTAATACTGTTGGAGAAAAGACCCATTTATTTAGTTCCCAAGAAAGCCTTTCTATAGCAGTGTCTTTTAATATGACATGTTCCTCAATGATTTCTCTTTAAAAATCCATCCACCTCTGTGTTCTGCTCTTTTGTCAGCTCATCTATTTAATTTTGGCTGCCCTTTTCGAAATTGAAGCCATCAGTGTTCTTGGCATCAGCAGATTTCTGTCAATCCTCTTTTTATCAATTTTTTTCTCTGTCTATATCTGAGGCTGCCCACTTGGCCGCCTAACCTATAGTCACACAGAATTGCTTGCTTGTACTACTTCAAACATATCCCACCCTTGTGGCCCCTTCACTCAAATATCTCTGTTTTCTAAGGTCTTCTCTTTCCCTATAATTGGTGAAGGGATTAGAGACTGTTGTTAAAGACTCACCTTATGTATCACCTGTCTATCTTTTTCCACCTTGGCCCTCCATCCTAAGCAAAATTAGGCTGTCTGCCTTTTGTGCTCCAGTAGCATAGCTGCGATATCATGATCTCTGCCTCACTCCACAGACCAGAATTCCTTCATGTAGAGTACAAGATGATCCAGGCAGTGTTAGACCTATTTATATTGATTTGAAATCTAAGGCAATATGGTAAGCTTTTCTAATCTTTCACGTATACATCCATCGTGGCACCTTCACTCAGTCCCGCCATTATTCCACGTTTGCTCTCACACATTTGCTCATATTCAGCATATTATAAAATGTTATAGTTATTTTTATCTGATTTTAAGAGGATTTACAGATTATGTTAACTTTTTTTTTTAAACTAAAACTACCTTCACAAGATGGACAAGTGTCTTAAATACATTCCTACAAAAACACCCTGACTTGTAGATAATACTTGTAATGTAAGCACAACACATGACAGGAAAAAGTCAGAGCTGACTCCTTATACCGCTACGAAGACTTTGTCAGCAATAGCATGGCATGTGGTTGTGTGAAGTCATATGCAGTGTCTCTGACATCAGGCCCATCACAGTAACAGCAATGGTAGCAATCCAATAACATCTTATAGAAGATTTAAAATGACTCAGATAATTTAAAATATAGATTTATATCTGTATTTCACCATTGCTGTCTAGTAACATTATCTTATGGGTTTATTTTGCCCTGAGAGAGTAGATGAAAGTAATATAGCAATACAAATAATTTATATAGTATATAGTAATGCAAATAATTTATAATAATTATAATAGTTTACAAATATAGGTTTAATATCCTTTATCCAAAATGCTTGGGACCAGAAGTATTCTGAATTTTGGATTTTGGAATATTTGCATTATACTTACCAGTTGAACATCCCAAATCCAAAAATCTAAAATCTAAAATCCTCCTCCAGTGGACAATTTTTGAATATCATATTGGTGCTCAAAAGTTTCAAATTTTGGAGCATTTTGAATTTTGAGATTAGGATGCTCAACCTGTAATAAATATTCATTATTGACAGAACATGCTAAAAAGTATATTAGTAGGCATATGTAATAAAAAGTAACAGACCACCACTATGAATTTAGAGATGAATGCCCAGAGTTGAGTAGAGACTGTATTGTTTTCATCTTTGTAGCTCAAGCACCTAGCACAATGAATGGACCATATTATGTGCTCAGTAAATATTGAATGAGTGAATAAATCAACAGAAGAACAAGTATAGGTTGGGGAGTGTTCTGCAGAGGACTCTACCTGGTATAATATCCAACTAGAGGTGACAAACCAAGATGAAAGAATCTGATGACTCAGATGCGGGAAGTGGATTTATGTCTGAGTATGCAGTGAAATTATGACCCTACTGCAGCGTGAATTTATCTGGTGAAGTCATCACTTCCTGTCTCATGGGGAAAGAGAGATACTGCCCGTTGGGAAGAATCAGGGACTGTCCTTCATTTGATTTTACCCTAAAACTGCCCCCTCTTTTTCAGATCCTCCTCCAGGTCTCAACCCCTCACACCACCACTTGTGCCCCTGTTACCAAGGAAGCTTTATTGCCTGAAATGCTCACCTGAATTACTGAGTGATTTTGCTTATGTCTGTGTAATCACAGTCCCAAAGCTATTTTCTGATAAATGATTACAACTTTACTTACATAATTCTGCAAGCCCAGGCCTCATCCTTCAGTATAAGTGATAAGAATCTCTCTAATTCATGTCATGATATTGCAATACAAATTTCACCTTAGGACTCAATTGTTTTACTTTTTAAGAATTACTTACCCTTGGATGTTGTGGGTTCCTAATAGAGGGATCTGTTAATTATTTTTATTAATAAATAATAATAAGTGCTGAGGCAAGCAATATGGACTAGCAATATACTTGTGTTTTCAGAAATAAGGAAAGATATCATTTTTCTAATATTTTAATAGAGCAGAACAATTTCAGCATCTAGTAGTAGAAAATAAAGCCTCATTACTTGGATAGCAAATGTTTAATTCATCTGTGTCATCTTGATTAAACATTCTCTAAAATTTTATGATAGTTATAAGGTTACCGTATATGTTTTAGGAGTAGTAATATAGGCATTTCACAAGTAATACTGATCTTTTAATTAAATGTTCATGATAAATATAGAATATATATTTTGAGCACAAATATTTTTTATTGCATTATTGGGAAAGAGTTGCAACCATCAATAACAAATGGAGCTTGCCCTTCTGTAATTCACTCTTCATAATCACAAGAGGCCACTGACAGTAAGCACCATGAAAGCAAGAAGCATATCCTTTCACTCACCATTGTAGCCTCCATGCATAGTAGAGTGCCTAGCATGTAATAAGAATACAACAAATATTTTGTCAAATGAATGAATGAAGTATGTATATGTTCACCCCTGGCACTAGCCATGTATTACACCTTTGCCTGCCCATAAAGATAAGTCTCAAATAATATTGTATAGGGCAGTGTTTTCAGTTTCTGATCTGGGGAACCTTGGTGCTCTGTGGAGATGCTGAGTCGTTCTGCCAATAGCAAACTGCTTTCTGTCGAACCTTTATGCTGCTGGAGTGTTATTTGTCAGGATTCTTAGTTACAATGCAATCTACCTTAAGAAAAAAAAAAAAAGATTTATTGGCTTAGAAATACCAAAAAAGGTAGAGCAAATAACATCAGGGAAAGGCTAGAATGCAGCCTGGGTCCCAGAATAAACATCACCTTTTCATCTCTCAGCATGTTGGCTTCATGCTCACTGCAGACCAGTTTTTTCAGTGGGAAACATAACTTATGACAGCTGTTAAGCTTTAGTACGTCTTAGATCCCTAGTCACTGGTTAAAGACTGACTTCAGGCTTTCTTTGGCCTCAAGTTTAAAATTTTGGAGAAGGAATTTTGTTTACAAGAGTTTGGCTATTTAAAACGAGTTTCAGAAATTTCTGCTGTAACAATTAATTTGCAGCCCCACCACTCTTTTTTGAGTCTCCCACTTTTATCCCCATCTGTTCTTTCTCAGCATCATTTCCTTAATTCCAAACTTGGACTCTTGGCCCAGTCTTTCTCACTTCTTAACTCTCTTCCTGGCCTATTTGGCTCTTAGCTTTCCTGGTCTTTGTGTCTTGGTATGTCGTTTGGTCCTTCTATCCCTTTGTCTTGACTGAAGACTTGTTTCCCAGAGAATCCCCTTCCAACTTTTTGTCTGAGAGGAATTGAGCCATATAATGTGTAAATTTCAAGATTATATAAACCATAGCTGTTTTAGTCTTCCTTGTACTTTCAAATTGTTTTCACTAAAGGACAAAAGGCAGTTATTTTATATCTAGTGTAGTCCTAAGCAGCATATAGGGTAGAAGTTCTTAAAATAACTTCTTTTGTAAAGTGGGACACTTTCAGTCATTAGGCTAGAATTTTCTCTGATGCAAGTGCTGAGAAATGACCTTGATCAGTAAAAAGGTACATACATATTGAAGCATGGGAATTGCCAATATAATCTTTCTTTTCTGTTTCTGGAAAGGCAATTAAGGCTTCTACTCCTCCAGCAGCCAGTGCAAAGCCTGCCTTGAGTCGGATTTGACAATAGCATTTTAAAATGACCAAAGGAAGTGTAAGACTAATTTAGAGCAGGACATTTCATCTGCACTACTACACTTAAACTTTTGTGCTGAATTTTTTTAATGTGCAAAAATTGTCTTGGAAATACATTTTGAATCTTGAGAAAATAATTACAAATAAAGTCAGAGAGAGAGCAGGATGAATTCTAATCAAAGAGGACATCTTTACAAATAAATAGGTAATGTTGTAGTCCTACAGAGCATTTTTCACTTAGCTCCATGGTGAAATGATTTTAAAATGAAGAAAAATGAAGTTTTACTTTAATTAGTTTGTGAAGACATGGATAAGTGCTTTTGAAAGAGTAATTATCTGGCTCTTCTTTTAAGAGAATGTGAATTGAGAATTGAAGTTGATCTGGGATCAGCCCCATTGACTTTATCACAGTTTTGTCATGTTCTGCAGTAAATTAGCATGAATTCTGTCATACATAAACTTCATTGGATTTTGTTTTGTTTCTTTTTCATTCTTGTTATGTGTTTTATTTATTTAAAATAGTTGAAAGGAGGTCTGGCTAAAACCAAATTCATTGAAGGACTATTTGGTCTTTTTATGTATTTCCTTGAGTCATAGAGAGAATGAAAAATATGTTATTATGTTATACAAACGTGTTTCTCATACTGGGGGCCACCAACATATGCTGTGAGGTTTTCATGTTCTCTATGAGAATTTAAATATTTTGTGTTAGTTTCAAACATAATTTTTAAGGAAGAGTATGTGTAGTTTAAATCCATCCATATGACATTGATGCCTATTTTTGTGTCCGTAGATTTATGACATTAGTGCCAAGACAGTATCTACATTTTAATATATTGCTTCTCAAATCAGCCTCTAAGAATCACAGAACCTCTGGACATGTTTTCAGGCATCTGCGACTATCTTTGTAATAACATTAATAAATAATATTTTCAGATGATATTTTTGACACCAGATATCTTCTAAGAAGTTTTTATGTATTATCTGCTATAATCCTCACAACCCTAGAAAGTATTACTATTTTCCTCATTTTAAAGACAGGAAGAGGCTGGGCGTGGTGGCTCACGCCTGTAATGCCAGCACTTTGGGAGGCCCAGGCGGGTCAATCACCTGAGGTCAGGAATTCGAGACCAGCCTGGCCAACATGGTGAAACCCTGTCTCTACTAAAAATATAAAAATTAGCTGGGTGTGGTGGTGGGCATCTGTAGTCCCAGCTACTTGGGAGGCTGGGCCAGGAGAATTGCTTGAACCCAGGAGGTAGAGGTTGCAGTGAGCCAAGATTGCACCATTGCACTCCAGCCTGGGCGACAAGAGTGAAAATCCATCTCAAAATAAATAAATAGATAAAATAAAGATAGAAAAACATAAACACAAATAAGTTAAGGAACTTGCCAAGGGCGTTAGACCTGGGTTTTGAATCCCCCACTCTAGCTCCAGAGTTCATACTCTTGAGTACTGTGACCTTTTCCTCCCTGGTGGGGATAATGGGTACTGTCTCCTGCCTTTGTCATTGGTTACCCATAATTATGAGGACTTAAAAAGTAACTGCTCTCATTAATTTGGTGAATATGGGTTTCAATTTCTTGGAATAACAAGACTTTGGAAAATGTTGACTGGCTTCTATTCTAAGGGTATGACTACTTTTAGAAGGAATTTGTGTATCAAACATTTTTAGAGTTGTCAATAGAAAACTGTTAAGCCATAATAGCAACAAATTAGAGAATTTCTGTTGGTGTGCATTATCCATATAGGAAGAAAACAATGTTTCCTCTACCCAATTTCCTTCTCTTCTTTCTCCCTTCCTAAACTTTCAGTCCTAAATCCATTATAAGGAGCAGAACAGTGCTGGTCTCTACACTGGAACTGGGAGGGAACTGCAGTGGCCCGAACTATGGTGTTGGAGCCCAAAAAGGGGGAAAGAGGAAGGCTGACCTTCAGTGGGTCAGAAACCAATGCGGTTAAGGATCACGTTTATGTGTAAGGGAAGCCTGATATGGGTGTCAGAGCTCAAGCAAGGTGGGGGTGAAAGAGGTACCATGAATGGGTGTGTCAGTGCCCAAGCAGAGTGAGAAGAGCATCATCATGGAGGGACAGCCTGACATGGGGTTTTGAAACTCAACTGGACTGGGAAGCATGTTCATGCAGTGGGGTAGGGGGCAGAATGGGGAGTCAGAGTGAGGACAAAGTATATTTGGAAGGGTAGAATCTGCCATGGAATATTGTAGCTCATGTGAGTGAGGGCAGGGAAGTACCTGCTATGGGCTGTTGGGACCCAAATGGGATAAGGGAGGCATCTGTGTAGAAGAGAGGTGGTATTATAGATGAGGGATGAGATTTTATATAGGGAGTTGATCAAATAAAAGATGAAAAGTTAATGGCAGCTGGGCTTCTCACTGTTGGAGAAGGAAGTTACAAATATAGGAGAGGAGAAAACTATAATGAACCCTACATTGTTGTATTGCAGTTGGAGATATCAGTGTATATTCATAGATATAGATATAAATGTGTGGGCCTGTGTTTTCTAGCTTTGCCTACTGGGTGGGCCTAGAAGTAGTGACATCTCAATGACCATGAACACATCTAGTGCCCAGATTTTGCCTTCTAATGCCATTCTCCAAGGAACCAGAGCTCCTTGGAAAAATATTTGGTCTGGACTGTGACCAGCAAAGACCCAGAAGAGCCTAGAAAATTATGTTGTGACAGAGAGAAAGAAAGGAAACGTTTAAAGAAAGGTTTCAAAAGAACACAGAACTCCACAACCTTATATGTATTTTTTATAGTCCCATTTTTGTCCCTGCAAAGACACTTGTTATATGGCTGGAATGTAACCATGAGTTTGAATTGATTGCCAGAGATTCACTGGCAAAAACTAGGACAAGAATGGGGCAGATTTTTGGAGCTAGAAATGGGTGAAAATTAAAGGTGAATGAAGGTGAATGCAGATTGAATATGGGGGAAGGTAGAATATGTAGGAAGGAGTATGGAAAAGATGAAGGAAAGGTCCCTGAAGGAGAAATGGACAACTTGGTGACTTCAGGGCCCCTAGGCATTGATTTTTTAAAAAGTCAAGAATTGTGTCAGAGAATAGTATGAGGTAGAGAAAACTAGCCTGGTTGTTGAATCTACGAAAAGATGATAGTTCCAAAGATCATGGAGTTTGGAGCATCTCTCTTTGGGTTGAGATGATGGGAAAAAATTGTTCAAGCTGAACTTGTAGTACATCTGTTAGTTTGAAATTTAAGTTATGGGAGGCTACAGCTGAAAAAATACTTAGGAAAAAAATTAATCTGTATTGCAACCACAGTGTATATGGTTAATTTGCCTTCAGGTACAGGGAAGCAGAGATGGTTACTGCAGTAGTTCTGAAACTAGACTAATTGTGAACATTTCTTGGTGAGCTTTGAAAATAAATACACAATCTCAGAAATTAATAGCAATCACTGGTATGGTAAAAAGGGTGAAACCAGTTGTTTCAAAACATGGTTTCCCCATTTTCTAAAGGTGCATCCTTGAACAAGTTGCTTAACCTCTTTGAGCCTCCGTTTTTTCACCTGAAAAATGAGACTAATAGCAGCTGTTTTATAGTGTTATAATGTATGCAACAGGTGGTCTCTTAGTAATTACCTCCTGCATCAACTCCCCGCACTGCCCCCCAACTGCGGATACATACTTTGTACTCTGGGATGCTTCATATTGTTGCTAAAACCAAGCAAAAGCCATACCCTAGAATCTTGGCTGAGAGTATAATATAACCAATTTAGTATAAAGGGGACAACACATTAGGAGTGAGAGGCCAGACCCCACTATTTTGCACTTTAGGGCTTGGATGAAGCTGTAGCACAGAAAACCAGGGAGACAGTGCAGAGGCTTCCTTCCCAGGATGCCCTTGTTTTGGCAGATAGGTGTGACCTAGATGTTATCATAGACGGATGGTAACAGGGTATGCTCTCTTGCTTTTCAAGAGACCCTATATTGCGAAAAGCCACCTCACATTCCAGGAAGAAGGCTGGGTCTCCCTAAGAAGTTGCCAGATGCCTTGTTTGACTTATAGCAATGTCAGGAGGCTAAGACCAATTGTAACATGCCACAGAAGCTTAACTGCAATTAATATCTTCTTTTATATATCTTTGTGTATACCTTTGATTATATCATTAGGATGAATTCCTAGAAATGGAAGTACTGGGATTTCTATATACATTTAAGCAAATTGCCAGAAGTTTCTACCAATGTCTATTTCCTTAATGGTTCATTGGAATGTTATTTTGCTCTGCCCTTGTTGTTGCTGTGGCATTGCTATTTTAAAGATGTCTGTGAATTTGCTCAATTATACATAATAATATCAGTTAATACATGTATAGTGCTATGTGCCATGCCCTTTTTTAGTACTTTACATGTGTAGTATAATTCTAGGAGGGCCCCCAAGATTTCCTGCCCTCTAGCACATATGGTCTGTGTGATTCCCAGTAGCGTGAATATGTTGAGCTATATCTGCCATGACTGTGTTACATTATATGGCAAGAGATTTAGGGATGTAGTTAAGGTTCCTGATAGTTGATCTCAAAATAGGGGAGATTATCCAAGTAGGCCTGATCTTGTCACAAGAGCCCTTTAAATTTAGATCTAGAGAAAATTAGAGATCCAAAGCATGAGAAGGAATTGGCATGAGGGTGATATTCCATGGCTGCCTTTGAAGATGGACAGGGCCACATGAGGAATGCAAACAACTGTGGTCACTGACAACTGTCCCTGGCTGACAGTGAGCAAGAAGTGGGAACTTCAGTCCAATAGCTACAAGTAACTGAATTTGACTGACTATAAGAATGAGCTGGAAAATGGGTTTTCCCTTAAGGTTCTGGAAAATAACTCAGCCAGGTGATACCCTGATTTCAGCTTTATCAAACTCTGAGCAAAGTCACACCATGCCAGACTTCCGACCTGCAGAACTGTGAGCTAATGAATGGGTATTGTTGTTTAAAGACATAGGGCACAGAAACCAGCTTGAAGGGGTTTCCACTGGCCAAATTTGGGATAATTTGAGCATCAAAATAAATAAATACAGTAACAGATTGTAACCCATTTGTTTTGGTCCCTTCTTGCATTACTATAAAGACCTACTTGAGAGTGGGTAATTTATAAAGAAGAGAGGTTTCATTGACTTGCAGTTCCACAGGCTGTACAGAAAACACGGGTGGGGCAGCCTCAGGAAACTTGCGATCATGGCAGAAGGTGAAGGGAAGGCAGGAATGTCCTCATGACTGGAGAAGGAGGAAGAAAGAATGAAAGGGGAGGTGCTACACGCTTTTAAACAAACAGATCTCATGAGAACTCACTCTATCACAGAGCAGCAAGGGAGAAATCCACCCGATGATTCAATCACCTCCCACCAGGCCCCTCCTCCAGCACTGGGGATTACAATTCCATATGAGATTTGAGTAGGGACACAGAACCAAACTGCATCACCATTGAATAAGACAAATCTATGCAGATATGAACAAACAAAAACATACATGTTTAACGAGAAATTAAACTTCATTAATTTCAAAGTACCTCTCCACAAAATACAGGTAGGAAGAAAGAGTAACTTTATAGTGGAGAAACCTGACAGGCACTACCTTAATTAAGCAATCAAAGTCAACAGCATCAGTAATGGACAAAGGGAAATCAGGTAATGCAATGAGAAGAGCACAGCATCACTTCTGTGATATTCCTGCCAGATGCATGTTCTGGGCCTAGTCCTGAAGAAACATCAGACAAGCCAAAATTGAAGGACATGCTACAAAATAACTGGCATGTAATCTTCAAAAGTGTCAAGATCCTGAAAGTCAGAGACTGAGTAGCAATTCTGGGCTGAAGGGGACTAAGGAGACATGACAACGATATGCAATGCTTGTTTCAGAACTGGAGCCTTTTTCTATAAAGGACATTATTGGAACGTTGGCAAAACGTGAATGAGATCTGAGGATTGGTTGATAGTAATATTATCGATGTTAAATCTCTTGTTGCTGCGAGTTGTCTTGTGGTTATGTAGTAGAATGTCCTTGTTTGCAGGAAAGACACCCTCAAGTATTCAGCAGGGATGGGAAATCAGGGCAACAGTTTCCTCTGAAATAGAACCTTCCTTCAGAAAAATAAACTTCCTTATACTGTACTTGCAACTTTTCCATAAGTCTGTGATTATTTCCAAACATAAAAACATAACAGGCTGGGCGCGGTGGCTCAAGCCTGTAATCCCAGCACTTTGGGAGGCCGAGACGGGTGGATCACGAGGTCAGGAGATCGAGACCATCCTGGCTAACACGGTGAAACCCCGTCTCTACTAAAAATACAAAAAACTAGCCGGGCGAGGTGGCGGGCGCCTGTAATCCCAGCTACTCCGGAGGCTGAGGCAGGAGAATGGCGGGAACCCTGGAGGCGGAGCTTGCAGTGAGCTGAGATCCGGCCACTGCACTCCAGCCCGGGCTACAGAGCAAAACTCCGTCTCAAAAAAAAAAAAAAAAAAATAACAAATTTAAAAAAGAAAAAAAAATTTCTTTCACTGAAAATTTATAAAATATGGAACACAAAGAAGAAAATAAAAATAAATCTATTCACATTGATTACTACTACTCCACTTTGGTGTATAGCTTTGCTGTCATTTATTATACATCCACACACACACACACACACACACACACACACACACACACATATATATACACTTTTAAAATAAAATTAGAATTATTTCTATCTCTGATCTTGCTTTAGAATTTTAATATTATATGTAAGCTATATGTCACTAAATAGTCATTTATAATTTTTTTTTTTTTTTGAGATGGAGTCTTTCTCTGTCACGCAGGCTAGAGTGCAGTGGTGTGATCTCAGCTCACTGCAACCTCCACCTCCCAGGTTCAAGTGATTCTCCTGCCTCAGCCTCCCAAGTAGCTAAAATTACAGGCATGCATCACCATGCCCAGTTAAATTTTTTTTTTTTTGTACTTTTAGTAGAGACAGGGTTTCACCATGTTGGCCAGGCTGGTCTCGAACTCGTGACCTCAGGTCATCCATCCACCTCAGCCTCACAGAGTGCTGGGATTACAGGCATGAGCCACCACACCCAGCATATAATATCATTTTTTATGGCAACTTTTTTACATGTAAAAGTGTGTTATCATTGAAATATTCAGATTTGTTGTTGTTGTTGTTATTGTGTTTTTTTTGAGATGGAGTCTTGCTCTGTCACCCAGGCTGGAGGGCAGTGGTGCGATCTCGGCTCACTGCAACCTCTGCCTCCTGGATTCTAGCGATTCTCCTGCTTCAGCCTCCCGAGTAGCTGGGATTACAGGCACCTGCCACCATGCGCAGCTTTTTAAAATTTATTTATTTTTTATTTTTAGTAGAGACAGGGTTTTACCATGTTGGACAGGTTGGTCTTGAACTCCTGACCTCGTGATCTACCTGCCTTGGTCTCCCAAAGTGCTGGGATTACAGGTGTGAGCCACTGTGCCTGGCCTCAGATTTCATTTTAAAATTATCTGAACACTTCTATTCAAGTTTGTCAGCTCTGTCACTTGGTCATGTCAAACTAGCCTTAGCTAGCAGTTACAAAATATAACTTCGAGCAAATAAGTTAATACATATGTCAAACAAGAATGATGCTAGCTGTTTACACACACTTTGCCTTATACATATTTCCCATTGGACAGGACTAGAAGCATAGTTTTCTAGACATAAGTCGGCACTAGTATTAATATTTCAATACTCTCCCTCTCAGCCCTTTTCCCAACAACAAAAATATAATAGTGAATTTGTGAATATATGTCAATTTATTCTACTCTTGGTAGATATCTGGTGTGTTAGTCCATTTGAGCTACTATAACAAAATACTGTAGACTAGATAATTAATAAACTTCAGAAATTGATTGCTTATGGTTCTGGAGGCTGGGAAGTCCAAGCCTGAGGTGCCAGCAGCATTTGGCGATGAGAGCTTGATGAGGCAAGATGAGGATTGTTCTCTGCCTCAAAGATGGGCCCTTGTTGCTCTGTCTTCACATGGTGGAAGAGGCAAATACACACCTTTTGATCTCTTTTGTAAGGGCACTAATCCCATTCGGAAGTAAGAAGCCCTCATGACTTAGTAACTTCCTAAGAGGCCCCAACTCTTAATACAGTCACATTGGGGATTCAGTTTCAGCATATGAATTTAGCCAGGGGGTGGGGGCATGAAACACCAACATTCAGACCATAGCATCTGGGTAGTTTCTTTTTGTTTGTTTGTTTGTTTCAGATGGTGCTGTGGTGTGATCAGGGCTCACTGCAGCCTTGACCTCCTGGGCTTAAGCCATCCTCCCACTTCAGCTTTCTGAGAAGGTGGAACTATAGGTACACACCACCATACTCGGCTAGTTTTTAATTTTTTTCGTAGAGCTAGTATCTGTTTGTTGCCCAGGCTGTTGGTCATTTCTAACATGGGTTACTAGAGGTAGCGCTGCTATGACCATTCTTATATATATCTTCTGATGAATATATGTGCAAATTTCTGTTGAGTATATAAAAGGTATAATGGCTAGGTCATACTAGATGAACTGCCAGTGATTTTTTTTTCTAAAGAAGTTGTTCCAGTTTACACTACCACCAGCCGTGTGTGAATGTTCTGGTTGCTCCACTTTCTTACCAACATTTGGTATTTTCTATCTTTTTCATTTCAGCTACCGCAGTGTGTTTATAGAGGTATTACACTGTGGTTTTAAATTGGGTTTTGCTAATGGATAAAGTTGAGCGCATTTTAATATGTTTATTGGCCACTTGGGTATCCTTTTATTGTGGAGTGTCTGTTGAGGTCTTCTGCCCCCTTTTTTATTGGGTTGTCTGCCTTTTTCTCATTAATTTGTATATGCTTTAATATATAGATATGTATTCTGGATTCAAGTCTTTTGAAAAGATATATGGCAAATGGATTTTCCTGCTCTTCAGGCTCCCTTTTCACTCCCTTAATGATGTCTTTGGATGAATAGATGGTCTTAATTTTAGTATTTCCCAACTTATTACATTTTCCATTTAAGATGAACATTTTTTTAAAAGAAATCTTTGCCAATTCCAAGGTCATGAATATGTTCTCCTTTGTTTTATTCCAAAATGTTCATTTTTATCTTTCACATTTAGATCTTCTGTACATCTGGAATTGATTTATGTGACTGTTGGGAAGTAGGAGATCAAGAATCACTTTTTCCATGTGGATATCCAACTGACCCAGGACCATTTATTAAAGACTGTTCTTTCCATACTGCACAGCAGTATGACTCACTTCTTCATAAACCAGGTGATCGTGTATGTATGGATCTGTTTCTTGAGACTCTTTATACTGTTCATTGACCTATTTGCCCATCCTTGCTCCAGTAACAGTCTTGATTATTAGGGCTTCATAATGGATCTTGATATATGGTACTATAAATCCTCCAGCTTTGCTCTTTTCATCAAGATTCTCTTGGCTATCCTTTGTCCTTGCATTTCTATACATATTTTTAAACCAACTTGCCAATTTTCACATGCACAAAAAAACTTTCTAGGATTTCAGTTGAGATCGTATAAATCAATTTGGAAGAGTTGACGTTTTTACAATACTGAGTCTTTTCCACCATTTAAGTAATTTGCTGAGGGTGCCAGTTTATAAGTGGTGGACCTGGAATTCAGTCTTTCACAGCCTGACTCCAAAGACCAACACTACCCTAGAGTTTAGGTATACCTTAGTTTTGAGGATATGCTATTTTTATTTCAACTATATTTTAAATGGACCTATTTTATTAGTCTACTATAATGCTTTCTTTTACAGTACCATTGTCTTAAAACCTTGCATTGTATGGGTATCTCATAATTTAATTTAACCAGTCGCCTATGATCACTAATTTTAAAGTCATTTTCAGTTTTTCTTCAAGTAGATAATTCAGCTACAAGCATACTTGTAAAGATATCTTTTTGTACATGTTTTCTTGAGATAAATCTCTAAAATTGTCACTGGGTTAAATGGTATAAAAATGTTAAGAATTTTGGTACAGAGTTGGCTGCAGTCATGCACACCTATAGTCAGCTACTCAAGAGGCTGAAGTAGGAGGATCGCTTGAGCCAAGGAGTTCAAGACCAGCCTGGGCATCATAGTGAGACCCCATCTCAAAAGCAAAGAGAATTTTGGTACAGGTGTACCTTGGAGATATTGCAGGTTTGATTCCAGGCCACTACAGTAAAGCTAATACTGCAATAAAGAAAGTGACATGAATCTTTTGGTTTTCCAGTGCCTGTAAAAGTTTATGTTTACAGTATACTATAGTCTATTAAGTATGCAATAGCATTATGTCTAAAAAATAATGTACATATCTTAATTTTAAAATCCTTTAGTGCTAAAAAATGCCAATGCTCATCTGAGCCTCAGTTAGTCATAATCTTTTTGCTGGTGGAGGGTCTTGCCTCGATGTTAATGGCTGCTTACTGATCAGGGTAGTGGCTGGGGAGGTTGGGGTAGCTGCGACAATTTTTAAAAAGAAGACAACAATGCAATCCCTCCCCCCTCCCCCCGATAGGCCCCGGTGTGTGATGTTCCCCTTTCCGAGTCCAAGTGATCTCATTGTTCAGTTCCCACCTATGAGTGAGAACATGTGGTGTTTGGTTTTCTGTTCTTGTGATAGTTTGCTGAGAATGATGGTTTCCAGCTGCATCCATGTCCCTACAAAGGACACAAACTCATCTTTTTTTATGGCTGCATAGTATTCCGTGGTGTATATGTGCCACATTTTCTTAATCCAGTCTGTCACTGATGGACATTTGGGTTGATTCCAAGTCTTTGCTATTCTGACTAGTGCCGCAATAAACATACGTGTGCATGTGTCTTTATAGCAGCATGATTTATAATCCTTTGGGTATATACCCAGTAATGGGATGGCTGGGTCATATGGTACTTCTAGTTCTAGATCCTTGAGGAATCGCCATACTGTTTTCCATAATGGTTGAACTAGTTTACAATCCCACCAACAGTGTAAAAGTGTTCCTATTTCTCCACATCCTCTCCAGCACCTGTTGTTTCCTGACTTTTTAATGATTGCCATTCTAACTGGTGTGAGATGGTATCTCATTGTGGTTTTGATTTGCATTTCTCTGATGGCCAGTGATGATGAGCATTTTTTCATGTGTCTGTTGGCTGTATGAATGTCCTCTTTTGAGAAATGTCTGTTATACCTGATGTAAATGACGAGTTGATGGGTGCTGATGAGTTGATGGGTGCAGCACACCAACATGGCACAAGTATACATATGTAACAAACCTGCACGATATGCACATGTACCCTAGAACTTAAAGTATAATTTTAAAAAAAGCAAAATAAAATAAAAAATAAAATAAAAATTATAAGTGTAAAATATGAATTTATAACTTTCTAAATGATCATCTTTCATTAAAATTAAAGTCAATCTTTTGATTCTAAAAATAAAAAATAAAAAATAAAAAGAAGACAACAGTGAAGTTTGACACATCAATTAACTCTTCCTTTCATGAAAGATTTCTGTGAAGCATGTGATGCTTTTGATAGCATTTTACCCACCATAGAACTTCTTTCAAAATTGGAGTCAATCTTCTCAAACCCTGACATTGCTTTATCAACTAAGTTTATATAATATTCAAAATCCTTTATTATTTCAACAGTGTTCACAAGCATCTTTGCCAGGTATAGATTTCATCTCCAGAAACCAGTTTCTTTGCTTATCCACAAGAAGCAACTCCTCAACTGTTCAAGTTATATCATGAGATTGCAGCAAATTCATTCACATCTTAGGCTCTAATCCTAGTTTCCTTGCTATTTCTACCACATCTGCAGTTACTTCCTCCATGAAAGTGTTGAACCCCTCAAAGTTATTTACAAGGGTTGGAATCAATGTCTTCCAAGCTCTTGTTAATGTTGCTATTTATTTTGACCTCTTTCCAGAAATCATGAATGTTCTTAGTGGCATCTGGAATAGTTAATACTTTGTGGAAGATTTTTAATTTACTTTGCCCAGATACATCAGAGGAATTACTATCTATGACAGCTATAGCCTTATGAAATGTGTTTCTTAAATAATAAGACTTGAAAGTTGAAATTACTCCTGATCCATGGGCTGCAGAATAAATGTTATGTTAGCAGGCATGAAAGCAACATTAATCTCCTGTACATCTCCATCAGAGCTCGTGGGTGTCTAGGTGCATTGTCAATGAGCAGTAAATTTTGAAAGGAATCTTTTTTTCTGAGCAGTAAGTCTCAACAGTGGGCTTAAAATATTCAGTTAATCATGATGTAAACAGATGTGCTATCACCCAGGCTTTGTTGCTCCATTTATAGAGCACAGACAGTAGATTTATCATAATTCTTAAGAGCCCCAGGATTTTCAGAATGGTAAAGGAGTACTGGCTTCAACTTAAAGTCACCAGCTGCGTTAGACCCTAACAAGAAAGTCAACCTGTCCTTTGAATCTCTGAAGCCCTGCATTGCTTTTTCATCTCTGGCTATGAAAGTCCTAGATGGCATTTTCTTTCAGCATAAGGCTGTTTCATCTACTCTGAAAATCTACTGTTTAGTGTAGCTACCTTCACCGGTGATGTTAGCAAGAGCTTCAGGATAACTTGCTGCAGCTTCTGAATCAGCACTTGCTGCTCCATCTTGCATTTTTATGTTCTGAATACAGCAACTTTCCATAAACCTTATGAGCCAACTTCTGCCAGCTTCAAACTTTTGCAGCTTCCTCACATCTCTTAGGCTTCCTAGAATCAAAGAGAGTTAGGGCCTTGCTCTGAATTAGGGTTTTGCTTAAAGACTGTTGTGGCAGTTTTGATCTTCTATCCAGACCACTCAAACTTACTCCATATGAGCAATAAGACTGTTTTGCTTTCTTATCATTTGCATGTTTACTGGAGTAGCCCTTTTCATTTCTTTCAAGAACTTTTCCTTTGCATTCACAGCTTGGCTAACTGGCACAAGAGGTCTAATTTTCATCCCATTTTGGCTTTTGACATGTCTTCCTCACCAAGCTCGAACATTTTTAGCTTTTGATTCTAAGTTAAAGATGTACTCTTCTCCCTCAATTGAACACCTACAGGACATTGTAGTGTTATTAATTAGCCTAATTTCAATATTGTTGTGTCTCAGAAAAGAGGGGCACCCCAGGAGAGGGAAGGACAGAGGAAAGCAGCTGGAATGAATTAGTCAGAATACACACAACATTTATCAAGTTTGCTTTCTTATGTGGATGCAGTTTGAGGTGCACTAAAACAATTACAATAGTAACATCAAAGATCACCAATCATAGATCACCATAATAAATATAATGAAGGGTTTTGCAGTAATTACCAAAATGAGACGCAGAGACATGAAGCAAGCACAGCTGTTGAAAAGATGGTGCTGACAGACTTGCCTGACACAGGATTGCCACAGACCTTCAATATCTGTGAAGTGCAATGAAATGAAGCACAAAACAAGGTATGCCTGTATGTTGCCAGACAGCCCCCTAGATACCCACCAACAATGTGTACAAGAGTTAATTTACTGCCACCTTCCCAATTACATATATACATTTTATTTTTTGTTAATTTGATTGGGAATGTTGTGGTTATTTTACTTTGCATGTTTTTGACTGCCAGTAACAAGCGGTAGTCATATGTTAGTGACTATTTCATATGTTACTGACCATTATATTTTGAAACAAAGTATTTGCTGGTAGTTTTAAAGCCAAGCGGAAAATCCTATGCAGCCACATTCTGTTTGTCCTTGTGTTACATGACAATTTGCCCCCCACCCACCATCCACACACCGTACCCCTCCAGCCAGAAAGGAAAACTCCCTTCCCTCTTTCTCTAAGGAAGAGCAGTTTTTTCCTCTACTTCCCCTAGTTTTCATAGACATTGAGTTTTTTTTTTTTTTTTTTTTTTTTTGTAAAAGGACTTCCAAATCATTGTTCAGAGAATATGGATCCTTGTGCAAAGAGATTATGAAAAAAAGGATAGTGGAAAATTGTCCCCTCCTTGCCTCTGTGAAGGACTAGGTTGAAGCAAAAATTGAAACAACAGAAGACTGACATTATGAACATCCCCCATTCAGCCCCTCTCCTCACATCACCTCCCTCTTCTCCAGGTAGCTGCTCATCCTTAGTCACCACCTCTCCCTGAAAACCCCACCCAGACCTGAGGGCCCACCTTTCGTGCTTCAAAATTAGCCACTCTAGTTCCCCTGCAGTAAAAACTCTACCCACCTCAGTGCAGCTAACAGCTAATGTCAACTATAAATTTGCCTTTATAGAGAGGAAGATTTTCTTTTATGATTTAAACTTGAGAGAATTGAAAAGACGAGATAGGAAGAGAAGGACATTTTTTTCTCTTTTTGTTCCTTCTGCGTTTCTTTTTCCTCCCTCTTCCTTTCCCTCCCTCTAAACTTTATCTTAACTCCTTTCATCTTCCCCTTGCATTTATTTACTTCCTAGGCTGGAGATCTTTTCAAACTTAACTGGCGATAATACAAAATGCATTAATATTTCTTACCTGTTATAACTATTTCATTTATTCAAAACATATTAGTGGCTACCATGTTCCAGGCCCTGTAATTTAATAGAGTTTTATAGTCTTTGTTGTTAAAGAGTGGTAGGTTGCTATTTTTTATTAAAAATTTAAAAAATACCCTTTGTGTAACATTTTAGAGGAAAATTACTCCTTGCATAACTGATCCTTCATGGAAAACTATTCTGGAGTATTGTAAACTCACAGGTGTATTATTTTGTGTTACTTTTTGGTAGTATACTTAAGTTTCTGAGGATTTTTTTTCTTTCCCCTTCCAGAACCACCTACATATCTCTTAACCTACTCTCGTTTAGCTATGTTAAAACTACATGTAAAATTCTACTGGAGTTTTAAGATAGGAAATTTTGCTAGATGTAATTTTCTCATGCTACTATTGAAAAGAAATGACAGTAATATTTTCTAGTATTTTACCTATATCTATATTGAGAGGTGTTTTTCTAGAACAATTTTTATACTGCTTTATGTAGAGAGACATCAGAATCTCCTGGGTGCTTCATATTATCCCAGTCTATCTCAGTCGAGGATTTTGTTTGGCTGAAAGTTACAGAACCTGATTGCAGAAGCTTGGGGATTTATTTTTCTCATTACAACAAGTCCAGAGGGAAAGAGTCCAGGGCTGGTATAGCAGATTCTTGATAACAATGTCCCAGGCTCCCCTTGACTTTCTTCTCTGCAACAGTATGAATCTTTCATCCTAATACTCACTCCATGTCTAGCTTTATGTCCGCATTTCATGCAGGAAGAAATGAGAAAGGGCAAGGAATAAGGAGGTGTGCCTGTATGAGAAAACATATCTTGCCCTGAAATTCCCAGCAGACCTCTGGTCATGTCTCATTGGTTGGAATTGTATCACATGGTCATTTACAGTCTCAGAGCTGTCAAAGGAAAGCCAATATTTTACCCTGAACAAAATTAGAATGTGTTAGGAAGGGAAAAAGTAGAATATTAGTACCTAGCTGTGTCTTCTACAGTTTTAAACTTCAGAGGATAAAATTTCCTCAGCAGTGATAGTGAAAAGCACATCAAAATGCCATTTAATTGTTGAATTCTATAACCTTGCTTGTGGCCTTTGCTTTCATGGTTTTCTTTTAATTATCAAGCTTGTAATCAAGGGAAAGACAATGTATTTGTGACCATTAATCAGAAGAAAAACTGTGTTTTGAATAATTTTTGTTAAAGGTGTCGGAAGAAATTTATCTTACAAGGCAGAACAAATTTATTTAAAAATTATTTAATTATGTACAAAATTAAAGTTAACTGGATATTTCAGGCTGGCCTTCACAGGGTTTATGTGACTTGGTAGGGTCGAGGAGCTCTGGGGAAGTGGTCCAAACTTCGTGGGTTCAGAAATGTGAGTGATGAGTGATCAGACTGGGGTTGTCACCAGCAGAACCCACTTGGTAATCATTTATGGACTCTAATGTTGTTGCATTAATTTTACAATAGAAATGAGAATTGCAGTCAGCCCTCCATCTCTGCAGGTTTTGTATTTGTGAATTCAAACAACTTCATATAGAAAATATTTTAAAATAAATAACATAGAACAACAAAAATAAAAATACAGCATAACTATTTATATAGCATTTACCTTGTATTAGGTATTGTAAATAAGTTAGAGATGATTTAAAGCATACAGGAGGATGTGCATAGGTTATATGCAAACACTACACTATTTTCTATGAGACACTTTAGTATCCATACACTTTGGTATCCATGGAGGTCCTGGAACCAGTTCCCTGCAGATACTGAGGGATGACTGTATTTAGTGATAGGACCCTTTGGGGCAATGTTGATTACTTTTAATTACATATACACACACACACGCGCGCGCACACACACACATATACACATATATACACGTATATATGGATATATATACATATATAGATACACACACACTCATTGTAAAAATGCAATGATTTTATTACAGTTAAAGCTAAAGTCCCCTTTGACACTAACCTCCAATTGCAGCATCCTCTTCAGTTTGGTCTACGTGTGGGCCTTTAGGCTTTTTTTCTTGAGAGAGAGCACATGCACAAGGAGGGGTGGGTAGTATTGTTTGAAGTCTGTTCATGTTTATATAATGGTATCATATGGTATGTATCATAGTGCAACTTGCTTTTTTCACTCAATAATATATGTTGGAGGTAAAACTACATTATTTGTGTCTACTATGCGTAGAATCTCCTTCTTACCCCCAAGCTCTTGGAGAAGTAAGATAGCATAGATATCCTTAGATTACTAACAAAATGCAAGTTTCTCCATGCGGGGGTTGTGTGCTATGATTGACAGCTGAGTAGCTGGTCTGGAGCACTGGTCAACTGTAGTTAATGTGAACTTAGAGCCAGTGCTGAAAGTTTAAAGTGGGCATGTGTTTTCTTCCTCACTTCTTCACATATACCTCAATCTATGTCATTTTGACTTGGAGGTTGTTCTTGATAATAGTTTGCATCTCATACAGGTGAGCCTAGATTTAAATATAAGGGGAAAGCAGGTGAAAACTATGTGTTTGCTTCTGCTACTACCATGCGTTAGGTGCACGACTGTGATCTATAATGTAATCACTTAATGCTCTTTCAGCAAATATGTATTGAATATCTAGCAGGTACCAGATACTATTTTAGGCAGTCTGGAGAAACAGAGATGATCCGCTAAAGGCCTTGTTTTCATGGAGCATTTATCCTAATGGTAGATGTGAACAATAGGAAAGTTAATAAATGTATAGTGTAATGCCACACAGTGAGCTGTACCAGAAAGGAAAATAATTGGAATGAGAGGGTGAAGAATAATTGGGGTTAGAGGGAGCTGCTTTAGATGACATTGCCAGAGATGGTCTCTCTGCAGAGGCCTGAATAAATCTATAGCCCTTAATCTAGTATACAATAGATGTTTAATAAACATTGGAATAAGAGCATAAATAAATTAGAGAAACAGTGGGGACAAACACAAAGTATAATAATAGCACAAGGTAAAGGAAAGATCATTTCTGTCTGTGTTAGGAGAAGCTCCAGTAGGATGATTAAGATGAGACTGAAAAATAAGTAGGCATTGGTCAGAGAGGCAATGGCAGAGAAAACCCTTCCAAGCATAGGTAATAGTGTGTGTACTATTTCAAACAAGAGAGATATGAAAGAGCTTATCAGTTTCCTATTGCTAAAAAACATTACCACAACCTTAGTGACTTAATACAAATTTATGATCTTACAATTCTGGAGGTCAGACATCCAAAATAACAGCAAGCTGTGGGCAAGGCTGTATTCCTTTGGAGCCTCTAGGGGAGAATCTGTTTCCTTTCCTTTTCCAGCATCTAGAGGCTACCTGCATTCTTTGGGTCATGGTTTCATTCCTCTATCTTCAACGCCAGAAGCGTGGCATCTTCAAACCTTCCTGCTTCTGACCTCTGCTTCTGTCATCACATCTCTGATTCTGACCTTCCTGCCTCCTTCTAATAAGGGCCCTTCTGACTACATTAGGCCCACCTGGATAAGCCAGGCTAATCTCTTTATATAACATTAGCTGATTAGCAATCTAAACTATCTTTGCCACCTTAATTCCCCTTTGCCACATAACATAACATATTCATAGGTTCTGAGGATTAGGACCTACATGGACATCTTTGGGGCACTATTGTTCTGCCTTTCACGAGCAGTGTCCATTCAGGGATCTACAAATGGTTTGGGGATGCTCAAGAGTAATGTACAAATAAGGTAATGGGTAATGAAGGGGCTAGATAGTCAAGAGCTAGATTGTCCTGGAGAGCAATGAGAAACTATTTGGTAGGTCAGGGAGTTCTATGATATATTTGGGTGTTTGAGACATGACTTATCCAGGCAGTTGTGTGATGGTAGCTGGCCTAGAAGAGCAGATAAAAGGATATTGATAAAACTCTACATACAGGATATGGAGGGGGTGAATTATATAATACCCTGCAGCTGTCGGAGAGCTTAGGCATAAAAGGGACCAAGAGGAAGCAGGTGAACCCCTTACATCAAGTACAGGTATGTAGGATGGGAAAGTAGATTCCCAAATTGTGTCAGAAAATCGACAAATCTTAAATTTAAGCATGTCCAAAATGGCAAGTCATGTGGGAGGATAACTGGTAAGTCTTTCCAAAGCAGAGGATTACTTTCATTATTCTTTCTTTATGAATCCCACATTCAAGGGGAAAATTAGAGGCAAAACCGTATTCCTTCATAAATAAGTACTTAGTTTCCCTAAGGTGATTTGTCAAACTCAAAACCCCCAGTCATAGTTTCTGGTCAGAATTTCTGAGACAGTGGAAGCTGTGTGAATTCATCTATTTCCCTCCAAAAAACATCTGGAAAATTCCCATTTTTATGTAGCATATACCTAATTTATACCTTTTCTGTTGGGGTTTTGGAATTATTAAAATAGTTTGGAGGATATATAGAGGGAGTAAGGGCATGAGACGCTCCAATGCAGTTACCTTCACTCTCCGTGGGGCTCTGAAGTCCCATGGAAAACGGGCCCTTTTAGGTTATTTGCCGTGGTTAAACTCTTTTCTTTCTCCCGGACTCTGTTCCCCAGACTGGAAAAGCCTATGGGATGTGTAGAGCTGTATTTGAATTATTTTATTAGCAAGGTTGATTGAGGCTCTCTACTTGGAGCTGTTTTAAACATTAAAAACTGAGAAAATCATATAGGTTGACTATATGTGGAATTGGTTCATAAGCAAATTTATATGAATTATAAAGAGGGCAGAGATTTGATAGATTTTATTTTTCTGATTATGAATTTTATTTTTCAGTAAAAAAGGCAGAATTCTTTGAGAAAAATTTCTGTCTTTATTCTTGTACTGGTTGAATGAATGTATGTATGTATATATGCCATTTCCAGTCATTAAAGGCACATGTATGTGTGTGTATATACATATATATGAATACACAAATAGAATGATATGGAAAGATGGCCAAGTTGCATTATTAAATAAAATAACTTGTGGAATTGTATATATGTCATTATTATACCTATATAAAATAAATAAACTGGTGAATATTCTAATGTTAACATTTTAAAGTTCTATACCATGCAACAAGTGTATTTTAATATAGTCTGCCTTTTGGTAGAAGGTTAGTAAGAACTCAATTCAGTATCAGTATCATGAATTACACTTACATATGTTTATATCTTAAAGGATTCTTGATGTCATGAAATCCAGTTTATTTTTTAATTGGTAAAATAGGTATACCATGGTAGTGTTTTTCCAGAATATAGTAAAATAACTATTGCCTCTGCTTAGTACTTTTAAAACTGTGTTGTTTTTTCTTCCTATAAAATAAGAAAAATTTAGAAATTATGCTCAAGCATAAAGTAGTAATCAAAATTAAATATAATCCTACTACCCAGAAATTGCCAAAGTTAAATATTTGATATGCAGAATTAGACTAGTTTCTTTCTGTTCAATTTTTTTTTAATTTCCTGTAATTAAGTTTGATACTTTTTTCACAGTATATGTCCTACAAACTTCTTATACAGTTTATTCCTAGATATTTTGTTTTTTGTTTTGAGTGAGATCTTTCACATTATATTTGAATTGGTCATATTTATTATGTGACTGAGTACTTTGTTTAACCATTTATATTAGTTCTAATAGTACATCTTTTGGTTCCATTAGTTTTTTCAGGACAATAAATTTATCTTACACAAACTACAGTGCATAATGTTTTATAATAAAAGTGATATGTAACATTCTGCTTAAAATTTAAAAATGAATTCTGGATGTTAGAAAAATACTGCTTCAGCTGGACTTTGGCCATAATATTTGAACGAAAACACTTAAAATGTTATGGGATCTTTCATAAGAAAATGTCCAAGATCGGTACCTAGTCAGTAGCAAAAGAACTTTAGTTTCAAAATCTTTCATTATAATACAAGAATCTCTAAAAATGAAGGTTTATTTTATAATCAATATCATGGCCAACTTTTATTATTGATAAATTAATTTTTTACAATAATTTGATACCACATCCAAGATGTTTCTACATGTATATATTTTTAAAATTTAATTTTATTTTAAGTGCCAGGATATGTGTGCCGGACATGCAGGTTTGTTACATAGGTAATTGTGTGATGTACGTACAGTTTGCTGCACGTATCAACCCATCACCTAGGTATTAAGCCCCACTTGCGTTAGCTATCTATCCTGATACTTTCCCTCTACTAACCCCCTGATAGGCCATCCTCAGGCCAGTATCCCTGATGAATATTGATGCAAAAATCCTCAATAAAATACTGGCAAACTGAATGCAGCAGCACATCAAAAAGCTTATCCACCACGATCAAGTTGGCTTCAGCCCCAGGATGAAAGACTGGTTCAATGAATTAATAAACGTAATTCATCACATAAACAGAACTAAAGACAAAACTGGATGATTATCTCAACAGACACAGAAAAGGCCTTCGATAAAATTCAACATCCATTCATGTTAAAAACTCTTAACAAACTATGTATTGATGAAACATACCTTAAAATAGTAAGAGCCATTTATGACAAACCCATAGCTAATATCATACTGAATGGGCAAAAGCTGGAAGAATTCACCTGGAAAACTGGCACAAGACAAGGATGCCCTCTCCTACCATTCCTGTTCAACATAGTATTGGAAGTTCTGACCAGGGCAATCAGGCATGAGAAATATATAAAGAAATAAAGAGTATTCAAATAGGAAGAAAGGAAGTAAAACTGTCTCTGTGTGCAGATGACATGTTCCTATATCTAGAAAACCCCACTGTCTCAGCCCAAAAGCTTCTTAAGTTGATAAGGAACTTCAGCAAAGTCTCAGAATATAAAATCATTTGCAAAAATCACAAGCATTCCTATATACCAACAATAGACAAGCAGAGAGCCAAATCATGAATAAACTCCCATTCACAATTGCTACAAAGAGAATAAAATACCAGGAATACAGCTAACCATGGAATTGAAGGACCTCTTCAAGGAGAACTACAAACCACTGCTCAAGGAAATAAGAGAGGACACAAACAAATGGAAAAACATTCCATGCTCATGGGTAGGAGGAATCAATATCGTGAAAATGGCCATACTGCCCGAAGTAATTTATAGATTCAATGCTATTCCCATTAAACTACCATTGAATTCTTCACAGAATTAGAAAAAAAAAAAACTACTTTAAACTTCATATGGAACAAAAGAAGAGCCCATATAGCCAAAACAATACTATTTCTACATATTGGTATTGTTTTTAACATCATTTCGCCTGGCCGAATCCCCACTGTGGAAAACTCACTGTCATGGGGTGATTGACTAGTCTACATATTTATAATCAGTTTAGAGTTTACAAGCTATCCCTATGTAGTACAACCTTAAGCCTAAATAAAATTGACTTTTTCCTTCCTCAGTGTATTAAAAAAAGATTTTCTCAGAAAAGAGAAGAATAAGAATATTAACAGTGTTAAAAACCTGCTTCCTTATATAAATGATGTCTCTCATTTTTTCACATCTCTAAAGAAGTCCTGATTTTCCCTGTAGAGACTGGTCATAAATAGACAAGTAAATGGCTTCATTTATTTATCTATTTTACAAAAGTTTAGATTCTCCATCAACTCTGTAATAATTAACTTTTTGCTAAAATGTTTTTCAACCTTCTGGCTATTGTGACACTGTCATTCTATTATATATCAAAGTGTTCTTCCTATGCTATAAGAAATTTCTTACAAAAATATTTTCCATAATTGAGTAGATCTGAAAGCTTTAACATTTTGATAACATTCATAAGCAGTTTCTAAACTGTCATATAATGTGAATATGGAATAATTTCTAAAACTAACTGTTCTTAAGTTATTTAACATAAAAAATTCTGTTCAAGTAGCAGTTACTCAGCCAAAAGCATTTTAACTACAGGCTGAAGTAGCCACTTTGAATTTCTCACTAGTAAGCATAAACTTGAAATTGTCTGGATGATGTATACTTGTTTGGGAATCAGGAAATATTCGTTTTAATACAGTTTCATAAATCCCTTATCTGAAATATGTGGAGCTAGATATTTTTTAGGTTTTTCAGATTTTTAGAAATGGGATAAAGAACATATGCCCATTATTTTTTGAAATCCTGTTGGGGCACCGGCATCATCCCATAATTAAACAGATTAATATTTTTACATAAATGTATGAAGGTTCACATTAATAGTGTAAACTTCAGTTTGGGTCAGGTTTGCCACCAAATGATTGCAGCTCAGGTTGGGTTTGGCCACCATATTAATTATGAAATAAACCTTCATTTTCAGAGATTTTTGTATTATAATGTGAGATTTTGAAACTGAAAGTTCTGCTACTGACTTAGGTGTATAATTTTGGTCATTTTTGTGAGCCTCAATCATCTCAAGTGCTAAAATGAGACCTGAACTAAGTAAATTACTTGTGAACTTTGCAGATTCTAAATCTGAATGTCTAATCATTTCTCTCATGTAAGAAACATTACAATGAAATCAGTTTTATAATACCTCAGCTTAGTAACTCTTTAGTTCACAGGCCCTCAACATTTTTGGAAGGCAAGTAGAAATTATATGTGATTTATATATAAAGATTAGAGTATGCAGTTCAGGAAGTATTTCCACTTGGTCTTCTAAATAGTTGGAACCAAATGAGGTTTCCAGTTCATGAAGACAGATTTGGCTACAACTTTGATTTCCAGAATATATTCTAATGTCAGATTTCTTATGGCCATAATTAAAATTTGAAGTATATAGAGATGGTGAGAAACATTTTATGGCTTCCATGGTTTTCTTCTGAAAACCAGGAGGAACAAGTTAGGGAGGGTTAGACCAAGGTAGCCAAAAGGGAATCTGCAAAACCCTATTTTGTTTCAGAACCTCAATGTTTGAGTCTCAATGCCAAGAAAAATGAGGCCTAAATCTAAAGGGGCTGGCTGTCCAATGAAAGAAAACTATACAACTGAACAATAAGAGGACAGGGGAGGTCTCCTATGAGATAAAGATGGCAAACTTGGACAGCTAAGCTATGGGTGGCAGAATTAAATGAAAACTAGGGAGGGGATGCAATAGGCCTGAGCTGACAAACCAGCATAGATTTACTTCTGGAGGCTTGCTTTGTCTGGTATATTTGAAAAGGAAATAGGTATATTTGATTATCTTTGGGTGTGGAATGCTCTTCAGTTTTTCATATTTCCTGCCACTCCTATGGTCTTGTTCCTTGTCATTTCTCTCCTTTAACTTACTGATGGCTGCTGAATGCATTTACATTTGCCACTCCTGTCTGTAGATTATACTCTTAAAGCAGATTAAAATAAATGGGAGGGCTATGGTAGTGACAGGGAGGCTATAGTAAGCACTTAGGAATTCTTGGGGAGTTTCCAAAAGTCATGGACCTTAACTATCTTCTCCTCCATTTAAGAAGGTTTAGGTTACTGAAAGGGCCACTAGACATGGGTAGTTCAACCTAGTGGATATGGAACACAAACTTTTGAAAAGTGAGTACTGTTATTTAAAGAGCCACCTGAAGAGTGTGGAGTGGAAGATGTTTAGCAGGCATCTATACCTGTGAAAGGGAGAAGAAGGAAGTGGGATTGGACAGATGAAGACAACAACTTCAATGCAGGTCCAACAAACTCTAGGCCAGCGTGGCAGAAAGCTCTGGAGCAAATATTACATATCAGAGTGTCCTACATTGGGCCCAAATAGCCTTACACCCCTGCCTTGCTCAGTCACTTGGTATGGGCTGCCCCAGAAAGCATATGCCTTTGGACAAGGCTTTTCTCTGCAGCTGAGTCCTACCCTGAAGTGGGTGATGCTGGAGGCTATCTGCAGACTGCATTCCCACAGCAAGGCAGCGAGTCCTTTGATCTGGCTGGTGCATCTCTATATCTTGCTTTTTTTTTTTTTTTTTGGTCTTTTATATGTTTATTGGCTATTTGGGTGTCTTTTTTCATGAATTACTTGTTCAAATCTTTTTTTTTTAATATACTTTGAGTTCTAGAGTACATGTGCACGACATGCAGGTTTGTTACATATGTATACATGTGCCATGTTGGTGTACTGCACCCATCAACTCATCAGCACCCATCAACTCGTCATTTACATCAGGTATAACTCCCAGTGCCATCCCTCCCCCCTCCCCCTCCCCATAATAGGCCCCGGTGTGTGATGTTCCCCTTCCTATGTCCAAATGATCTCATTGTTTAATTCCCACCTATGAGTGAGAACATGCCGTGTTTGCTTTTCTGTTCTTGCGATAGTTTGCTGAGAATGATGGTTTGCAGCTGCATCCATGTCCCTACGAAGGACATGAACTCATCCTTTTTTATAGCTGCATAGTATTCCATGGTGTATATGTGCCACATTTTCTTAATCCAGTCTGTCACTGATGGACATTTGGGTTGATTCCAAGTCTTTGCTATTGTGAATAATGCCACAATAAACATACATGTGCATGTGTCTTTATAGCACCATGACTTATAATCCTTTGGGTATATACCCAGTAATGGGATGGCTGGGTCATATGGTACTTCTAGTTCTAGATCCTTGAGGAATCGCCATACTGTTTTCCATAATGGTTGAACTAGTTTACAATCCCACCAACAGTGTAAAAGTGTTCCTATTTCTCCACATCCTCTCCAGCACCTGTTGTTTCCTGAATTTTAATGATCGTCATTCTAACTGGTGTGAGATGGTATCTCATTGTGGTTTTGATTTGCATTTCTCTGATAGCCAGTGATGATGAGCATTTTTTCATGTGTCTGTTGGCTGTATGAATGTTTTCTTTTGAGAAATGTCTGTTCATATCCTTTGCCCACTTTTTGATGGGGTTGTTTGTTTTTTTCTTGTAAATTTGTTTGAGTTCTTTGTAGGTTCTGGATATTAGCCCTTTGTCAGATGAGTAGATTGCAAAACTTTTCTCCCATTCTGTAGGTTGCCTGTTCACTCTGATGGTAGTTCCTTTTGCTGAACAGAAGCTCTTTAGTTTAATTAGATCCCATTTGTCAGTTTAGGCTTTTGTTGCCATTGCTTTTGGTGTTTTAGACATGAAGTCCTTGCCCATGCCTATGTCCTGAATGATATTACCTAGGTTTTCTTCTAGGGTTTTTATGGTGTTAGGTCTAACATTTAAGTCTCTAATCCATCCTGAATTAATTTTCATATAAGGAGTAAGGAAAGGATCCAGTTTCAGCTTTCTACTTATGGCTAGCCAATTTTCCCAGCACCATTTATTAAATAGGGAATCCTTTCCCCATTTCTTGTTTTTCTCAGGTTTGTCAAAGATCAGATGGCTGTAGATGTGTGGTATTATTTCTGAGGGCTCTGTTCTGTTCCATTGGTCTATATCTCTGTTTTGGTACCAGTACCATGCTGTTTTGGTTACTGTAGACTTGTAGTATAGTTTGAGGTCAGGTAGCGTGATGCCTCCAGCTTTGTTCTTTTGACTTAGGATTGTCTTGGCAATGCAGGCTCTTTTTTGGTTCCATATGAACTTTAAAGAAGTTTTTTTCCAATTCTGTGAAGAAAGTCATTGGTAGCTTGATGGGGATGGCATTGAATCTATAAATTACCTTGGGCAGTATGGCCATTTTCACTATATTGATTCTTCCTGTCCATGAGCATGGTATGTTCTTCTATTTGTTTGTGTCCTCTTTTATTTCACTGAGCAGTGGTTTGTAGTTCTCCTTGAAGAGGTCCTTTACATCCCTTGAAAGTTGGATTCCTAGGCATTTTATTCTCTTTGAAGCAATTGTAAATTGAAGTTCATTCATGATTTGGCTCTCTGTCTGTTACTGGTGTATAAGAATGCTTGTGATTTTTGCACATTGATTTTATATCCTGAGACTTTGCTGAAGTTGCTTATCAGCTTAAGGAGATTTTGGGGTGAGATGATGGGGTTTGCTAAATATATAATCATGTCATCTGCAAACAGGGAAAATTTGACTTCTTCTTTTCCTAACTGAATACCCTTTATTTCTTTCTCTTGCCTGATTGCCCTAGCCAGAACTTCCAACACTGTTGAATAGGAGTGGTGAGAGAGGGCATCCCTGTCTTGTGCCAGTTTTTAAAGGGAATGCTTCCAGTTTTTGCCCATTCAGTATGATATTGGCTGTGGGTTTGTCATAAATAGCTCCTATTATTTTGAGATACATTCCATCAATACCGAATTTATTGAGAGTTTTTAGCATGAAGGGCTATTGAATTTTGTCAAAGACCTTTTCTGCATCTATTGAGATAATCATGTGGTTTTTGTCTTTGGTTCTGTTTATATGCTGGATTACATTTATTGATTTGCATATGTTGAACCAGCCTTGCATCCCAGGGATGAAGCCCGCTTGATCATGGTGGATAAGCTTTTTGATGTGCTGCTGGATTCGGTTTGCCAGTATTTTATTGAGGATTTTTGCATCAACGTTCATCAGGGATATTGGTCTAAAATTCTCTTTTTTTGTTGTGTCTCTGCCAGGCTTTGGTATCGGGATGAATTTGGCCTCATAACATGAGTTAGGGAGGATTCCCTCTTTTTCTATTGATTGGAATAGTTTCAGAAGGAATGGTACCAGCTCCTCCTTGTACCTCTGGTAGAATCTGGCTGTGAATCTGTCTGGTCCTGGAGTTTTTTTGGTTGGTAGGCTATTAATTATTGCCTCAATTTCAGAGCCTGCTATTGGTCTATTCAGGGATTCAACTTCTTCCTGGTTTAGTCTTGGGAAAGTGTAAGTGTCCAGGAAATTATCCATTTCTTCTAGGTTTTCTAGTTTATCTGTGTAGAGGTGTTTATAGTATTCTCTGATGATAGTTTGTATTTCTGTGGGGTCGGTGGTGATATCCCCTTTATCATTTTTTATTGCGTCTTTTTGATTCTTCTCTCTTTGCTTCTTTATTAGTCTTGCTAGCAGTCTATCAATTTTGTTGATCTTTTCAAAAAACCAACTCCTGGTTTCATTGAGTATTTGGAGGGTTTTTTTGTGTGTCTCTATCTCCTTCAGTTCTGCTCTGATCTTAGTTATTTCTTGCCTTCTGCTAGCTTTTGAATGTGTTTCCTCTTGTTTCTCTAGTTCTTTTAATCGTGATGTTAGGGCATCGATTTTAGATCTTTCCTGCCTTCTCTTTTGGGTATTTAGTGCTATAAATTTCCCTCTACACACTACTTTAAATGTGTCGCAGAGATTCTGGTATGTCGTATCTTTGTTCTCATTGGTTTCAAAGAACATCTTTATTTCTGCCTTTATTTTGTTATATACCCAGTAGTCATTCAGGAGCAAGTTGTTCAGTTTCCATGTAGTCTAGCGGTTTTGGTTGAGTTTCTTAGTCCTGAGTTCTAGTTTGATTGCACTGTGGTCTGAGAGACAGTTTGTTATATTTTCTGTTCTTTTACATTTGCTGAGGACTGCTTTACTTCCAACTATGTGGTCAATTTTGGAATAAGTGCGATGTGGTGCTAAGAAGGATGTATATTCTGTTGATTTGGGGTGGAGAGTTCTGTAGATGTGTATTAGGTCCGCTTGGTGCAGAGTTGAATTCACTTCCTGGATATCCTTGTTAACTTTCTGTCTCGTTGATCTGCCTAATGTTGACAGTGGGGTTTTGAAGTCTCCCATTATTATTGTATGGGAGTCTAAGTCTCTTTGTAAGTCTCTAAGGACTTGCTTTATGAATCTGGGTGCTCCTGTATTGGGTGCATATATATTTAGTGTAGTTAGCTCTTCTTGTTGAATTGATCCCTTTACCATTATGAAATAGCCTTCTTTGTCTCTTTTGATCTTTGTTGGTTTAAAGTCTGTTTTATCAGAGACTAGGATTGCAACCGCTGCTTTTTTTTTGTTCTCCATTTGCTTGGTAGATCTTCCTCCATCCCTTTATTTTGAGCCTATGTATGTCTCTGCATGTGAGATGGGTATCCTGATTACAGCAAACTGATGGATCTTGACTCTTTATCCAATTTGCCAGTCTGTGTCTTTTAATTAGACCATTTAGTCCACTTACATTTAAGGTTAATGTTGTTATGTGTGAACTTGATCCTGTCATTGTGTTATTAGGTGGTTATTTTGCTCGTTAGTTGATGCGGTTTCTTCCTAGCATCAATGGTCTTTATGTTTTGGCATGTTTTTGCAATGGCTGGTACCGGTTGTTCCTTTCCATGTTTAGTGCTTCCTTCAGGAGCTCTTGTAAGGCAAGCCTGGTAGTGACAAAATCTCTAAGAAATTGCTTGTCTGTAAAGGATTTTATTTCTCCTTCACTTATGAAAGTTAGTTTGGCCGGATATGAAATTCTGGGTTGAAAATTCTTTTCTTTAAGAATGTTGAATATTAGCCCCCACTCTCTTCTGGCTTGTAGAGTTTCTGCCAAGAGATCTGCTGTTAGTCTGGTGGGCTTCCCTTTGTGGGTAACCCGACCTTTCTCTCTGGCTGCCCTTGACATTTTTTCCCTCAATTCAACTTTGGTGAATCTGACAATTATGTGTCTTGGAGTTGCTCTTCTCGAGGAGTATCTTTCTGTTGTTGTCTGTATTTCCTGAATTTGAATGTTGGCCTGCCTGACTAGGTTGGGGAAATTCTCCTGAATAATATCCTGCAGAATGTTTTCCAACTTGGTTCCATTTTCCCTGTCACTTTCAGGCACCCCAATCAGACGCAGATTTGGTCTTTTTACATAATCCCATATTTCTTGGAGGCTTTGTTCATTTCTTTTTCCTCTTTTTTCTCTAAACTTCTCTTCTCACTTCATTTCATTCATTTGATCTTCAGTCATTGATACTCTTTCTTCCAGTTGATCGAGTCGGTTATTGAAGCTTGTGCATTTGTCATGTATTTCTTGTGTCAGGGTTTTTATCCCTATCAGTTCGTTTATGGCCTTCTCTGCATTGATTATTCTAGTTATCCATTCTTCCATTCTTTTTTCAATATTAATTTCTTTGTGCTGGGTACATAGTTCCTCCTTTAGCTCTGAGAAGTTTGATCGACTGAAGCCTTCTTCTCTCAGCTCTTCAAAGTCATTCTCCATCCAGCTTTGATCCATTGCTGGCGATGAGCTGTGTTACTTTGAAAGGGGAGATGTGCTCTGATTTTTTGAATTTCCAGCTTTTCTACCCTGCTTTTTCCCCATCTTTGTGGTTTTATCTGCCTTTGGTCTTTGAAGATGGTGACTTACTGATGGGGTTTTGGTGTGGGTGTCCTTTCTGTTAGTTTTCCTTCTAACAGTCAGGACCCTCAGCTGTAGGTCTGTTGGAGACTGCTTGAGGTCCACTCCAGACCCTGTTTGCCTGGTATCAGCAGTGGAGGCTGCAGAAGATAGAATATTGCTGAACAGCAAGAGTTGCTGTCTGATTCTTGCTCTGAAAGCTTCATCTCAGGGGTGTACCCTGACGTGTGAGGTGTGAGGTGTCGGTCTGCACCTAGTGGGGGATGTCTCCCATTAGGCTACTCAGGGGTCAGGGACCCACTTGAGCAGGAAGTCTGTCCGTTCTCAGATCTCAACCTCCATGCCGGGAGATCCACTGCTGTCTTCAAAGCTGCCAGACAGGGTCATTTATATCTGCAGAGGTTTCTGCTGCTTTTTGTTTAGCTATGCCCTGTCCCCAGAGGTGGAGTCTACAGAGTCAGGCAGGCCTCCTTGAGCTGCAGTGGGCTCCACCCAGTTTGAGCTTCCTGGCGGCTTTGTTTACTTACTTAAGCCTCAGCAATGGCCGGTGCCCATCCCCCGGCCTTGCTGCTGCCTTGCAGTTAGATCTCAGATTGCTGTGCTAGCAATGAGGGAGGCTCCGTGGGTGTGGGACCCTCTGGGCCAGGTGTGGGATATAATCTCCTGGTGTGCCGTTTGCTAAGACCCTTGGTAAAGCGCAGTATTAGGGTGGGAGTTACCCGATTTTCCAGGTGTTGTATGTCTCATTGTCCCTTGGCTGGGAAAAGGGATTCCCTTCCCCCTTGCACTTCCCAGGTGAGGCAATGCCTCGCCCTCCTTCAGCTCTTGCTGGTCGGGCTGCAGCAGCTGACCAGCACCGATTGTCCGGCACTCGCCATTGAGATGAACCCGGTACCTCAGTTGAAAATGCAGAAATCACCCATCTTCTGTGTCGCTTGCGCTGGGAACTGGAGGCTGGAGCTGTTCCTATTTGGCCATCTTGCTCCATGTCCCTGCATCTCTATATCTATCAAAAGTGGATAATAGTTGTAATAGAAGTAGTGAATAATTTATTCTTCAATTTAGGTAATTTCTTTCCTCCCAGGAACACAAAATAAAACACATAACAACTTTCTAATAACAAAATTTTTATCAGTCACTGGAACAATCCAGCAGGGGAGGATTAAGAGGGAAAAAATAGGAAAGAGTGGACCAAGAACAAGAAAGGCACAGAAAAACACTAATGGAGGGAGGCTTCTAGGGGCAAGAAAAGCAAATTTTAATAAAATAAAAAGCATTATGGCACCCAGTCCTGGGTCTTACTTTTAAAAATACTTCAAGTAACACAGCTTTAAAAACATTTATAAAATAATATTATGAAATTTTAGTTCTCTCTTGTTTCCTTAACAGATATGGAAAAAATGAATCAAAGAGACCGACCATTCATGACAATTCAGAGAAATGATAGCTCAGGTATTTTTCCTACTTCCAACTCTGTTTTATTATTTGCACTGGATTATGTACTTTTGAAATGATATACAATTGGAATGTTGATTTTTCAAATATTTAAATAATGGAAAGCTTACTTTCTGGTTACGTTGAATGACTGGCCAGTTCCTTACAATGGGTTTGTTTTAATCCTCAACAGTGGTCAGGATACCCTTGCCGCCTTCTCCTTCTTCTGCTTCTGTTTCTGCTTCTGCTGCTGCTGCTGCTTCTGCTGCTGCTTCTGCTGCTGCTGCTGCTGCTGCTGCTGCTGCTTCTGCTGCTTCTGCTTCTTCTGCTTCTGCTTCTGCTTCTGCTGCTTCTGCTTCTGCTTCTCCTTCTCCTTCTCCTTCTCCTTCTCCTTCTCCTTCTCCTCCTTCTCCTTCTCCTGCCCCTGCCCCTGCCCCTGCCCCTTCCTTCTTCCTCTTCCTCTTCCTTCTTCCTTCCTCCTCCTCCTCCTCCTCCTCCTCCTCCCCCTCCTCCTCCTCCTCCTCCTCCTCCTCCTCCTCCTCCTCCTCCTCCTCTTCTTCTTCCTCCTCCTCCTCCTCCTTTAAGTTCTGGGGAACATGTACAGAACGTGCAGGCTTGTTACATAGGTATACATATGCCATGGTGGTTTGCTGCGCCCAGCAACCCATCCTCTACATTAGGTATATCTCTTAATGCTATCCCTCCCCTAGCCCCCCAGCCCCCAACAGGCCCCGGTGTGTGATGTTCCCCTCCCTGTGTCCATGTGTTCTTATTGTTCAACTACCACTTATGAGTGAGAACATGTAGTGTTTGGTTTGCTGTTCTTGTGTTAGTTTGCTGAGAGTGATGGTTTCCAGCTTCATCCATATCCCTGCAAAGGACATGAACTCATCCTTTTTTATGGCTGCTTAGCATTCCATGGTGTATATGTGGCACATTTTCTTCAACCAGTCTATCATTGATGAGAATTTGGGTTGGTTCCAAGTCTTTGCTATTGTGAACAGTGCTGCAATAAACATACATGTGCATGTGTCTTTATAGTAGAATGATTTATAATCCTCTAGGTATATACCCAGTAATGGGATTGCTGAATCAAATGGTATTTCTGGTTCTAGATCCTTGAGGAATCGCCACACTGTCTTCCACAATGTTTGAACTAATTTACAGTCCCACTAACAGTGTAAACGTGTTCCTATTTCTCCACATCTTCTCCAGCATGTGTTGTTTCCTGACTTTTTAATGATCACTATTCTAACTGGCATGAGATGGTATCTCACTGTGGTTTTGATTTGTATTTCTCTAATGACCAGAGATGATAAGCTTTTTTTTTTTTTTCATATGTTTGTTGGCTGCATAAATGTCTTCTTTTGAGAAATGTCTGTTCATGTCCTTCACCCACTTTTTGATGAGGTTGTTTTTTTCTTGTAAATTTGTTTAAGTTCTTCATTCATTCTGGATATTAGCCCTTTGTCAGATGGATAAATTGCAAAATTTTTCTCCCATTCTGTAGGTTGCCTGTGCACTCTGATGATAGTTTCTTTTGCTATGCAGAAGCTCTATATTTTGATTAGATCCCATTTGTCAATTTTGGCTTTTGTTGCCATTGCTTTTGGTGTTGTAGTCATGAAGTCTTTGCCCATGCCTATGTCCTGAATGGTATTGCCTAGGTTTTCTTCTAGGATTGTTATGGTTTTAGGTATTACATTAAGTCTTTAATCCATCTTGAGTTAATTTTTGTATAAAGTGTAAGGAAGAGATCCAGTTTCAGTTTTCTGCATATGGCTAGCCAATTTTCCCAACACTATTTATTAAATGGGGAATCCTTTCCCCATTTGCTTGTTTTTTCAGGTTTTTCAAAGATCAGATGGCTTTAGATGTGTGGCTTTATTTCTGAGGCCTCTGGTCTGTTCTGTTGGTCTACATATCTTTTTTGGTACCAATCCCATGCTGTTTTGGTTACTGTAGCCTTGTAGTATAGTTTGAAGTCAGGTAGCATGATGCCTGCAGCTTTGTTGTTCTTGCCCAGCATTGTCTTGGCTATGCGGGCTCTTTTTTGGTTCCATAATAGTTTAAAGTATTTTTTTCTGATTCTGTGAAGAAAGTAAATGGTAGCTTAATAGGGATGGCATTGAATGTGTAAATTACTTTGGGCAGTATGGCCATTTTCACAATATTTATTCTTCCTATCCATGAGCATGGACTATTTTTCCATTTGTTTGTGTCCTCTCTTATTTCCTTGAGTAGTGGTTTGTAGTTCTCTGTGAAGAGGCCCTTCACATCACTTGTAAGTTGTATTCCTAGGTGTTTTACTCTCTTTGTAGCAATTGTGAATGGGAGTTCACTCATGATTTTGTGCTCTATTATTGGTGTATAGGAATGCCTGTGACTTTTGCACATTGATTTTGTATCCTGAGACTTTGCTGAAGTTGCTTATCAGCTTAAGGAGATTTTGAACTGAGATGATGGTGTTTTCTAAATATACAATCATGTCATCTGCAAACAGAGACAATTTAACTTCCTCTCTTCCTATTTGAATACCCTTTATTTCTTTCTCTTGCCTGACTGCCCTGGCCAGAACTTCCAATACTATGTTAAAGTGGAGTGGTGAGAGAGGGCATCCTTGTCTTGTGCCGGCTTTAAAAGGGAATGCTTCCAGTTTTTGCCCATTCAGTATGATATTGGTTGTGGGTTTATCATAAATAGCTCTAATTATTTTGAGATCTGTTCCAGCAATACCTAGTTTATGGAGAGCTTTAGCATGAAGGGCTGTTGAATTTTATCAAAAGCCTTTTCTGCATCTATTGAGATAATCACGTGGTTTTTGTCATTGGTTCTGTTTATGTGATGAATTACGTTTATTGATTTGCATTTTGTTGAACCAGCCTTGCATCCCTGGAATGAAGCCAACTTGATCGTGGTGGATAAGCTTTTTGACGTGCTGCTGGATTCGGTTGCCAGTATTTTATCGAGGATTTTTGCATTGATTTTCATCAGGGATATTGGCCTGAAATTTTATTTTTTTGTTGAGTCTCTGCCAGGTTTCGCTATCAGGATGATGATGGCCTTATAAAATGAGTTAGGGAGGATTCCCTCTTTTTTTATCGTTTGGAATAGTTTCAGAAGGAATGGTACCAGTTCCTCTTTGTACCTTTGTAGAATTCAACCGTAAATCCATCTGGTCTTGGACTTTTTTTGGTTGGCAAGCTATTAATTACTGCCTCAATTTCAGAACTTTTCAACTTCTTCCTGGTTTCGACTTGGGAAGGTGTATGTGTCCAGGAATTTTTACATTTCTTCTAGATTTTCTAGTTCATTTGCATAGAGGTATTTATAGTATTCTCTGATGGTAGTTTGTATTTCTGTGGGATCATTGGTGATATACCCTTTATCAATTTTTATTGTGTCTATTTGATTCTCCTCTTTTTTCTTCTTTATTAGTCTGGCTAGCGGTCTATTTTGTTAGTTTTCTCAAAAAACCAGCTCCTGCATTCATGGATTTTTTTGAAGGGTTTTTCTTGTCTCTAGCTCCTTCATTTCTGCTCTGATCTTAGTTATTTCTTGTCTTCTGCTAGCTTTTGAATGTGTTTGCTCTTGCTTCTCTAGTTCTTTTAATTGTGATATTAGGGTGTCAATTTTAGATCTTCTCCATGCTTTCTCTTGTGGGCATTTAGTGAGATAAATTTCCCTCTAATCACTGCTTTAAATGTGTCCCAGAGATTCTGGTACATTGTGTCTTTGTTCTCATTGGTTTCAAAGAACTTATTCATTTCTGCCTTAATTTTGTTACTTACCCAGTAGTCATTCAGGAGCAGGTTGTTCAGTTTCCAGGTAGTTGTGTAGTTTTGAGTGAGTATCTTAATCCTGAGTTCTAATTTGATTGCACTGTGATCTAAGAGACTGTTATGATATCCATTCTTTTGCATTTGCTGAGGAGTGTTTTACTTCCAACTCTGTGGTCAATTTTAAAGTAAGTGCGATGTGGTGCTGAGAAGAATGTATATTCTGTTGATTTGGGGTGGAGAGTTCCGTAGCTGTCTATTAGGTCTGCTTGGTCCAGAGCTGAGTTCAAGTCCTGAATATCCTTAATTTTCTGTCTTGTTGATCTGTCTAATATTGACTGTGGGGTGTTAAAGTCTCCCATTATTATTGCGTGGGAGTCTGTCTCTTTGTAGGTCTCTAAGAACTTGCTTTATGAATCTGTATTGGGTGCATATATATGTAGGATAGTTAGCTCTTCTTGTTGCTTTGATCTCTTTAGCATTATGTAATGCCCTTCTTTGTCTCTTTTGATCTTTGTTGGTTTAAAATCTGTTATGTCAGAGACTAGGATTGCAACCCCTGCTTTTTTTTTTCTTTTGCTTTCCATTTGCTTGGTAAATATTCCTCCATCCCTTTATTTTGAGCCTGTGTGTATCTTTGCATATGAGATGGATCTCCTGAATAGAGCACACTGTTGGGTCTTGACTCTTTATTCAGTTTGTCAGTCTGTGTTTTTAATTGGGGGCATTTAGCCCATTTACATTTAAGGTTAGTATTGTTATGTGTGAATTTGATCCTGTCATCATGATGTTAACTGGTTATTTTGTCTGTTAGTTGATGCAGTTTCTTCATAGTGCCGATGGTCTTTACAATTTGGTATGTTTTTGCAGTGGCTGGTACCAGTTGTTCCTTTCTGTATTTAGTGCTTCCTTCAGGAGCTCTTGTAAGGCAGTCCTGGTGGTGACAAAATCTCTCAGCATTTGCTCGTCTGTAAAGGATTTTATTTCTCCTTCATTTATGAAGCTTAGTTTGGCCGGATATGAAATTCTGGGTTGAAAATCTTTTCTTTAAGAATGTTGAATATTGGCCCCCACTGTCTTCTGGCTTGTAGGGTTTCTGCAGAGAGATCCACTGTTAGTCTGATGGGCTTCCCTTTGTGGGTAACCGAACCTTTCTCTCTGGCTGCCCTTAACATTTTTTCCTTCATTTCAACCTTGGTGAATCTGATGATTATGTGTCTTGGGGTTGCTCTTCTGGAGGAGTATCTTTGTGTTGTTGTCTGTATTTCCTGAATTTGAATGTTGGCCTGTCTTACTTGGTTGGGGAAGTTCTCCTGGATAACATCCTGAAGAGTGTTTTCCAACTTGGTTCCATTCTCCCTGTCACTTTCAGGTACACCAATCAAACATAGGTTTGGTCTTTTCACATAGTCCCATATTTCTTGGTGGCTTTGTTTGTTCCTTTTCATTCTCTTTTCTCTAATCTTATCTTCATATTTTATTTCATTAAGTTGATATTCAACCTCTGATATCCTTCTTTCTGCTTGATCCATTTAGCTATTGATACTTGTGTATGCTTCATAAAGTTCTTGTGCTGTGTTTTTCAGCTCCATGAGATCATTTATGTTCTTCTCTAAACTGGTTATTCTAGTTAGCAGTTTGACTAATTTTTTTCAAGGTTCTTAGCTTCGTTGAATGAGGTTAGAACATGCTCCTTTAGCTTGGAGGAGTTTGTTATTACCCATCTTCTGAAACCTACTTCTGTCAATTCGTCAAATTCATTTTCCATCCAGTTTTGTTCCCTTGCTGGTGAGGTGTTGTGATCCTTTGGAAGGGAAGAGGCATTCTGGTTTTTGGAATTTTCAGCCTTTTGGCACTGGCTTCTCCCCACCTTTGTGGATTTATCTATTTTTGGTCTTTGATGTTGGTGACCTTTGGCTGGGGTTTCTTTTTTGTTGATGTTGATGCTATTCCTTTCTGTTCATTAGTTTTCCTTCTAACAGACCCCTCTGCTGCAGGTCTGCTGGAGTTTGCTGGAGGTCCACTCCACACCCTGTTTACCTGCTGCAGAACAGCAAAGGTTGCTGCCTGTTCCTTCCTCTGGAAGCTTTGTCCCAGAGGGGCACCCGCCAGATGCCAGCTGGAGCTCTCCTGTATGAGGTGTCTGTCTGCCCCTTCTGGGAGGTGTGTCCCAGTCAGAAGACATGGGGGTCAGGGACCCAGTTGAGGAGGCAGTCTGACCCCTAGCAGAGCTCGAACACTGTGCTTGGAGATCCGCTGCAAGGAGCTGACAGGCAGGGAAGTCTAAGTTTGGTGAAGCTGCACTCACAGCCGCCCGCCCCTTCCTCCAGGTGCTCTGTCTCAGGGTGATGGGAGTTTTATCTATAAGCCCCTGACTGAGGCTGCTGCCTATTTTTCAGAGATGCCCTGCCCAGAGAGGAGGAATCTAGAGAGGTAGTCTGTCTACAGCAGCTTTGCTGAGCTGCAGAGGGCTCTGCCCAGTTGGAACTTCCCTGTGGCTTTGTTTACACTGTGAGAGGGAAATCACCTACTCAAGCCTCAGTAATGGTAGACACCCCTACCCCCACCAAGCTCAATCATTCCTGGTCAACTTCAGACTGCTATGCTGGCAGCGGGAATTTCAAGCCAGTGGTTCTCAGCTTGCTGGGCTCCATGTGGGTGGGATCCACAGAGCTAGACCACTTGGCTCCCTGGCTTCAGCCCCCTTTCCAGGGGAGTGAACGGTTCTGTCTCACTGGCATTCCAGGCACCACTAGGGTATGAAAAAACTCCTGCAGCTAGCTCGGTGTCTGCTGAAATGGCTGCCCGGTTTTGTGCTTGAAACCCAGGGCCCTGGTGGCATAGGCATTCAAGGGAATCTCCTGGTCTGTGGGTTGCAAAGACCATGGGAAAAGCATAGTATTTGGGCTGGGGTGCACCATTCCTCATGTCACAGTCCCTCATGATTTCCCTTGGCTGGGGAGGGAGTTCCCCAACTCCTTGTGCTTCCTGGGTGAGGTGACACCCCACTGTGCTTCGGCTTGCTGTCCACGGGCTGCACCCACTGTCTAACCAGTCCCAGTGAGATGAGCCAGGTACCTCAGTTGGAAATGCAGAAATCACCCACCTTCTGCATCGATCTAGCTGGGCACTGCAGACTAGAGCTGTTCCTATTTGGCCATCTTGCCAGGTCATGTGATCCATGATTTACTTAATAAATCCTAATTACTTTATATGACACAGATGAATTATTCATATAATTGAGGTGGAAGTACATGTTTTGTTTGAGTTACTCAAGTTATTGTATATTTTATGCTACTTGAACTTAGAGCAACCCTTGCTTGTGTTTTGCTTTATCCAAATGGCTCATATCATACCGGACTAGGACATTGTATGTATTTGGATGTAGATTACTCAAACATCTTACATGGTTTTAATATTTTTCAATGTATTAAACTTTTAGCTTTCAGTTTCAACCTTTTTTCAAATTTAATTAAAATTATTTTGATTTTTCTAAGTTAAAAATGCATCTATGATTGAAAAATCTATTTATATAATTTGATTTATAACGATGTGATACTTAATATTCACAGTTGATGTCTATCACATTTTAAATAAAAAGAATGGGTTAACAGTCATCATACGTTGTAGCTTGGCATTATAATTTTCTAAAATCTTCAATATACAGTACTAATTTAGCTGAAAGCATTCCCTCTGTACCCTTTCAGAAGTAATGTTGTGCAAGAAATAAAGGGGCTATATTATAATAATTTCTAGAAATAGAGGCCTCAAATATATTATCAATATTGTAATATATTATTTCTTGTGTTTGCTTAAAAATATTTAAAAATAAGATCTGAAGTCGACATGTTGCCCTAATTATATTTTGACTTCCAATAACATGATATTCTTTCTTTGTCATTTTTCTATTTTTATACCTAATAGATCATCTGGTATTGCATATGAAAAATGAGATGAGAAACACCAAGTACAAACCAGTAGACTATCAACAATTGCGTGTATTAACTGAAGCAAAGAAATTAGCTTCTGCCTCTGCAGAGCTAAAGGTTAGAAGTTATGTGTGTATGTGTTTTTCTAGTTTTAGAAAATTGAATTGCTAGAAAGTATTTACAATGTAAATGTGAAAATAAATGACATTCCAAATAGTTGTTAGAAACTCCCAAATAGTAATAATAGTGAATAGCAGCTAACATTTATCGAATGCTCTCAGACACCATTACATAGTTTACATGCATTCTTTACCCATTTAATGTTTAGAACAACTCTTTGAGGTCTGAATTCCACTTTATTTTTTGAAAGACAGTTATTTTATTAGCTTTCAACAACTTCCAACTTAATCTGAAGAATAAAAATTGTTAGTAATTACCAGCTGCTGACTATTATCTGATTAAGGCTCCTTCTCCAACACTATACAAATACGTCCTCAGGTGCTCTCTTTTCTAGAATTCCGTTTTTGGCTTAAAGATATGTTCCAAGCCAGGGTGAACCTAGGCTAGATTTGAAACGAGATTATGTGCAAGTGATTTTGCACAATATTTTAGGACCATGTATAGTTTAGGATTACACAGTATGATTCTTTCTTGTGGAAATAATAGAGTTCATTGAAAACAGTATTTTCATTACTTGGCTGCAGTAAAAACAGGTTAGGTGAAGCAACTTGTTACATAATTTGCATGTTGTTTGTATTCATAATTTTCATGGTTTATTCATTTTGCCTTTTATTGTTAATATCTTTTTTTATAGAAGGCAATTGTTATGATTTCAAAGCACATTTGATACTCTATTCTGGAGAGATTACCATATATTCATGGGCTATATCTCCTCAAACTAAGGCAATCACTTAAAAGCCAGGGCATTATTTATGGTTTATATAACTTTAAAATAAGTTAATGTTATGGGAACATTCAAAGAAATTTTGTGGTAAAGTCACTTATATTACTATTATCCTAACAAAACTTTTCATATTCCTGACTTCTGTTTATTGTACACGTATATATAAACATAAACATATTACACATTTTATTTTTCCCATGATAAGCATAGACATGAAATCATGTACACTTTTCTCCCTAACAGTCTGTCACATAATCTTTTAAATATTTAATTGTTCAAGCCAGTACATATTTATTATGTGTCTACTATTTGCCTTGAAGATACAATGGTAAGCAAAATACAGCCCTTGCCTTTATGAAATTTACTGTTTGCTGGGGGAGGGAGAGGAGTCAGTGTTTATCAAATAAGCCTGGAAGTAAAATTATCCAAAGTATAAACTGCAATAAAAACCATGCTGTCTGGTGTATAATAGGATTTGATCTTTACTGAGTGGTTAGGGAAGGCTTTTCTGAGGAAGGGATATTGGAATTGGGATCTCAAGGCCAATAAAGTACAAAGTTACAATGAGATAGGAAGAATCAGTTCTGGTGTTCTATTGCACAGTAGGGTGAGGATGAGTAACAGTAAGGTATTGTATATTACAAAACAGAAGAGAGGCTGTTGAATATACTCCCCACAAAAAAATGATAAATGCATGTGACGATGGCCGTGCTAAATACCCTGATTTAACGTATATTTTTATATAACATATATATGTATCAAAACATCAAATTGTGCCCATAAATATGCACAATTACAATATGTCAATTAAAAATATAATACAAAAGAATTAACTAGGTAAAAACAGGAGTGACAAGTACTCCGAAGAGAAAATGATGCATGCATTATCCCACCCCAATTTTTAGATATTTGAGATGTACCCAATTTTGTGATAATAGAAATTATGCTACTTCAAGCATAGAGACTTTTCATGTTTTAGAATCCTCTACTCTCATAGGAAAAATTCCCATGATTGGGACATCTGGATCAAAAATGTGAGTGTTTTTTAGTGTTTTTGAGACTTGTTACCAAATTTCTTTCCCAAGGTATTGTTTTAATGAAGATACCAAACAAATGTATTCTCTACACCCTTGTCAGTATTGGAATAGATAAATATTCATGTATGTATATATATACACTTATATTTCTAATACTATCCATCCATCCATCCATTCGAGATGTACCAAAAAAGATATTTTGACTGAATGTAGAATGGTTGAGTGTTAAAATCAGTATTTTGTCAAAGTGAATTTCTCTTTGGTGATAGACTCATTATGAAAGAATCAATATATTTCAGATTTTTAATTATTATTGTGGTCTTTATAGTTTGGTATCAAGTGCAGGAACAATAATTTCTCAGCACTGTCAGCTGCTAGATTGCCACTCTGGTCACTGTATTTACATATTTGTGCGGTTAAACAGATGCTCACTTTCAACTGGCATTTTAAATAAGATCAGTAACCTTTTTGTTCATAGCGGAATGTAATTCAGGAAGAAGCTTTTCTAGAAATAACTGTGTACCTGGGATTCATAGCTTGGCAAATCTCAAAAAAAAATCCCTTGTCTTTAACTAATGAAAACGGTTCAGAGTCTGTAGCAATCATTTTGACAAGCTTTTGCTTCCGTTTTCAGTCTCCGTAGATTCATGATGATAAGGAATTGTCCTTTTAAAGCATTTTGGAATGTCTGTTGTTTTGAATTTCAGTTAGTGAGAACAAAATGTGTCCTAGGTACTTCATCATTTTCTAACACTTGCTTTTTTTTCTTCATGCAGTTTTCATTTTTTATTATATCTGGATTAAGGAAAATGCATTGGGAATATTGTTGTACATTATTTTTTGGAGTCTTCCCTTCTAATTTAATTTAAAGGTGGCAAGTTGACATTTTGCTTTTAATTTATTCTTGTAAGTTGTGAACAATTGCCAAATAGGACTTTTTCTTAAAAGACTCATGGCTTAAGTGGAATTAAATAAATGGAAATTAAATACAACTCAAAGTTTTTTTTTAATGTCCTGAATGCTAAGATAAAAAACAATCCACACTAACTAGAATTATGATTATAATAGTATCTCTGTTATTCTTTCATATATTACTTGAATTAAAAATATGTAGGCTCAAAAAGAACATATTATTATTCTTAATGTTTCATAGCTAACACATTCTCTCTTAATATTTGTATTAGTTATTGGCCTACTTCCCTGTTTATTTTACCATTTAAGTGCACTCTTTTTTTAGACATGTAATTTACAGTTTTAATAATCATTGTTAATTATTACAGCACTTTTCTCTAGCAATATTAAATATAAACATATTTAAATAAAATGATAAAATATTAACATTTAAAGCACAAAAAGAGATTATTGCTTCAAGTTACATCTAGAATGCATAGTTACCTGTCTGATTTATACTACTGGTATTATTAACAAGCTAGATGTGATGGTCATCGATATAATCACTGTGTCATTGATCATGCACAATTTCTTGGATGTCAACCATATAAGACTGAAGTGGACAGTCAGTGATCTAGTCTTTCAAAGGCTGAGATTGAACCTGAAAACAAATAATGGAGTTGGGCTAAAAACTGAGACCAATTTTGGTACATTGTGTGTAACTGTTCATTCCCAGTGTATTAACTGTTAAAAAGATCTTTACAATTATTTTTAAATTTGAATTTCTTTGCTTAGATACTTCTTGTACAGCTCAAGGCTTCATTAATTCTTTTAAAAAATGTTATAGAAAATTATAAACATATGAACAAGTGGATTGAATGGTATAGTGAATCTCCATGTCACATCATTCAGCTTCAACAATGATCAACTTTTGACCATTGTTTGCTCTATACTCCTACCCACAAACCACCCCCTGTGCCAGATTGTTTTGAAGCAAATCACAGACATCATAATATTTCACTCATAAATATTTCAACATGTATTGCTGAAATAATAAAGATTTTTAAAAAGCCTGTAATACTATTACCATGTCTAAAAATGTTATTGTCTTAATAATTTCAAATATGTAGTGTTAAATTTTCCTGATTATCTCAAAAATTTTGTCTTAAAGTTTATTTAAATCAGCTTCTAGATATGATCTGTACATTATAACTTTTTTTTTAGATTTGCTCCTCTATCCTCTTGTATTTTGTAATTTATTTTTTGAAGAAATTGTATTGTTTGTCTTATAGTCTGAATTAGGCAGATTACATCCTGGTGGTGCCATTCAACATGTTTTTCTGTTTCTTGTGTTTCCAGTAAATTGATAGTTATATTTAGGGACTTGATCAGATTCAAGTTCAATTAATTTTGGCAAGAACACTTATTGATGGAAGTTTTGTGCTCTAATCTTTTTCTATTACAAATGGTACTGCAGTGAATAGGTTTGTACATATATCTTTTATACTTTCACCAATATAGTTTTCAGATGAATTTCTATAAATGAAGCTGCTAGGTCACCGGATAAATCCATGTGAAATCTTGTGATACATCTCCAAATTCCCTTCTGTGGGGGTTGTATCACTTTGTATTCCCACTAGCAATATTAGAGGGAACATGCTTTCTTTAGTTTCACAGAGTGTTTTGTTAAACAGCTGAGTTTTTGCCAATCCGACAAATGAGAAATTGCATCTTACTGTAGTTGTTTTTTTCTTTTTATTTGTGTTAACAGTTCTTTATTGAGTTATAACTCACATGTAGTAAAATGTATATATCTCAAACGTACATCCCAGTGACATTTGACAAACATACACATACATGTAACCAGTTGTCTACTAGTTATTGACATCTGTCTCAAAAGATGGATCTTCTGATTCAAAGGACTTTTGTAATATTTCAAGATGCCTATTTAGGTTTTATTATCTTGGACCATCACAATAAGTCATATACAGGAAACCCCTGGTTTCTGAGTCTTTTGTGAATTCATTGTTTTGTCATTTTTCCAGAGTATTTTTGAATCGTCAGCATTCTGCACAAATTATCATCCACCCTAAGTATTGACTTTATATGGCATATTGCCCAGTAAAATGAATTGGAATCACCTAGACATCTCTCTGTTGGTAAAGATAGAACTTTAAATCTTTTTGCTCTTTTTAAGACTTTATTTTATTTTATTTTTTCATTTTTGGCCCGAGGATAGAAGTGGAATCAATGAGTGAATTTATTAAAAAAATCAGTGTGTTGTGCAAAATATTGGAATTGTCTAGTGAAAAATATTAGCTTTATTTTGACTTTTATTGTCTACGTAATTGGACTTTCCCTGCGCCCAAAGGCGAGAGCATTGATTTTTTTTTACAAACTATGAAAATGTGTCCCCGTCTTTCACCAATGTATTTTAATTTTTTTGTACTATGTGTACCAAATATGCCAAAGAAATCTAATTTTAAAATTAGATTTTAAAATTAATTGTATCTGTTGCAACAAACTTTAGATCCTGTGTATGGTAAATGGCTAGAATGAGTTTTAAGCATTCTTAAAGCGAACATTAAAATGTCAGATTTTAGAAATACTGTGTACTTGTATTTTTTGGTAGGTAAAATAGAGACTGCTGAATGTTTTTCTGCAGTGTCCTGTGCTTTTAAAAATGTACTTCCCTCCTAAATTTTATAATTGTAACACTCTTAAGACCTTCTTAGGAAAATATTTGACTTTGACTTTGTAGTTTTTAAAAGTAATCTTTAGGTTGTTTTCTTATATCCCTAATTTTGAATCAGTAACCAGAACAGCAGAAAGATAAACTCAAGGTTAAAGCAATCAGTGAATGACGGCTGGAAATAGCATGCATTATAAAGATTCCTTTTTAGAACTTGTCTTCTGAAGTCTTTACATCTCCAGTATTGATCTTTTAAAGCTTGTAGGGTACTAAGTGCTTTAACAGCAGAGAAATTATGAAATATGTGTATTTCATCAAGTTTCTGATTTACAATTTTGTAGTTTAAAATTGTTAATATGGAATACTTGAGTTTGGAGTACACATGAGTATAAGTTAGAGTCTAACCAGGGAACAGACATCACTTGAGGATTCGGAGTAGAGGGATTTTTAATGTAGGAAGATGGTTATGCAGGTGATAGCATGAGAAGGCAGAGGACTGGGAGGCAATACAGAAGTTGACAAGAACAGGAAGTCACTGCCATCCGTAGGTCAGAGGAGCATACAGAAGAAGCAAGGCCATGCCGCATTCCTGGGGTGAGGTTACCCAGAGATAGTTGGAACGTAGCGGAACTGTTCAGAGAAAAGTTGGGGCAATGGATATGAGCAAATGCTCCTGGAGACCCTGTGAGAGTAGAGAAGGCAAGATGATGTAATCCTTCGGCTTCTCCTTTCTTCCCTGCCTTCAGTCTCCCATGCCAGGGTCTTGCTTTGGCTGAAGCCAACTGATAGGGCTGCCTGAGAAACACAGGCTGCTCTGTGAGATGGAGCAGATCAGGCAAACAGCCAGAAATGGATCTAAGGCAAATAGATCCAGGGCTGATATAACCTTTCAGCTGAAACCCAAAAGCATTCATTATGTGCTATATTTTAAAAAAGTCATAAAATTGAGGAAAAATTAAGTTCAGTTGGAGATTTAGATTTCAATGCTACATGATTTTTCATATTTCTTTAAGTATCATCAAATAAATATTTGCTTAAATTAAAAAATTTTGTTTACAAAGATGTACATAGAGTTGAAAGATTAAAATTGTGTGTTCAAGGTCATATTTCTAGTAAATGTTGAAGCCAGGCCTCCTAAAAACTTATCCAATGAATCTTTTCCATCTTATGCTGAGGGATCAGATAGAAACCAATCTAAACATCAAGGTTCTTTGTTACTCTGATGTTTATGAGCGTTATGATCTTGACAACATCTTTTAACTTCTCATACATTCAATAAATATTGTCCTCCAAAAATGTGAATAAAGATGCCTATTATAGCTGACAGGGAAGATAAACCCAAAAGGGTAGAAATGAGACCTCTTGAAAAATTTTCTGGGGTGATATGAATTAAGGTATTATTTATTTCATGTATGGAAAATAGAATGACTTCACCTTTAATAAGTACTTTAAAAACAGTTCTTAAGGTTGTCAGTATTCCTAACTATTTTTCTTTCTCCTCCCTGCTTTAAGAAATCAAACTTATTTTAGGTAGATTTTGTGTTAGAAGATGCACTAATAAGAATTTAAAAAGAGCGACTATTTAACTTAGAAAATTCAGATTAAACATTTCTTTGTGAAAAACACATTCTGAAATCTTTGAAGTTGCTCCTCTTTTGTTCCTCCAAATCTAGATCAGAAAAGCAATGTTGACTGCAAAGATATCCAAAGAACAAACACTAATAAAACAACACAAGCAAGTGTGGTGGCAGGAATACCAGAGGCTGAATGAAGTCAGGTAAGAACTGGAGGAAATAGTTAAGAACACGTAGGAATTATTAGGAATCGCACTTATCTCGTCAGATGTTCTATAATGTTCCATGTTAATTAACCATTGCAATAAAAAATTTAAAGTTACAGTTTGAATGTGAGTTAAATTAAAATCCTTTCATTTCCTCAGCTTAATCTGAAATCCAGTGATTATATTAATATGGCTTTTGCCTCCTTTCGGAAAGAAGATAATCTTCTGTATGTGCCAATCACTTCCACACTCCCACTCTCATACTTGTATTTACTTGTATCATACTTAGCATATTGGATTATAATGTTTTGGTTACATGTTTTTTCTTCCCTTTAAAGTGGTAGAGATCCTATCACAGGCAAACATCTTATCATATTCATTTTTATATAGTAGAATACATAGGAGAGATGTAAATGCTTTTAATACATGGATGTATTGAACAAGGAGTTCAAGTTGCAAATGGTTTCCGGGTGTGACTGCATCATTACTAACTTACTCAAGTTTGCTTTTTGACTTTTGCTATTATTTCCAGCAGTCACATAAAGATAAATTAAAATGAAATATTGCTTCTACAGTTCATCTTCATTGTAATCTTTGAAAAATTAGTTTTTTTCAAAAGTCAAGGCAAAAAAAGAAGGCAGATGTGTTTCTCCTTCATTTATAGCATATATACTTCTTTTAGTGATGATGTTTATAAAGTGTGCTTTTAAAATGTGCATTTTAAAACATTTATATCAAAAGAGGTAATTTCTGTGGTCTTATTCCAAGTAAAGTTTCTAAATACCATTAACTTTACTTTTGACTTAGGTATTTTTCATGTTGATTAGTTTCTTATTCTGGCAGGTGACTCCTCTGTGAAGTAGAAGGCTTATAATTGAAAGTGGTTTTACATTATTGTGTAACTTAAAACATAGAAAAACAGAGTCATATGGACTTCATCACCATACATCTACTATAAAAACAATGAAATTAGACCCATCCCATCCCTCAAAAGTCACCTTTTGTGGAGAGAATGTTTCAGCCCATTGGAATTTTTTTTTTGAAAATGTGCATAACTTGAAACATGACAAAAAGGAAAGCCATTAGGAAGCTTTAATTATGGTGTTCACTGATTCCAGTTCAAATGTAAAGGAAGACACTGGGTAAACTTTTTTTTTTTTTTTTTTAAATCTTGGCTATTCCACATCTTTCTTACTGTGTATATTAAGTTGCTCTTAAGGTAGGTAGAAGAGATGTATATATATCATGATGGAAAATAATTCTTTTGGCTGACCTGGAATGACACAAAGAAAATGGAGGTGGGGAACACTTAGGTAATGATAACCTTAATGTCTCAGAACTTCTAAGGGCTGAAAATTGGACAAAATGAAGAATTCCAGGATAAGTTTCTGTGTTATTCTAGAATGCAGGCTAATTTCAATTTGTGTTCGGTGCTACTGAAAACTAACAGCAATAGGAGATAAGTTAGAGAAATGACTACCTTGTGGAGAATTTAGGGCCACCAACAAATTAGAAGTAGTTAAAGTCCTAACAGTGTTTGTCAACCTTTAGAAATCGACATCCCCTTTTAATAAGTAAGATTCTATGCCTTACCATAAAAGACAACGTTTAAGAATCTCAGGCAGGCAGAGGATAAGGGCCTACAATGACACCTAACGTTTGTTAGGTAATTTAATATGTGCCAGGTAATACTAGATTGGGCAAAAGCCACAATTATTTTTGCACCAACTGAATATGTTAAGTCCTTTACATGTTTTATCTCCTTTAATATTTACAATGACCCTACAAAGTAGTAGTTATTGCTGTCTCAGTTTTACAAATGAGAATCTTGTGTCTCAGATAATGAAAGGTATTTGTAGATCATAAATAACCTAGTCTGCGTGGAGCTGGGATTGGAACGTTTGCCCCTAACTTCTGTGCTCTATGACCTTGGAGTTGAGTAGCTTTTTCCTTTTTCTACGGGGTTCTGTTTACGTCAGCTGAGATCCAACTGGTCTAGCCTTGCTGGCAAAAACAAAAGAAGTTTTGCCAGGGTGTGATGGTGCATACCAGTAGTCCCAGCTACTTGGGAGGCTGAGGCAGGAGGATCACTTGAGCCTAGGTGTTCAAGTCTGCAGTGCGTTATGCTTGCACCTGTGAACAGCTACTGCAGTCTAGCCTGGGCAACATCGTGAGACCCCATGTCTAAAAACAACAAAACAAAATGAAAACAAGTTGCCAAACTTTAATTCTTTGTAATCTGTACTAAGAAAACTAGATAAAATTTTCAAATGTAAAATTATGTTTAATATTTACATTTATACCATTTTATTTAAATTGTGTTATACTTAATGAAACTATACCCCTTGAGGTTTTTGATATACTTTCCCAGAGGTACTTTCTCCATTGTTTCATTCTGGTACCACAAAGAATCCCTTAAGTTTTTGTGTGCTCGTTTGCCCAGATGACGTAATAATCTACTCAGTGCAACCACCTGCAAATAAGACACCCTGGTGAAGGGCATTTTTGAGCCTTCAGGTGTCTACCTTGGTACAGGTTCTTATCCTTCTGGAAAGGTGCCAAAGTTCTAGGTAGAGAATCAGTCTCCTCAGAACATCAAAAATTACCCATATCTTCATTTTTTTTGGCAGTTTATATGCTCTGTTATGACTTTCTGGGTGCCGAGCTAGATGGTTTTTAAGTGCTATGTTTTTGGTTAAACAAATCTGTTCTGGAATAACTTCTGGTTTGACTCAACCATTATGCACTCATCCTCCATGTAACAGTTGCAAATGTGATCTTAAAAATATTTCTGGCAGAAACTACCTGCTGGAAAAACAGACAGTGAGGTATCATTTACAATATCACCCCTCCTTTATACATTTAAACAAAAACCAAATCTTTGTCCCATGTAAATTGGCTTAGAAAATTATGACACAGCACTTTGGGAGGCCGAGGCAGGTGGATCACCTGAGGTCAGGAGTTTGAGACTAGCCTAGCCAACATGGTGAAATCCTGTCTCTGCTAAAAATACAAAAATTAGCCAGGCATGATGGCGCGTACCTGTAGTCCCAGCTACTTGGGAGGCTTAGGCATGAGAATCACTAGAACTCAGGAGACAGAGGTTGCAGTGAACCGAGATTGTGCCACTGCACTCCAGCCGGAATGACCAAGGGAGACTCGGTCAAAAAAAAAAAAAAAGTATTTATATGTATATATATGTACATACTTGTGTACACATATATATGTATACATATATAAGCTCATGAAGATTTGTTGTTCTTATTAGTATATTAAAAATAAAGTATACTTCCACCTCTGCAATTCAGGGTCTCATTCTTTCTGAACTTTAAAAATTACCTCCTTGTTGGTCTAGGTTTGTCTGACACCCTCCTCTTCATATTCCATCTCTATTGTTCACATCTCCTTCTGCTCTATCTTGCTGTCTTGGGAATCTTTCTGAAACATGGATCTGAGGAAGTGAGGTAGCCTACCGACCTTCAGTGCTTCCCAATGCCCCGGGCCCTCTCCACACGCAATGCTAGGACCTGCTGTGGGATGGCCTTTGCTCACGCTGTTTCTTCTGTCTGAGCCTATGCATCTATCTCAGTGTCTAGCAAGGACTCAAGCCATGTTAGGAATTTAGTACATGGTTTAAATAAATGAATGGATTACAAAGCCATATTAGATTAAATATCTCTTTGGTTATTTTTAAAAAACCTAGATGTATGTTTATGATTGTAACATTTATTGAGATCACATCTATTTCAGATGTAAAATGGAATCTGAAATAAAATCCCTTCTCAATGAAGAGAACATTGGAAACGAATGTCTTTGTGACCTTACAAATTTTGGTAAGATTTGTTTAATCCTGTATTTAAAGGGGAGTTTTATTTTGAAGAATGAGAATGGGCCACTCACTTCATGTTCTTTTAATATTAACTGCCGTTAGTTGTTTTCTAAAGGAATCCCCAAATAAATCTGTACTCTAATGATCTGTTCTTGGAGACACTTAAGATAATAATGTGTTCCTTTGATTCCATTTTGTTTCACCATAGAGCAAGAGCTATCAGAACAATGGTGCACATATCTTAAAAATGTGATAAATCCTATTCAGCAGCTGAGAGCAGATCTAAAATACAGACAGCATCACACTTTGCAGCATTCACACCCACATGTTGAGTTTAACTCTGTGAAAGTATTGGAAGAGGTTAGTATGTTACCTTTATTTTCGATAATGTAATACTTCATTTTTGTCCCAACTAGAAGAGTTTGAGATAAGAAACAAACATGTGTGACTTGTGTATTCGTTAATATTAATATGTAATTCATATCTTAAATAGGTCAGCTAATTCTATCCACTAAATTTTTTTTGAGTTATTCTTTCATGTGTATATATATATATTTTTATTATACTTTAAGTTCTAGGGTACACGTGCACAACATGCAGGTTTGTTACGTATGTATACATGTGCCATGTTGGTGTGCTGCACCCATTAACTAGTCATTTACATTAGGTATATCTCCTAATGCTATCCCTCCCCCCTCCCCCCACCCCACGACAGGCCCCCAGTGTGTGATGTTCCGGACCCTGTGTCCAAGTGTTCTCATTGTTCAGTTCCCACCTATGAGTGAGAACATGCGGTGTTTGGTTTTCTGTTCTTGCAATAGTTTGCTGAGAATGATGGTTTCCAGCTTCATCCATGTCCCTGCAAAGGACATGACCTCATCCTTTTTTATGGCTGCATAGTATTCCATGGTATATATGTGCCACATTTTCTTAATCCAGTCTGTCACTGATGGACATTTGGGTTGGTTCCAAGTCTTTGCTATTGTGAATAGTGCTGCAATAAACATACGTGTGCATGTGTCTTTATAGTAGCATGATTTATAATCCTTTGGGTATATATCCAGTAATGGGATGGCTGGGTCAAATGGTATTTCTAGTTCTATATCCTTGAGGAATCACCATACTGTCTTCCACAATGGTTGAACTAGTTTACAGTCCCACCAACAGTGTAAAAGTGTTCCTATTTCTCCACATCCTCTCCAGCACCTGTTGTTTCCTGACTTTTTAATAATCAGCATTCTGACTGGTGTGAGATGGTATCTCATTGTGGTTTTGATTTGCATTTTTCTGATGGCCAGTGATGATGAGCATTCTTTCATGTGTCTGTTGACTGCATAAATGTCTTCTTTTGAGAAGTGTCAGTTCATATCCTTTGCCTACTTTTCGATAGGGTTGTTTGTTTTTTTCTTGTGAGTTTGTTTGAGTTCTTTTTAGGTTCTGGATATTAGCCCTTTGTCAGATGAGTAGATTGCAAAACTTTTCTCCCATTCTGTAGGTTGCCTGTTCACTCTGATGGTAGTTTCTTTTGCTGTGCAGAAGCTCTTTAGTTTAATTAGATCCCATTTGTCAATTTTGGCTTTTGTTGCCATTGCTTTTGGTGTTTTAGACATGAAGTCCTTGCCCATGCCTATATCCTGAATGGTATTGCCTAGGTTTTCTTCAAGGGTTGTTATGGTTTTCGGTTTTATGTTTAAGTCTTTAATCCATCTTGAATTAATTTTTGTATAAGGTATAAGGAAGGGGTCCAGTTTCAGTTTTCTGCATATGGCTAGCCAGTTTTCCCAACACCATTTATTAAATAGGGAATCCTTTCCCCATTGCTTGTTTTTGTCAGGTTTGTCAAAGATCAAATGATTGTAGATGTGTGGTATTATTTCTGAGGGCTCTGTTCTGTTCCATTGGTCTATATCTCTGTTTTGGTACCAGTATCATGCTGTTTTGGCAATGCGGGCTCTTTTTTGGTTCCATATGCACTTTAAAGTAGTTTTTTCCAATTCTGTGAAGAAAGTCATTGGTAGCTTAATAGGGATGGCATTGAATGTGTAAATTACCTTGGGCAGTATGGCCATTTTCATGATATTGATTCTTCCTGTCCATGAGCATGGAATGTTTTTCCATTTGTTTGTGTCCTCTTTTATTTCATTGAGCAGTGGTTTGTAGTTCTCCTTGAAGAGGTCCTTCACATCCCTTGTAAGTTGGATTCCTGGGTATTTCATTCTATTTGAAGCAATTGTGAATGGGAGTTCACTCATGATTTGGCTCTCTGTGTGTCTCTTATTAGTGTATAGGAATGCTTGTGATTTTTGCACATTAATTTTGTATCCTGAGACTTTGCTGAAGTTGCTTATCACCTTAAGGAGATTCTGGGCTGAGACGATGGGGTTTTCTAAATATATAATCATGTCATCTGCAAACAAGGACAGTTTGACTTCCTCTTTTCCTAATTTAATACCTTTTATTTCTTTCTACTGCCTGATTGCCCTAGCCAGAACTTCCAACACTATGTTGAATAGGAGTGTGAGAGAGGGCATCCCTGTCTTGTGCCAGTTTTCAAAGGGAATGCTTCCAGTTTTTGCCCATTCAGTATGATATTGGCTGTGGGTTTGTCATAAATAGCTCTTATTATTTTGAGATACATTCCATCAATTCCAAACTTATTGAGGGTTTTTAGCATGAAAGGCTGTTGAATTTTGTCAAAGACCTTTTCTGCATCTATTGAGATAATCATGTGGGTTTTGTCTTTGGTTCTGTTTATATGCTGGATTATGTTTATTGATTTGTGTATATTGAACCAGCCTTATATCCCAGGGATGAAGCCCACTTGATCATGGTGGATAAGCTTTTTGATGTGCTGCTGGATTCGGATTGTCAGTGTTTTATTGAGGATTGTTGCATCGATGTTCATCAGGGATATTGGTCTAAAATTCTCTTTTTTTGTTGTGTCTCTGCCAGGCTTTGGTATCAGGATGATGTTGGCCTCATAAAATGAGTTAGGGAGGATTCCCTCTTTTTCTATTGATTGGAATAGTTTCAGAAGGAATAGTACCAGCTCCTCCTTGTACCTCTGGTATAATCTGGCTGTGAATCCAAGTGGTCCTGGACTTTTTTTGGTTGGTAAGCTATTAATTATTGCCTCAATTTCAGAGCCTGCAATTGGCCTGTTCAGGGATTCAACTTCTTCCTGGTTTAGCCTTGAGAGAGTGTATGTGTCCAGGAATTTATCCATTTCCTCTAGGTTTTCTAGTTTATTTGCATAGAGGTGTTTATAGTATTCTCTGATGGTAGTTTGTATTTCTGTGGGGTCGGTGGTGATATCTCCTTTATCGATTTTTATTGTGTCTATTTGATTCTTCTCTCTTTTCTTCTTTATTAGTCTTGCTAGCGGTCTATCAATTTTGTTGATCTTTTCAAAAAACCAGCTCCTGGATTCATTTATTTTCTGAAGGGCTTTTGTGTCTCTATCTCTTTCAGTTCTCCTCTGATCTTAGTTATTTCTTGCCTTCTGCTAGCTTTTGAATGTGTTTGCTCTTGCTTCTCTAGTGCTTTTAATTGTGATGTTAGGGTGTCAATTTTAGATCTTTCCTGCTTTCTCTTGTGGGCATTTAGTGCTGTAAATTTCCCTATGCACACTGCTTTAAATGTGTCCCTGAGATTCTGGTACGTTGTGTCTTTGTTCTCATTTGTTTCAAAGAACATCTTTATTTCTGCCTTCATTTCGTTATGTACCCAGTAGTCATTCAGGAGCAGGTTATTCTGCTTCCATGTAGTTGAGCAGTTTTGAGTGAGTTTCTTAATCCTGAGTTCTAGTTTGATTGCACTGTGGTCTGAGAGACAATTTGTTATAATTTCTGTTCTTTTACATTTGCTGAGGAGTGCTTTACTTCCAACTATGTGGTCAATTTTCGAATAAGTGTGATGTGGTGCCAAGAACAACGTATATTCATTTGATTTGAGGTGGAGAGTTCTGTAGATGTCTATTAGGTCTGCTTGGTGCAGAGCTGAGTTCAATTCCTGGATATCCTTGTTAAGTTTCTATCTTGTTGATCTGTCTAATGTTGACAGTGGGGTGGTAAATATTCCCATTGTTATTGTGTGGGAGTCTGAGTCTCTTTGTAAGTCTCTCAGGACTTGCTTTATGAATCTGGGTGCTCCTGTATTGAGTACATATATATTTAGGATAGTTAGCTCTTCCTGTTGAATTGATCCCTTTACCATTATGTAATGACCTTCTTTGTCTCTTTTGATCTTTGTTGGTTTAAAGTCTGTTTTATCAGAGACTAGAATTGCAACCCTTGCCTTTTTTGTTCTTCATTTTCTTGGTAGATCTTCCTCCATCCCTTTATCTTGAGCCTATGTGTGTCTCTGCACGTGAGATGGGTCTCCTGAATACAGCAAACTGATGGGTCCTGACTCTTTATCCAATTTGCCAGTTGGTGTCTTTTAATTGGAGCATTTAGCCCATTTACATTTAAGGTTAGTATTGTTATGTGTGAACTTGATCCTGCCATTATGATACTAACTGGTTATTTTGCTCATTAGTTGATGCAGTTTCTTCCTAGCATTGATGGTCTTTACATTTTGGCATGTTTTTGCAGTTGGTGTTACCGGTTGTCCCTTTCCATGTTTAGTGCTTCCTTCAGGAGCTCTTATAGGGCAGGCCTGGTGGTGACAAAATCTCTAAGCATTTGCTTGTCTGTAAAGGATTTTATTTCTCCTTCACTTATGAAAGTTAGTTTGGCTGGATATGAAATTCTGGGTTTAAAATTCTTTTCTTTAAGAATGTTGCATATTGGCTCCCACTGTCTTCTGGCTTGTAGAGTTTCTGCTGAGAGATCTGCTGTTACTCTGATGGGCTTCCCTTGTGGGTAACCCAAAACCTGACCTTTCTCTCTGGCTGCCCTTAGCATTTTGTTCTTCATTTCAACTGTGGTGAGTCTGACAATTATACATCTTGGAGTTGCTCTTCTTGAGGAGTATCTTGTGGAGTTCTTTGTATTTCCTGAATTTGAATGTTGGCCTCACTTGCTAGGTTGGGGAAGTTCTTCTGGATAATATCCTGCAGAGTGTTTTCCAACTTTGTTCCATTTTCCCTGTCACTTTTGGGTACACCAATCAGACGTAGATTTGGTCTTTTCACATAGTCCCATACTTCTTGAAGCCGTTTTTCATTTCTTTTTACTCTTTTTTCTCTAAACTTCTCATTTCATTTCATTCATTTGATTTTCAATCACTGATACCTTTCCTTCCAGTTGATCGAATCAGTTACTGAAGCTTGTGCATTTGTCACATAGTTCTCATGCCATAGTTTTCAGCTCTATCAGGTCATTTAAGGACTTCTCTACACTCGTTATTCTAGTTAGTCATTCATCAAATCTTTTTGCAAGGTTTTTGACTTATTTGCAATGGGTTCGAACTTCCTCCTTTACCTTGGAGAAGTTTGATTGTCTGAAGCCTTCTCTCAACTCGTCAAAATCATTCTCCGTCCAGCTTTATTCTGTTGCTGGAAAGGAGCTGCATTCCTTTGGAGGGGGAAAGGTGCTCTGATTTTTAGAATTTTCAGCTTTTCTGCTCTGCTTTCTCCCCATCTTTGTGGTTTTATCTACCTTTGGTCTTTGATGATGGTGACGTACAGATGAGGTTTTGGTGTGGATGCCCTTTCTGTTTGTTAGTTTTCCTTCTAACAGTCAGGACCCTCAGCTGCAGGTCTGTTGGAGTTTGCTGGAGGTCCACTCCAGACCCTGTTTGCCTGGGTATCAGCAGCAGAGGCTGCAGAAGAGTGAATATTGCAGAACAGCAAATGTTGCTGCCTGATCATTCCTCTGGAAGCTTCGTCTCAGAGGGGTACCTGGCCATGTGAGGTGTGAGGTGTCAGTCTGCCCTTAGTGGGGAGTGTCTCCAAGTTAGGCTATTCTGGGGTCGGGGACCCAGTTGAGCAGGCAGTCTATTCGTTCTCAGATCTCAAACTCCGTGCTGAGAGAACTGCTGCTCTCTTCAAAGCTGTCAGACAGGGACATTTAAATCTGCAGAGGTTTCTGCTGCCTTTTGTTTGGCTATGCCCTGTCCCCAGAGGTGGAGTCTGCAGAGGCAAGCAGGCCTCCTTGAGCTGCGGTGGGCTCCACCCAGTTTTAGCTTCCTGGCTGCTTTGTTTACTTACTCAAGCCTCAGCAATGGCGGGCGCCGCTCCCCCAGCCTTGCTGCCACCTTGTAGTTAGATCTCAGACTGCTATGCTAGCAATGAGGGAGGCTCTGTGAGTGTGGGACCCTCTGAGCCAGGTGCAGGATATAATCTCCTGGTGTGTTATTTGCTAAGACCCTTTGTAAAGTGCAGTATTAGCATGGGAGTGACCCGATTTTCCAGGTGCTGTGTGTTACAGTTTCCCTTGGCTAGGAAAGGGAATTCCCTTCCCCCTTGCACTTCCTGGGTGAGGCGATGCCTCGCCCTGCTTCAGCTCTCACTCGGTGGGCTGAACCCACTGTCCTGCACCCACTGTCCAACACGCCTCATTGAAATGAACCCAGTACCTCAGTTGGAAATACAGAAATCACCCCTCTTCTGTGTCACTCAAGCTGGGAGCTGGAGGCTGGAGCTGTTCCTATTCAGCCATCTTGGAACCCCCCTCCACTAAATATTTTAAACACATGCCTGAACTCTGTTGAGCACCCTCATTTCTTGACTGGAATGTTCTGGTGGTCACATAACTGGCTTCCCTGCTTTCATTCTTGCCTCTCCTCCTAGTGCATCCTGGGATCTTACCCCAGCACAGGGGGATTAAGTCATCCTATTGCTGAAATTCCCCAGGGGCTCCTGAGTACATAAGTCCTTCTAGCCACCTAGCCCCCTTTTTGCTTCTTCAGTCACATCTGCTACCTGACATTTCCCCTTTGCCATAGAAGCTCAGTCACACCCAGGCTGGCCTTCTTTCTGTTTCTCTGACATGCCAGGCCCTTTCCTGTACTGGCTATTTCCTCTGTCCTCTTGATGCCACTTTTTGCCATGTAGATCTTGGCTTAAATGTCCTCTTCTCTGAGAGGCCTGTACTGAGAAGCCAGTCAGTCCCTGCTACACCACCCTAATTTGACATTGCCTTCCTGCTCCTGACTCTGTCTCACATTTTTTTTAATTAGTTTGTCAGCTGCTTCCCCTTAATTGAGCATAAGCTTCTTGAGTATATGTGTGCTATGTTTGATAAAAATTTAGGCAGTTTTGATTTTTTCTATTTTTCAGTTATTCTGTAATGTTGTTATATTGTTTTATAAATAGTCATAAAAAATATAAATGTATGCCCAGCTGGGGATTAGAGGCAAGAATGCAAGGGAAGGAAGGAGTGATTGGAGCACAGACATCTGGTAAGTTCTCTGCATTACCACAGAGAAAATAAAAATGTGTGTGCAGAGTGGCTGTGACTGTACTGAACTTTCTGAGCTTATTTTTGGGATGTCTAGAAGCCTCATTGCAGCTCATTTGTCTGATGAGCACTGCCTACCTGGCTGGCATCTCTTTAACTCTCTTCCACAGGTCTTTAAACTTCATCACTGATTGGCTTTTGAGAATAATTCTTGTGTCTTTAAATATAAGTATGGAATGAATTGCAATAATTTGCATACTACTTGTTCCAAATGTCCTATAGGTTGACTTTGTGAAGAAACAATTGAAAACTGTCTTTGAAAGACTTAGCCTGGAGCAACAGAGAATAGAAAATGATCTTTCAGGTTGGAGTATAAAGGTAAGTGTGATGTGGCTAGTAATTTATGTGTTTTTCAATTTGTCATTTATGTTAAATAAAATAATTATATACTTTTTTTCAGATTCTAGATCATTCTTTGGAAGAAAAGACTAACCTGCTTAGTGAACTGCCCATTGAATTAGGAAGTTTGGAATGCCCATACCCTGATTTGAAATCTTCAATCCACAGTGAGTTCTGTAAGTTTACACAGAAATATCAAAAGAAGCTTCAAGATGTTGATCTGCAGTTGGAAGACATATACAGGTGATATGATAAAACTTATTGAGTTCTGTGTAGACTTTTGACACTAACTTTTTGTTTTTGTTTGGGGTCACTATACTTCCAACTTACTGAATAGTTACTATGTAATTGGAATACAATCAATAAATGTTTAGATTGACTATTTGCTGAATGGAGAGGGTTTTATTTTTTCAAAAAGTTTCTTGACATAATAGTTCTTAATATTTTTGTAAGGTTAAGACATGTTGAAAACATCTCTCTTATTGAGCTCTTCATGACACAGATAAGAAATAGTTTTCAAATATGAATTTTCAGTAACCAGAACTTTTCTTTTCAAGATATGAAGCTGCTCTGCAGTAATTGATACAGTGGAAAATGTACCCATGGAATTATGTTACTTGTAATTGACTGTAATTTTATCCTATGATAAACACAGAGTATGTTTTATAAATTAAAAAAATTTTTTTCTATGTGTTAAATTTCATTTTTAGGAAATAGACTTCTGGTTTTCTCCCAAGAGTGATTATACACTTCTTCATGGTGAATGTAATGTTCAGTGATTTAAAATTCAGTTTGGCAGTGGTCATCTTCTCTAGTGTCTTCTATGTTAAAATTCGCTTAGATGACAAATCCAGATACACCACTCTGAACTAGATCAATGGTCTACCTTATAGTGTATATAAAGCTTCTAGGGGACATTTTGTAGGGAAACAGCTTTGTGTGCTATGATATTGACCTCAATATTTTCCCCAAAAGAATGTATATTTAAAAAGAAAATTATTGAAGGGACATATTTATAGTAAATTAAAATAAAAGGTTTATAACTTTGGAATGGAAGAAGATGAATATGACAAATATTTATATTTCTTATGAATTGCCTGTGAACTGCAGCTCCTCTGTATGAGACTACTACTGGTAAGAAATAAATTACAGGGGAAAAAACCCTTAAATTATACCAAGTAGAGTTATTTGCTTTGGTGGCTTCCTGATCTAAACTCTTCAGTTAGAGCTTCTATTTGTTTTAGCACATTTGTCAGTGATTAGAGCCAATTGTAGGTGAAGTTGGAGCCCTTTTTCTGACCTTAGCTTCTCCCCATCACATACCTTTTGGTCTCCTGATAGCCTTTCCTTCCCCATCTCTCTCCTTTCCTTTCTTCTTTCCTATCTTGCAGTAAAGCTGAGAAATAATAATATACAATTTACACTTGATGATTGATTAATTACATGTTAACTGGAACTCAGTCATAGTGAAGTCCTAACTCAACCATGCACTACACTTAAGTTTCCAATTGTTAAATGAACATTCTCTTCCCACTCCCCATCCCAATCTTGTTAAAGAGATTTTAGAACTCATCAAGAAAGAGGAAGAGGATTTTTTGTTTGACAGTGGAGAGGGCATTATAATCAGACTGATTAACTGCAGCTGGGAAGAGGGTAGATCTGACCCTATCATTTAAAGCAAGTTGGCTGCCCTGGGACCTCCTCTCCCAGATGATACCTTGTCCCCTGAGAAAGCTGGCTGAGATCATGATGTTTCTAGGTTAGTAACTCCTCAAGAGGAAGGAGTTTGCCTTAGCAGTCTAAAATGGCTTCCTTCCAGTAAGACTTATGCTTCACAGCCCATTTTCCTTCTTTCTTTTTAATCGAATCTCAATTTCTGCTCTTTCATAATGCAACCCTGTGTGACTCAGAAACAGTTGGGATTCACAGCTACATTACAATTACTGAAGATTAAGTGGAGGATTAGATGAATATATTTCACATGCTAACAATTCTGCAGAAGGAAGAAATATTGAGGATAAAATAGCTTAGAAAGGCTTGATGGAGCAAGTAAAATTCACTGTGGACTTTGAAGAAGGGGTATGCTTAGCATAGGCAGAAGGGGGTGGGGAGGCATTCTTAGAAGGGAGATTAAATGACTAGACTGTAAACCCCTTGAGGATAAAGTAATTTAGTAGTTATATTTGTATCCTTAACATCTTCTAAATAAATGATTGTTCAATTGAGTTGAATTTGAAAGGAAAAACAATGAAGGAAAGGCATGTTATGAGAACAGTAGGAATCTACTTTGGAGGAATATAAAGTTCATAAATTCTAGTTTAATAGTCTGCTTGCCACCTATAATTATCCATAATACATTTTATTCAGTTGATGGTGTGTTTTACTTGATGAATATTTATTGAATAAAACTTAAAATACTGTAGTCGTTGCAAGCTCCCTGGTAGGGGATTCAACAGACAGATTAGTTTCGTCTGTTTTGCCTCTGAGAAGGCTTGGAATATTTGGGGGAAGAAACATATATACCTCTACCCTGACCAAATAAAAATAACATGCAAATGTCAACTAAAGAAAATATTTTATAAATATGCTGGCAGGAAATAATGAAGCATCAATAAAACCTGAATGAGGTTTCAGGAGTTGTGTCTTTGAGAAGAAAGAGTAAAAGAACTATTTCTGAATAAATACAGAGGTGGTAGCTATCAGTAGTCTGTGGCTTTTGAGCAGTAAGCATAAAAGTATACTGTTCTACCTAGGACAGTGAATTATAGGTTCAATCATAATATTTGTACTTCTAGTTTAACAGTATCTTCACTACTTTGATATGGCCTTCTCCCCTCTTTGTTCTAGTTATTGGGTTCACATAGATTGTGTTCATGTATGTGGGAGTGTGTGCATAGTTTAGACAGTTGTGCACTGCTATGCCATATGAAAGTTGACATATCCAAGGGGCATTGTTTAATTATAAAAGGTTTTCATTGGAAAAAGGCAGTGGACATCATGGTTAGTCCCAGTATTTATTCAATTCTTCCTATTTTGTAGTAGCTCGCTGGTTTGGTTTGAAATGACTCCATCTCTAAATCCAAAGATAGGCAGTGATAGGGAGTATGTACCAGTCAGTGCAACCTCATTTCCCAGGTCACAGTGACTAGCTCAGGGAGGTCTAATCCAGATGAATATACATCACATGCTGATATGGTTTGGCTGTGTCCCTACCCAAATCTCACCTTGAATTGTAATAATCCCCATGTGTCAAGGGTGGAGTCAGGTGGAGATAATTGAATCATTGGGGCAGTTTCCCCCATACTGTTCTCATGGTAGTGAATAAGTCTCGAGATCTGATGGTTTTATAAATGGGAATCCCCCTGCACAAGCTCTCTTGCCTGCCACCATGTAAGATGTGACTTTCCTCCTCCTTTGCCTTCTGCCATGAGTGTGAGGCCTCCCCAACCATGTGGAACTGTGAGTCAATTAAACTTCTTTCTTTTATAAATTACCCAGTCTTGGGTGTGTCTTTATTGGCAGCCTCAGAACAGACTAATACACATGCTAATATTTCTGCAGAGGAAAGAACCATTGAGGATAAAATAACTTAGGAGGGTTGATGGAGAAGCAAAATTCACTATGAACTTTGAAGAATGGGTAGGGTTAGCATAGGTTACCCTGAGCAAAGCTCAGGAATTTTGTTAAGTACTTGTGAGAAGCAGTATCTTTTCTTCTGCATGGATGTTACCAAGAAAGCACATGGCTGAGGTTGCTGCTGGCATCATCTGGTGACCGAAGGAAGACAGCTCTTAAAGACAGGGCAGAGCCCTGGGAGTCCTGGAAAAACTGAGCTGGTGCCTTATTTGAATGGCATGGGAAGTCCACCTCACTGCTTTAGTTTTAAGGGCCATTGGTCCAATTATTGTCTTAAACCAGTGTGACTTGGGTTTTTAATTGTTTGCAACTAAAAACATCCCTAATTCAATACAGTAATTGATTTGGCTTCAAAATATCCATGACTGATGGAATTAATCTGAAAAATTCTTAAATATATTCCAATTTATTAGGAAGATTAAGCTTGTAAAATCAGCCAAACTTTAAAAATCAAGATTAACTAGTGGTGGAGGGATGGGACTTGCACAGCCAAATATAAATACATATTTTAAAATAAAAATAAATTAGAAAGTTCTATGTGACTATGGAGTATGTAGCAGATCAGTGGAACAAAATAGAAATAAAAAGAAAACAGAAAAATATAATGATTTAATTTATTATAAAGGCTAGTTTCAAAACTGGGGTAATATCAGATTATTAAAGAGATAGCATTACATAATAGGCAATTGGAAGATAAGGTTAATCTCTTCATTCTATTTGACTCAAGAAACTCCAGATGCATTAAGATATGAAGAAAGAAAATCATAAAAGAACAAGATAAAAATAAATAACCTTGAAGTGGAGAAGGCCATTCAAAGCCTATTATTTTCAGTGAAACTCATAAAGAAATAGTTTAAATAAATACAATGGCATAAATATTTTTAAAAATCTAGCATTATCGTTTCTCAGAGAAGTTTTAACTCTAGAAAATAGAGACTTCTGGTTTCCATTCTAGCATGTAGAAACATAGTTGCCACTCGCTTATTACAACAAATAAAAAGTTGAACAAACTGAAAAATCAACAGATCGTCTTCAATCTTTCAGATAAGTGAGACCACAGTACAAAATGCTTCCCCCAAAATTGGAGAGACAGAAAGATACAAAGAATTACAACCTACTGGAGCAGAAACACATGAGCAGAAACCTCTGCAGGAACCAATAATGAGCTAAGAAACCCTGAACCATAATTGATAAACTGCTAGAGACTCACTGTGGACAACTCTGAGAGTTAAAAACTCCAAGAGGACCCAATCCTAGGAGGCGCTACACACTTTTATGAGTTTTACACCAGGAGCTATATCAGGTCCTCACTGATATATAAATATCTGAGAAAAATTCCGTTTTGCTTCTGGTAGCAGGAGGATAAAAGGAACCAACTTGATCTATGCATTCAATGCAATCCCTGTCAAAATCCCAGCAAATTAGTTTTTGGATATTGACTAGCTAGCTGATTCTAAACTTTATGTGAAAAGATGAAAGACCCAGATAGCCAGATCAATATTGAAAGAGAAGAGCAAAGTTGGAGGACTGATACTCCCAAACTTCAAGACTTACCATAATCAAGATTGTGTGATATGGCCAGAGAATAGCCAAGCAGATCCACGGAACAAAGAACCTAGAAATAGGTAAAGGGATCAATGCAACAAGAATGTCTAACTATCCTAAATATATATGCACCCAATACAGGAGCACCCAGATCCTAAAGTACATTCTTAGAGACCTACAAAAAGAGTTAGATTCCCACACAATAACAGTCGGAGACTTTAACACCCCACTGCCAATATTAGACAGATCAACGAGACAAAAAATTAACAAGAGTATTCAGGACTTCAACTCAGCTTAGTACCAAATGGACCTAATAGACATCTACAGAACTCGCCATCCCAAATCAACAGAATATGCATCCTTCTCAGCATCTCTTCGCACTTATTCTAAAATTGACCACCTAATTGGAAGTAAAACACGCCTCAGCAAATGCAAAAGAACAGAAATCATAACAAACAGTCTCTCAGACCACAGTGCAATCAAATTAGAACTCAGGATTAAGAAACTCACTCAAAACCGCTCAACTACATGGAAACTGAACAACATGCTCCTGAATGACTACTGGGTACATAACAAAATGAAGGCAGAAATAAAGATGTTCTTTGAAACCAATGTGAACAAAGACACAGCATACCAGAATCTCTGGGACACATTTAAAGCAGTGTGTAGAGGGAAATTTGTAGCACTAAATGCCCACAAGAGAAAGCAGGAAAGATCTAAAATTGACACCCTAACATCACAATTAAAAGAACTAGAGAAGCAAGAGCAAACACATTCAAAAGCTAGCGGAAGACAAGAAATAACTAAGATCAGAGCAGAAATGAAGGAGACAAGAAAAACCCTTCAAAAAATAAATGAATCCAGGAGCTGGTTTTTTGAAATATTAACAAAATAGATAGACTGCTAGCCAGACTAATAAAGAAGAAAATGGAGAAGAATCAAATAGACACAATAAAAAATGATACAGGGGATATCACCACTGATCCCACAGAAATACAAACTACCATCAGAGAATACTATAAACACCTCTATGCAAATAAACTAGAAAATCTAGAAGAAATTGATAAATTCCTGGACACATACACCCTCCCAAACCAGGAAGAAGTCGAATCCCCGAATAGACCAATAACAAGTTCTGAAATTGAGGCAGTAATTGATAGCCTACAACCAAAAACAGTCCAGGACTAGGCAGATTCACAGCCAGATTATACCAGAGGTACAAACAGGAGCTGGTACCACTCCTTCTGAAACTATTCCAAACAATAGAAAAAGAGAGAGAATCCTCCCTAACTCATTTTATGAGGCCAGCATCATCCCAATACCAAAACTTGGCAGAGACTTGACAACAAAAGAAAATTTCAGGCCAGTATCCCTGATGAACATCAATACGAAAATCCTCAATAAAATGCTGGCAAACCGAATCCAGCAGTGCATCAAAAAGCTTATCCACCACGGTCAAGTCGGCTTCATATCTGGGATGCAAGGCTAGTTCAACACATGCAAATCAGTAAACATAAACCATCATATAAGCAGAACCAATGACAAAAACCACATGAGCGTCTCAATAGATGCAGAAATGGCCTTTGATAAAATTCAACACCCCTTCATGCTAAAAACTCTCTATAAACTAGGTATTGATGGAACGTATCTCAAAATAATTAGAGCTATTTATGACAAACCCATAGCCAATATCATATTGAATGGGCAAAAACTGGAAGCATTCCCTTTGAAAACTGGCACAAGACAAGGGTGCCCTCGCACACCACTCCTATTCAACATAGTACTGGAAGTTCTGGCCAAGGCAATCGGGCAAGAGAAGGCAATAAAGGGTATTCAGATAGGAAGAGAGGAAGTCAAATTGTCTCTGTTTGCAGATGACATGATTGTATATTTAGAAAACCCCATTGTCTCAGCCCAAAATCTCCTTAAGCTGATAAGCAACTTCAGCAAAGTCTCAGGATACAAAATCAATGTGCAAAACTCACAAGCATTCCTATACACCAATAACAGAGTCAAATCATGAGTGAACGCCCATTCACAATTGCTACAAAGAGAATAAAATACCTAGCAATACATCTTACAAGGGATTTGAAGGACCTCTTCAAGGAGAACTACAAACCACTGCTCAAGGAAATGAGAGAGGACACAAACAAATGGAAAAACATTCCATGCTCATGGATAGGAAGAATGAAAATTGTGAAAATGGTCATACTGCCCAAAGTAATTTATAGATTCAATGCTATTCCCATCAAGCTATCATTTACTTTCTTCACAGCATTGGAAAAAAATTACTTTAAACTTTATATGGAACCAAAAAAGAGCCCGTATAGCCAAGACAATCCCAAGCAAAAAGAACAAAGCTGGAGGCATCACGCTACCTGGCTTCAAACTATATTACAAGGCTACAGTAACCAAAGCAGCATGGTACTGGTACCAAAACAGATATATAGACCAACGTAACAGAACAGAGGCTTCAGAAATAACGCCACACATCTGCAACCATCTGATCTTTGACAAACCTGACAAAAACAAGCAATGGGGAAAGGATTCCCTATTTGACAAGTGGTGTTGGGAAAACTGGCTAGCCATATGTGGAAAACTGAAACCGGACCCCTTCCTTATACCTTATACAAAAATTAACTCAAGATGGATTAAAGACTTAAACATAAAACCTAATACCATACAACCCTAGAAGAAAACCTAGGCAGTATCATTCAGGACATAGGCATGGGCAAAGACTTCATGACTAAAATACCAAAAGCAATGGCAACAAAAGCCAAAATTGATAAATGGGATCTAATTAAAGAGCTTCTGCACAGCAAAAGAAACTATCATCAGCATGAACAGGCAACCTACAGAATAGGAGAAAATTTTTGCAATCTATCCTTCTGACAAAGGGCTAATATCCAGAATCTGCAAAGAACTTAAACAAATTTATAAGAAAAAAAACAAACAACTACCTCAAAAAGTAGGCAAAGGATATGATCAGACACTTCTCAAAAGAAGACATTTATGCGGCCAACAAACATATGAAAAAATGCTCATCATCACTGGTCATGAGAGAAATGCTAATCAAAACCACAATGAGATACCATCTCATGCCAGTTAGAATGGCAATCATTAAAAAGTCAGGAAACAACAGATGTTGGAGAAGATGTGGAGAAATAGGAACGCTTTTACACTTTTGGTGGGAGCATAAGTTAGTTCAACCATTGTGGAAGACACTGTGGCAATTCCTCAAGGATTTAGAAATAGAAATACCATTTGACCCAGCAATCCCATTACTGGGTATATACCCAAAGGATTATAAATCATTCTACTATAAAGACACATGCACACGTATGTTTATTGTGACACTATTCACAATAGCAAAGACTTGGAACCAACCCAAATGTCCATCAATGATAGACTGGATAAAGAAAATGTGGCACATATACACCATGGAGTACTATGCAGCCATAAAAAAGACGAGTTCACGTCCTTTTCAGGGACATGGATGAAGCTGGAAACAATCATTCTCAGCAAACTAACACAAGAACAGAAAACCAAACACCACATGTTCTCACTCATAAGTAGGAGTTGAACAATAAGAACACGTGGACACAGCAAGGGGGAACATCACACATTGGGACCTGTCAGGGGGTGTGAGGCTAGGGGAGGGATAGCATTAGGATAAATACCTAATGTAGGTGACATGTTGATGGGTTCAGCAAACCACCATGGCATGTGTATACGTATGTAACAAACCTGCACATTCTGTGCATGTACCCCAGAAATTAAATTATATTTTAAAAAATAAAAATTAAAAAAAATTTTAAAAAGAACCTAGAAAGAGACCCACATATATGCAATGTTTGATAAAGGAGCAGAGGCAATACAATGAAGCAAAGATAGTCTTTTCAACAAATGTTACTGGAACAACTAGACATACATATTCAAAAAAAAAGAATCTAGACACCTTTCACAAAAATTAACTCAAAATGTTAGGCCTAAATGTCAGACACAAAACTGTAAAACTCTTAGAAGGTAACATGGGAGAAAACCTAGATGATCTTGGGTATGACAATTACTTTTGAGACCAAAAGCATGATCCATGAATGAAATAATTGATAAGCTGAACTTCATTAAAATGACAAACTTATGCTCTGCAAGAGACAATGTCAAGAGAATGAGAAGACAAGCTGCAGAATGAGAGAAAATATTTGCAAAAGACACATCTGATAAAAGACTGTTATCCAAAATATACAAATTACTTTTAAAACTCAACAATAAGGAAACAACCTGATTAAAATATGGGCAAAATCCTGAAGACACCTCAGCAAAAAAGATATACAGATGGCAAATAAGCACATGAAAAGATGCTCCACATTATGTGCCACTAGAGAATGCAAATTAAGACAAGATATACACACTTATTAGAATGGTCAAAATCCAGAACACTGACAACACCAAATGCTGGCAAATAAGTATGTAGAGGAACAGGACCTCTTGTTCATTGCTGGTGGGAATTCAGAATGGTACGGACACTTTGGAAGGCAGTTTGGCAGTTTCTTACAAAACTAAATATACTTCTATCATACAATCCTGCAGTCATGCTCCTTGGTATTTACCCAAATGAATAAAAAATATATGTCAACACAAAAGCTGCAAATGAATGTTTATAGTAGCTTTATTCATAACTGCTAAAACTTGGAAGTTACCAAGATGCTCTTCAGTAGGTGAATGAATAAACAAACTGTGGTTCATACAGACAATGAAATTTTATTCAATGCTAAAAAGCAAAGAACTATCAAGCCATGAAAAAACATGCAGGAAATTTAAATGCATATAACTAAGTGAAAGAAGTGAATCTGAAAAAGCTTCATAGTGTATTATTCCAACAGTATGGCATTCTGGAAAAGGCAATATTATGGAATCAGTAAAAAAATTAGTGTTGCCAGGGGCCAGAAGGGAGGGATAAATGAGTAGGCAGAGCACAGTGTAGTAGGACAATAAAGCTATTCTGTGCAATACTACAATGGTGGATAAATGTCATTATGTGTTTGTCAGAACTCATAGGATGTGCAACATGAAGAGTGAATCCTAATATAAACTATGGACTTTGAGTAATAATTATGTGTCATTATAGGTTCATTGATGACAACAAAATGTACTCTCTGGCAAGGAATACTGATAGTGGAAGAGATTTTATTTTGCATGGGAGATGAAGATAAATGGGAACTCTATACTTTCTGCTTAATTTGGTGTGACTCTAAAACTGCACTAAGAATATAAAGTTTATTAAACAGAGAGAAAAAAATAAAAATTTCATTGCTATTTAACTGTTTCAGAGAGTAGATAAAGGAGGGAAACTTCTAAGTTATGTTCATGAAACAAGTATAACATTGATAGACAATCTTGTAAAATACTGCACACATACAAAAACTGTGGCCCAATCTCATTTATATCTATTAATACAAAAATTATAAATAAAATATTCACTGTCATGATTCCAGCAACTTAAAATAGTTAATGTAAGGATATCTATTATGGCTTATCTTCATGAACACTGAAATGCTATTAAAAAGCTAACATTTATTCTTTAAAAATGTAAAAGGAATAGATGAATACTTTTTTCCTATAATAAAATATATAAGCTTCCAAAAACTTAATGGGAATACAATAGAAGCATTTTTGTTAGTGACAAGTCTGTAATCACCACCGTTATTTAATGTTATTCTGGAAATAGTAGGCAACACAATTAGACAAGAGAAAGATATTAGAGTTATAAAATATAGATATAGGTAAAATTATCTTATTTGCAGATAGTGAGTTTTTACAAGAAAAACTCATGGCAATCAACGGAAAAAAACCTACAGAAATAAGATAATTTAGTAAGATGGCTGGGTATAAAATTAATATAAATGGAACCCAAACTTTCATATATATATATAAACAATGGCCATCTGGAAGATCTCATGAAAGAAACAAACATAGTTTGCAATAGCAATTATAAATATAGAATATTTGGGAATTAATTTAACAAGAAATGTAAAAGATCTGTACTATAGGAAAAAACATTTCAAATGTTACTGAAGGACATAAAACTTGAACAAGTGATATTTTAGTCTCAGAATAGAAGGTTGAATAATTATAGATATATTTCCTGTCAATCTATAAATTTAATGATCTCAGTAAAATTATTCACAGGATTAAAATATTAATCTGAATTTGAATTTAGGAAAATTCTGAGGAAAAGAAGCAATAATGAGGGAAGACTATTGCTATCTTATATTAAGCATTTTATAAACAATAGCATGTTGCCATGAACAGATCGGTCAAGGGATGTGATTTGGGCTCGGACAATCCAAAATCCTTGGATGAATTCAGATTCAGAATTGAGTTAAAGGGAAAAGAGGCAAGGAGTGAGGCATTTATGTTGCTCATGTGATCACATTCTGAAATTATAGCTTCCTGAGGTGGTAGGTGGGGCCTTTCGTAATCATGGCAGAGGCATTATTGTGTAAGTCATGTAATATCTAGTCATAAACTTTTTTTTGCTTAAAGAGTTCGAATAGTTTTTATCATCTGCAACTAAATCTAACAGATATGACAACGGTGTGGGGAAAACAGGTATTTTATATTCTGCTAAAGTGAGTCTAAACTGGTGAAACTTTTCTATAGAGCAGATCAGCAGGACTTCCCAGATCACAGAGTATATGCCCTTTGTCCTGACAGCCTCCAAATCTCAATAATACATCATATAAATATAATTGAATATGTATACACCGATTTATTTTTACAGTTATTCATTGCAGTAGTGAAAGATTAAGCAAAAACCTTAATATCAATAGGGACTAGTTTTATAGATTATTGTACATCCATACAATATATTATTCTGCACATTAAAAATTGTGAAAATTTACATTAACTGACATGGAGCAATATGTAAGAGTTAGGGTGAGGCATATAGTTAAGTAATCAAAACAATGTACAGTCTACATTGTGTAAAACAGGAAAAAAGCCAACATATATATTTTTGTATATTTGCTTTTACATGTCTGAAACAATACATAAAAATTGATAACATTCATCTTGAGGGAGGGGAACCACATGCCTGGGTGAGTAGGTGTAGAAAGAATTTTCATTGTATCCTCTTTCATTAAACCTTTTGAATTTTGAACCATGTGAATATTGTTTCTATTCTAAAATTTTTTAAAGGAAAAAAATTGACAAGGGTAAAAATGAAGTAACAGGAAAATGTTGGCAATATATCAGGTACAAATGATTAAAATCCCTAACACATAAAGACATTTTGCAAATTAATCGATTGGTGAACAGCCAAAAGGAAAATGGAGCAAAGGAGATGAAGATATGGCTGACTTACCCTTCGTATTTTCAAACAATATTTATTGAGCATCTATTAGCATAAAATATACAAAAATTCACGTACTCATGAAACAGTAAGAAACACACTGAAAACCATAAACATAATACTTAAGTATATTATACACGGTAATGTTAGAAAGTGATAAGTGCTATGAAAAAATACAAAGTAAGAGAGATAGAAGGTGTTGGGATTCTAGGGAGCAGATTGTAATTTTAAGTAGATGTTTAGGAGTAGGCCTGGTTGAGAAAGTGACATAAAAGTTAGGACGGGGTTGGGAAAACTAGTCCTCAAGATATTTGGGTAAAAGTATTCCAGCCAGTGTTTACTGACGTGGGAGTATGCCTGGCAAGAGGCCAGTGTGGCAGGAACAGAGTGACAGATCCAGAGAGTAGTAGAAGGTGGGGTCATAGAGGTATGGGTGGGGGTAGGACGTTTAGAGCCTTGTAGCCATTTTTAAAACTTCAGCTTTTACTCTGTGTGATGTGAGAAGCTGTTGGAAGGTGTTGAGCAGAAGTGAGCAGAGTGACAAAATCAGACTTATGTTTTAGCAGAATCACATTGGCAGTTACTGTGTTTAAGATAAACTGTGGGGCTGGGGGTAGAAGTGCAAGAAAATATTGGACACTTAGATAAAGTAATCCAGTTCAGCTCTTGGATATATTTTAAAGGCAGAGCCAACAGCATCTGTTGACAGATTCAATGAGCCATGTAAGAAAAAGAGAGCAACAAGAATAGTTCCAAATAGCTGCGTTTTGGGGACTGAGCAACTAGAAGGATGGAGTTGCCATCATCTTAGATGGGGAACACTGTATGTGAAGCAAACTTTGGTTGTGGAGGAAATCCGTGGTTGAGGTTTAGATACGATGAGGTTGAGATGCCATTAGGTATCTGTGTAGAGATTGTGTGGATGCAGTTGGCTATATGGGTTTGGAATTCAGGAAAGAGATCTTGACTGGAATTACATGGATATGAGTCATTAGCATGAGATTGGATATGATCACTAAAGTAGTGAGTAAAGAGAGAAAGGAGAAAAGTCAAAGACTTATCCCTTACACCTGCCAACATTACAATGTCAGGGACAAGAGGAAGAGCCAACAAAGGACACTGAGAAAATGTCTGTGAGATATGAAAACCAAGAGAGTGTAGTGTCCTGGAAGGCAAGTGAAGAGGAAGTGGTCCGTCCATTGAATACATGCTGCTAATAAGTAAAATACACTGATAATTGACTGTTGACTTTAATAGAGGTTGTTGGTGGCTTTAGATGGAGGTTCAATTTTCATTGAAGAAGTGGAAGCAAATGCCTGATTGAGTAGATTTGCATGGATAGGAAAGGAATTGAAGATAGTGTGTACAGAAAACTATTTTGATAAGTTTTTCTGCAAAGGAGAGTAGGCAAGTAGGGCCAAGCTTTTATGTAGTTATTTGCTTTTTTTTTTTTTTTTTTTTTTTTCTTCAAATGGGAGAAGTAGCAGTGTGTTTGATTCTAGCAAGAGTAATCTAGTAAAGGATAAACTCTGAAGATGCAGGCGAGGGGAATTGCTGAATGATGTCTAGGAGTTGTAAGGAGAGTTGGGATTTAGTACACAAGTGGAGGAATAAGCACAGATGGTTCATCTGCTACTCTAACAGGTGAGGTTGCAGAGTATATGGTGCAGATGCTGGGAGGGGAATGAATAGATGTTCATGGTGGCAGTCTGTGGAACTCTGGTTGGTAATTCTAAATGCAAATGATTAAGAAACTTATAAAAGCCTCTCTACTCATCAAAGCAATGAAAATTTTAAAAATACTCATTTTTTTCCTATAAAATGGTAAAACATTGTGTCCAGAGTTTAAAATGGTATGGGAGAAATGAGCATTTTTATATATAATTGGTGTATTTGGAAGTCTGACACCATGTCATCAAAAATCTTTTTAAATGTGAATACTCTTTGTTTCTTTAGATATGATCTTTAAGGAAATAATCAGAGACATAAAGTGGATATTGGCTTCAAGGGTGTTCAGCATTAAATTTTCTTTCCTTAGTGATGGCAAAATCTTCAAAACTACCTAAAGAGCCAGCAACTAGGGAATGAACCTCATCAAGTATGATATATCCACACAATGGAATACTACACTGACATTAATGATTATATAAAGGATATTTTTAATGACACAAATGATTTGAATATGTTGCTATATAATTAAAAAGTAGGCCACAAAATAGTTTATAGAACATGGACTTCCTTTTTTTCTTTCCTTCTGAAAGCGTTACATCTGTATATAGCCACAGAAAAAAGACTGGAAGGTTATCCGCCCAAATAAACAATAAAAATAGTTATCCTGGGCCAGGTGCGGTGGCTCATGCCTGTAATCCCAGCACTTTGGAAGGCCGAGGTGGGTGGATCATTTGAGGTCAAGCGTTCAAGACCAACCTGGCCTACATGGTGAAACCCCATCTCTACTAAAAATACAAAAATTAGCCAGACAGTAGTGGTGCAGGCCTGTAATTCCTGCTACTTGGGAACCTGAGGTAGGAGAGTTGCTTGAGCCTGGGAGGCAAGCTGAGATCACACCACTGCACTCCAGTCTGGGCAACAGAGTGAGACCCTATCTCAAAAAAAAAAAAAAAAAAAAAAAAAAAAAAAGCTATCCCCAGGTGGTGAAATTATACATAATTTTGGCGTATTTTTACTTTCTATTTTTTAAAGCAAAAATACATGTTTTTAAAAATCAAAGTTAAAGAGTAAAGAGGAGACCATTGATATTTAATGAGTACCTATTACATGATCTGACAAATACAAATGATTTTAACCCTCAGTTTACCCCATCTTAAAAGCTCTATTTTACAGATGAAGAAACTATAGCTCAAAGGAAGGTGAGCAATTTCCCCAAAGTCTCTGACGTGGTAAATGGTTGAGCAAGATTAAGTCTCTTCTGCACATCTGAATAGAGAGTTTTCCCCGGTTACCACACTGCTTCAAGAATATACACATGTCAGGATGCTGGTAAATCAGGTTGAGTGCCAGTATCAGCTGGTAAAACAGGTTGCCATTTCATAGAAATATGACAAAAAGCTGTACGTGTGAGCACATATGTAATTTTAAGTTTCAAGTTGCTGTATTAAAAATTTAAAAAGAGCAAGGTGAAATTTATTTTAAAGTGTGTCTTATTTAATGCAATAGTTCCATAATATTGTAATTTCAACATATAACCAGTATTTTTAAATTAATGAGATAGTTTACATTCTCTTTTTTCATATGAAGTCTTTGAAATCTGGTCAGCATTTTATACTTAGAATATATCTTAATTTGGACTGCCACATTTTTAAGCCACGTGTGGTTAGGGGCTAACATCTTGGACAGCACAGCTTTAAAGGATGATCTCTTTTACTAAAACACATTTTAAAAACAATTTGACTACAATTGAACCTCTTCCTTTATTCAGTGTTTTTGTGAAGCTATTTAGATTCTATTTAGATTCATGTATTTCATCAGTAACATGAAGACAAGTTTAATTGCTTGTTTGAGACTCAGATGAGATTGTGGCTTTAATTTCCTAACATTTGGATGAATTAATCGTATAGATGAGACATAATTGTCTGATGCTCCATTTGGCTATGTCAGATATGAAGTCAATATGTGGAAAAAGCTATAGAGTGATGGCAGGTAATTTCTACTTTATTGTTTGATAGGTATATTAAATTTTATGATGTTAGTTTATAATTAATATTCTATTATTATTCGAGATCTGAATCTGAATGCTATTTAAAATCCACAATGATTTAACAATTTTCTCCTCTGTATGTACATTGCTGATGCCCATAGTTTTATATTTTCTCAACTAAATTATTTGAATTTACCCTAATTGTTAGTAGCTTTACTTTACTCGTTAGTAATTTTTAAGATAACTGTTTAGTGCTTTATGAGCTTTTCCTTTTATGCATATTTCTCTTAATACAGAAATAATTATATTTGTTAAAGAAAATTTGTAAAATACAATTAGAAAACTAGAGAAGAAACTAAAAATTAATCTAAATTTCCAACACTCAGATATATCTTTCGGTAACATTGTATATATTTCAGATCTATGAATGTTGTTTACAAAAATAAAAAAAATCTATACACGTATCTACTGATTTTTCCTGTTTTGAGTCACATCCAGTGTTATTCCTTTTTCCAATAAATGTTTACTGAGCTTCTTCTATGATTTAGGTCATGTATTAAATATTATTTTACAATATATTTTAAAATTAGCTGTATCACATAAATTTGACCAATTTCCTATTTTTGGACAATTATTTTTACCACATTTTGATAATTGTTTTAAAAACTTGGAATAGACAATTTTGTCACTATATTTTGAGTAATTCTATAATTATTCCCTTAAGATGAACTCCTAGAAATAGAACTGCTGAGTCAAAGGGCATGAAAAATTCTAAGACTTTTGGTAGCATTGGTAAATTGCCTTCCAGACAAGTAAAAACAACTTATGTTTTCATTAGTAGACTTTATATTATTTGGTTCATCTGTACTTGGAGATCAGGGCATTGGAGATTGCTGTCATGTGTAAATATCATCAGTGTCATGTTCATGTTCTTTCTCTCTCTTTCAGTATTTATTTTTGTAGCATAGCTCTTTCACTGTCCTTATGTGAAAGTTTTGCCAAAAGAGAAATCTATACATAATTTTCATAATAAACCTGACTCTTCCCTTGTTTCAAAATAAACCATATTTCAAAATAAACTCTATTGCTAATAAAGATGAGATGGATAAAAGTCAGCATCAGAAGGCAACACTCAAGAAACACCGTGTGGCTTTACATAATTTTCTTTAAAAATATGTGAAATAAACAAATGCTTACATATATGACCATTGCTTGATGAATACAAGAGAGAAGAAAGAGAGGGAAAGGGGTATAATAACTGATATTTGCCTACTTGATGAGGTGACAACAAGTTAAAACATTGGAGCCCTAATTCCCATGTGGCATTTTTCTCTGAGAATGAAGTCTCAGAGCTGTTAGAAAGTTTCAGTGCCTGGGCATGTCCAGTCTCAGGTTCTACACTTCCAGTCTGGGCTGGTTGTGTGCCAAGGGTGATTAATGAGAGAAGTTCCCAGAAACAGCGGCATAATTACCTGATCTTCCAGTGTTCACGTAGTCTCACTGGTTAGATGACCCCTCACCCAACATTCTGGGTCACTGTAGCTCCCATTTTCTCTTGTCCAACTTGATGTTGGGGTTTATATTTTTGGAAGGAGTGGGTAATAGTGTGGACCATGATTTTATTTTTGTCACATATATTTAGTAGCTTTCTCTTAAAATATATCATTCATAATAACTACTTTATGGTTTTATACTCTTTCTTTAAATACCAGAAACCACATGTGGTGTTTATTCAACCTACTTTGAGTTTGTCCTGGGAATAAAACATTTTAAATTCTCTTGGCTATGGTGGAATGCCCTTTTTCAAGGGAAAAAAGGGTTCAATTTCTTCAGGATACCCTCAAAAACTAGTCTTAGAGTTTACCTTTGCTTAGTTATATTTACTTGCATGTTATGTATTTGCAAAAAGTATATCTAGGTATTTAAGAATAGCGGCTTAAATACCTAGTTTAAGTCTTTATTAGTAATATCACTGTAGCTTCACCTGCCTTTTTGATGTAGTTGTTTTAGCTAGTGACTGCACAATGTAATAGTGCATGAAATACTTTTTCAATACTTCAGGAAACTGAAAAATCTGGGTTTTATATGATGAAGGGGTGAAAATCATTTATAAGGGGTTTCTATTCTTCACTGGGTGTGAAATCAAATTAATTTGAATAAATATGATTGAAGAAAATGGAAACATAACAGCTTGACGGGTTTGTGTCTAGGACAATTGACATTTGTTATTAGATAATACAGAAAGAATGTATTGTAAAAATAATAAAATTTGTGTAGCTATATGCAAAGCCAAGATTAAAATTTCTATGGACAAGATTGTCAAGTTTTAACATGAGAAGAATTTTAATACCTATTTTATATAACAAACCGATTGTTCACAAACAACTTTTCCCTATTCTTTATACCTTGAAGTTCAATTGCAGTTAAGATACAATCTTTTGAGGTAACTATAAGAACAAACACTATGGAGAGCAAGTAAGGATAACCACACCATTCCCAGGTTTATGTTTATTTGCCGTATTAGTGCCTATCAGAAAACATAAAGTTAACCATTGCTAATGTCTCAAAAATAAACTGAGAAGAACTATCACTCTTTTAATTCATTCTTATAATTTCTTAATGATTACTTATGCTTGGTTTGAGATGACATTATGACATTTTATGTGGCAATTAAAATTTCAGAAGACCTTATGATGGTTAAGTAAAGTTTTCCTCCTACTGTCCCAAAGAAGTAGGCCAATTTTATTACTCTTGCTTTTGGACTTAGAAAATTGAGTCATAATGTCTATATAAGGTAATTTTATTTAATTCAACTTTACTGCAGTTTAAAATGTTCTTGTCCCCCCAAAAATAAAGAATGAAATGATAACATGGAGACAGATTTTGGTTCAATATAAGGATTTAAAACACAGAGCAAATAATGAATTTGCAGATGATCTTGTCTTCACTGATTCTATTCATTTGAGTTTGAGAGTCTTTTTCTGGTCTTAAAAATGGCCCTTGGCATTGAACATCATTGGCCGGCAATCAGCTGCAGAGTATTCGTCACCTTAGATGCTGGTCTCTCCATGCATTGGGTCTACATCTCTTTCATCTCCACATCCTTTCATAGTACTTTTCTTCCAAAGCAATATTAAGATGCTATGTTTAAAAAGTCATTTTTCTCTTTTTCAGTTTGCTGTCAATTATCTTTAGCTATAAGAGAATACCCAATCCAACTCAAAGTAACTTACATAATAAAGCAATTTCTTATGTAACAAGAAGTCTAGAGGTAGAGAAGTCCAAGAACAGTGAGGTCTGGTGGTATGCATTCTCTTGCCTAGCCTTCTTGCAAGTTAGATGACTTCCTGCCAGACAGTTCTGCATAACAACGTCCAGAGGCAGAGAGGGACCTTCCTTCTGTCTTTGTGACTCTAAGAGCTAGGAAAACATTGCCCCTGAAGACTTCCCTTCACATTTCATTGGCCAGAATTGGATCTTTTGTCCATGTTCCTACCAAACACTTGTTAGAGAAACAGGAAGTTTGTGAATGGGTGTTTGTGAATAGCTGAAAATCAATCCAGATTCACTGCCAGGGCTGGAGATGGGGCTCACTTTTCCTGAAGCAGGGCCAAATGTGGATGGAGGAGAGTAGATCTTGAATAAAGTCAGCATTCTGGTGGGCAGGAGCAGGGGTGGGAGCAATGTCTGCTACAGTTTTCTTTTCCTTACGCTTCTTATGATGAATGTAATTATTAAAAACCTAGCATATGGGGTGTTTGAGCAATTACGTCTTACTTTTAAAAGGCTATTTTAGGTGAGGTGCGGTGGGTCATGCCTGTAATTCCAGCACTTTGGGAGGCCAAGGTGGGAGGACTGCTTGAGCTCAGAAGTTCAAGACCAGCTTAGGCAACAGAGCAAGACCCTATCTCTACTGAAAATAAAAAATTATCCGAGTGTGGTGGCACATGCCTGTAGTCCCAGCTCTGTGGGAGGCTAAGGCAGGACTGCTTGAATCCAGGAGTTCAAGGCTGCAGTGAGCCAAGATCACGCCACTGCACACCAGCCTGGGTGACAGAGCGAGACCCTGTCTCCAAAAAAAAAAAAAAGAAAAAAAAAAAAGTAAAAGGCTATTTTATCTCCGTCATGTTATTTCAAAACTTCCACCAGAAAACTACTGGTGGGTGGATGGATGTTTCAGAGACAAAGAGTGGTTTAAGAGGCTTGCCATCATCCCCACTATTCTACTTCCAAAAAATATACATTCTAAGTGAAAAAAGTGAGCTTTCTATGTAAACTTCTCTAAAAAATAATCTAAGTAAAAACAATGTACTTACCATTTGGAAAATGCAACTTCCAAATAAATCACTTAGCCTCCTGTTCTGACCAGATTCCCAAAGCCATTACTTTTAGAATCCTGCTATCTTTTCATCATCCTTCAGAAGAATGAGGCTTTGGAATTTGGCACAAGGTTTGGCCTTACCCTATAGCATCACTTTTTTTTCCTTCGTTTCAATGGATTTTGACCTTGCTTGTGAAAGTCCACTTTATTCTGGTCGTCACCTTCCAGCTAAGTAGCCAGACTGGTAGAGCCAGGGACTATGGAGGTGGGAATAGATCTCTGAGGAATAGAAGATGCATACCCAGGGAAGATTTGAGGAGCGGATTCTGTTGGTCAGAAATGGGTCTGGGAGCAGGGAGCCTCCTGTAAACCAGACTGAAAATCAGACATAGATTTATATTTGGACAATGGGCCTGGGCTGGGGTTGTTGGTGGATGAAGAAACCAGGCTGATTAGATTGGGTGTTTGGATGGTTCTGTATTGGAAAGAAAAAACTGAAAGGTGAAGTCAGATTGTGTATTACAGAGGGTCAGATCTGATGCAGCCAGAGAAGAGGATGGTCTGTCATCCACATTAATTGAATGGTGGCTCACTGCACCCCTACTTCTCCGAAGGAGCAGTAGGTGTCCCCTAACACTGTAATGCTTTAAGAGATGAGTTTTTCTTCAGGTCAAGTTCACTATTGCATCAGCTAGCTTCAGGAGGCACTAATTACCATTTTGCCTGGAAAGCTCCTTTACTCTGAGAAAACATAAGACAGCTTTCAGCCAGTTTGTAACCACAATGTTTAGTTTCATAAACTTGTTTCTGTTGTTAAAGTGCCTGTTACCTGTACATGTCTTGTTTACCACCATTGCCTGCCCTCCATCCCTAAGTGTATTTGAATGTCACGGAACCAGAACCCAAGGAAAGTGATTTAAATGTGGCTATGAGGAACACTAGTAGCTAAGTTAATTGTGAGTCACTTTAGGATTTTTGGGATAATTCAAACAGGCAGAATTAGGAAGACAATGGCCTGGGTCAGGGTGAATTTTTACAGCTCTGTTGTTGTTTTCTGAATTATCTGTTTTGTCTCACTTCCTGAGAAATCATAATGAAATGATATCTGTGATCAGATACCATATTGTAGGGCAGGAGATGGTGAATAAGAATTGAGTGGTAAATACCTCACCTTTTTGTAGGCTGAAATTCCCTGAAGTGTTCAAAGTACTCAATAACCTTACAAATTGTAAAATCTTAGCAGGCTGTGATAAAGATGAATATTCTAAAGAACTTTAAATTAGAAAGTTTAGACGGACAAAAAGGAATAGAAATTGCAGAGAACTGCTAAAGATTTTTTGTCTAAAGATTTTTTTTTTTTTTTTTTTGGTAAATTGCAAAAAGCTTAGGACAATTTGAAAGTTTTCTTTAAAATGTTCTTAATGTTCTTTTAACATTATAGAGTCATTTTTCAAATTCAGAAAGTAGATAAGGGATCAGAATATTTTTCACTATCTGTGCAATTTAGCTAGTTCTGTCATTAGAATCACCAGCAAAGCAGTTGAATTCAACAAGAACTTTGAAAGGTAAAACCTAACCTTAGTTTCAGCTACTTTATATAGATTTTTCTATATAAAAAAGATGAAGGTTTGATTTAAAAAGATAAGTGTCCAGATTTACACTTGGAAATGCAAGTATATTGAATCTGATTTTATTTTAGAAGTTCAAAGTCCATGTTCCTCAGAAGTGACTACTTTGTTATTGTGATGAGGCTACTATGTTTAAATATTCTTCTTAGATTTTTACCATCCCAAGGCTCGGTATATATGTAGGATATGTATGTAGCTGAGGGAGAGTTCTCCTTTCCTCACATGCAGCATTCTAATGGAGATGCAGGGCTGTTTCAGTATTCCTGCCTATGTGAATATTTGCTCCAATGTTTAAGGCTGCAACTCTGGAAACTGCTATAAATACATAACCTAAAAATAATAATATTGTGAGTATTTATGTATCATTTCCTTTAAGCATGTTTTTAAAAAATTTTATTCTACATGTACTAAAAAGTGACTTGCAATTTGAGTAATTTTGGTAACTGGGAAAAACTGTTGGGATGTGAGGCTTCTAAAATCAACAAGAAGGTCAAAATGGATATGGTGACAGTTCATGGCATGCTTGCTTTGAAATATCTGACTTTAATGTTTTATGATCATTTCATATGTTTAAGTGGTTTAATATTGTCACTAAAATGGCAGCTAATTAATACATTGAGGCAATGTATAAAAATGCACTGAGTGCCACAAATTCTCCCGCTGCTATATTTATTTATAGCAATGTACACTGCTTAATGTATGCTTCTATTTGGAAAGCATTTTTGTAAATGTCTGCCATTTTCACTTTCTCCTTGAGCACAGCCACAATCTTCCACTGCCACTCAGTATGAGATATCATGAAAGAAAATAATTTAGGAGTACTTCTCCATTTACCAAAAGATTTAAACTATTTTTGACAATTACGGGTAAGATTGCTTATAGATTATATTAAGGTAGGTTCTATTGAAACAAAGCTGAGACAGGGATTTCTAAACAAGAGATTTGTTGGGAGGTGCTCTCAGGGGGAGGGCTGTGAAGGAAGCCAAATAGAAGAAGGGAAATGTGTAAGCAAGAAGGTGTCAGTGGAACTGGCCATGGTTTGCTCCCATGGGGAAACACCGGAGTGCAAAGGTATCATAGAGTTGATCCTCTCTGGAGTCAAGTAGGCTGGCTTTCTGTACCTCCAGGTAGGTCAGTCATTGGTTATGGCTGGCCTTTGAAAGAGGGTGGGAGGGTAGCCTTCTCTAAAGAGGGTGGGAGAGGCAGCTCCCACTTGGTCCAGGGCAATTCTCCAGAGAAGGAAGAGGCATCTGTGAGTTATCTGCCAAGACTCACAACATCTCGGTGATAAGAATTCCATCTAATAAAGGCAATCTGGGTGCGGTACCAACAGCATCCATTATAGAGATGAATCACAATTTAAAGGAACAGAGAACTGGTTGGACCTAGCTTCTATTGCTTCCCCCTTCCCAGGGCACACACACCCATGCATCCACATTTATAATCAAGTAAAGGTGGAAATTCGAACTCTTTTCAAGTCCTTTTGATTTAAAAAACATTTTACAAACATTAATGAAGACATGGACTTTAGTTCTATTTTTTGTTTGTTGCTTGTGGTATGGTAATGCAGAAGTTATGTGGCTAACTCTGCTATTAAAATGCATTTATGTTAACCTGAATGAAGATGGGCTCCTTGAAAGAGGACCTGAGATATTGTCCATGAAATCCTGAGGATGTTTTAAATGCCAAGTTTACTCAGGCAAATCTTTCTTCTGGCTTAATACTCCTATTTGTACTGCTTTATTTGCAGAAGCCTTTGTCTGTACATGCATAACTGATTCAGACAGGACTGAAACACTTGGTGTGTTCAACGAATTCATTTCCAATTCTCTCTGCAATAAATTGTTATGTCATACTGAAGAACTGTAGAGTATTCCTCTTCCTGGTAGAATCTCCAACCCTCTTTTTTTCCCCCTATTATGAAACAGATAGGACTTTTTTCTTTGAAAAAGAGTTTTTCTTTCTTGCTATTTATCAGAATAATAATCTTGTATGAGAACATTGGAATTCCCATCAGTATCACTGATTTAAGAGGTGTTTTATTCTGTTTTAAATTGTCAAATATTTTTCAGGGGCATGGAAGATATATAAGAAATTCTTTGAATTCCACAGTTAACTTTAAAGTATAAGACCACTGATATAGTAGAAATAAACAATGACAAGTCTCCTCTTGGATTAAGAAGTATTTGTTGCTAATAATATTCCCTCTGATTGCATTTTTATGTGATTATTCTAATTCATTAAACAGGAATAATGATATGCAAAATAAACTGAGAATATAAAAATATATTAATTCAGTTTAGCGTTCAAGCTGATATTGCAAACTTTTCACTCTGCACAAGACTTTGCTAATACTCTACAAAGAATGCAAACCAGGATGGTGCCTAGGAGTGTTCTAAAAGGAAAAAGGCCTTTTGGAGCATAGTAGATATGTTATTGGGAAGGTGACTTGAAGGGATCCTATTTGCAAATGATTTCTTCAGTGGTTTTAATGCCATTGGTTATCTTTTCACTATCAATATTTAGTATTGCCTCTATGAAGCACTAAGAGGTAAAGTAATAGATACTTTTAGACTTTCTTTTGAAGTCAAACCTTAAATAATGAGAAATCATAATGAAATGATATCTGTGATCATTTCTGACTGATATCTTCCTCAGTCTATCTTTTCCTTTACATAATTACTCATTTAACTGTCTACATTTGTACTTTTCTCCAGTTTAGACATAGGAACCTTGTTGAATAAATAAAATTCCTTTTTAATCTGTATACATAATAATTTATTCCCCAGTGTTTATTTTATTCATTGGTCATGATTTCTAAAATATCGTTACAGGCAGGATAGAATAATTATTTTTGAAATACTATGTCTCATCAAACTTAATCGAATTATGGCTCATACTCATGGCAAGACCAAATAAAGAATTGAAGGAACTCATTGCATTAGAATTTAGAAACTTTTCTGAAACAGACATTAAATTTGGCTAATGTCTTTAAAGTACACAGAAACCTCGTTTTGCTTCGTCACTATCACTTGCTAATAGCTTGAACAGTTTGAGTCCCTCAAATTTCGTGATTGCTCAGTAATATGTTGTGACATTTTTTTGCTTCCAGAAACTGCCAACTAAGTGAAGAAGACCACTGGATTTACCAGGCTATTTTGGATCAGTACCCTGGAGATCTCTTTGGAAGAAGGACTCTGTATCTGGACATGTTACAAAGATATTTTCCTCACAAATCTAGGCATGATTTGGTGAGTGCTGGGCCTACGTACATACTGGCAAATTAAATTGTTTTAGTAGTCAATAATTATTAAGCAAAGCACATGTACTTTAAATGGTTCTTTAAAAATTATTTTTTCCTATACTCTAGAAAATAATAGGGTTATATAATGGTTTGAAAGCCTGTGCAGGTCATTTTTTCGAGTTTGTCCTGTCCATAACGAAGTGGAGGGCCCCCTCGGGCAGAAGTCACTCTCTGTGCCTACTTGCTGTGGAGATCTTCACTGTGATCCCAGGGCTGCTCTGCTAGTATTTGACTGCTGGGTGTCTGGTCAGCCAGATGCTCACCTTCGGGGGCTTTGCCATCTCCAGGTCTTGCCTGAAAGTGAAATGCCTGCTCCACTATTCACAGAGCCTGCTTCACCTCAGTCTTTCTAGTCACAGGGAAGCCAGCACTTGCCCTGGGGGTGGTACTTACTTATCTCTTCCCCACCACGACAACTCTGCTTGATCCTCCTAGATGGATCTGAGACATAAATACCTCAAGTACAGAACTCAAAGATGTGACTGATATTTTCCTAAAAAGGAACTGGGAAATTACTGTTTTATTGTTTCATTCTTTAGTCAATAAGAACACAAGGGCAAGAAAACAGAAGTTACCCTGTCACTAATTAATTTCACAATAACTCACCTTATAACATACACATAAACAAACACGCAGACTTAATTTTTAAGTGAGCCATGCTATAGCATCTTAAATACTCTGTGTTTTTGTAATTGTTTTAAATTAAGCAAGTAACAACAATACTCACATGTATATAGAAGTTAACCATGTATCAATCACATGGAAACTCCTTGAATACACGTTAGAGTGGATGAGAGAAGTACTGTTCCCATCCTTAGATGGAAAAACTGAAGCAAAGGTCACACAGCTACTGTGACCATTTTTTCCCATCTTCTTTCATTCTCTTCACCTCTCTCCCTTTATTCAGTAACAGATATCTGTTATATGATAAATAATTCACTCTGAATTTTTAAATAACGTTCACTTATTAAATTAGATCTTTCCTTTTGTTGCCTATTGATTCTATTTGCTTCTGTGACAAGTTGTCATTTATAACTTGTAGATTTTTATATTTTTCTATTATTATCATGATAAAGATTTTTACATTTACTTTTTTATTTATTTATTTATTTTTTGAGATGGAGTCTTGCTCTGTCGCCAGGCTGGAGTGCAGTGGTGCGATCTTTGCTCACTGCACCCTCCCCCTCCTGGGTTCAAGTGATTCTCCTGCCTCAGCCTCCCAAGTAGCTGGGACTACAGGCACGGGCTACCAGGCCCAGCTAATTTTTGTATTTTCAGTAATGACAGGATTTTACCATGTTGACCAGGATGGTCTCAGTCTTTTGACCTCGTGATCTGCTCTCCTCGGGCTCCCAATACATTTACTTCTTACATTAGATTTATTAGCATCCATTTCTGTGTGGTATATGCTTAATGTTTTACAGATGTTAAGTATATTTTTGGCTTTATAAAACAAAGCTGAGAAGTTTACAGAACAGATCTCAGTAGCTGATACTTAGTTTAAGTGAGACCAAGTAAGTGGTTTTACTGCGTACCTAATTATACCTAAAGTATTATTTTAGGTGGGACATAAAATGTCCTGTTTGCTAGCTGCTTTTCCCACAACTCCTGGAGGTTAAATAATGTATTAAATTCAGAGTCATGGTCTATACTGGCAACATAAAGAATTATTTAGATCAGTGACTCTCAACTTTGGAAGGCACACCTTTTTCTGAGGAGCATTTCAGAACGACCCACAGAGGTTTTCCAGGCTACTCAGGTTCTCTCCATTCCTGTTCTTCCCTCAAGACTCTGCTAATTCCCATGGTTGAGATTCACTGCCAAAAGGAGCTACTGCTGCTGATGTGAAAATGCCATGTCCTTCATGAGCATAGCATGGGAAGGGCTCAGTGTCATTGCTATTATTACTTTAAGTTTAGGCATCCTAACATCTGAATGTTTCAGTAATTAAGGGTAAAATTGTGAGTTTTCAAGATTGTGGTAGCAATTTTTATGTTTATTAGCATTTTGTCTAACTGAAACACTTGATGTAATTGTTAAAATACCAAAACTGATATAAAGATGGGATATTTTTAAAATTAAATATAGGGAAAATATTGCTTTCTGCTCTCATAGAATCATTACCATTTAGAAACAAAAGTGGTTTTAGAGGTTACCTGGTGTAACCGCATCCTATATGAGGAAACTAAGGACTTACAAACATTAAATGACTTGTCCTCAGTCACCAATTAGCCACGAGTTCAGAACTTTGGAGGTAGTACCTGGTTTCTGGTTGCTGTATTTATGATTAAATATTTGTCCCCAATTTTTCAAAATCATTGGTTATAATGGGTTTTTTTTCATTTTTGTAACAATGACACAAAATATAAGCTCATTTTCATGATAAGTATTCACCCTCTGTTATCTTTTCAGATTGAACATGAGAAATATTGTGACCAATATCGCTTTGCTATGGAGCAGCGAAAGATCTTGATATCAAATTGGAATAAAAATAAGAAAGACTTTACACAGAAGGCTGTGCTGACACTCATTGAGGCTTGTGCAGCTCATGAAATGGAGAGCACATTGGCTAAGGACAAGAAAAAGCAACAGGAATTGTGTGCTGATTTGAAAGCCAAGGTAAGATGCTGCACAGGTGTTTCAGTATTTGTCTGGATATTTAAGAATCAATTTTTCCCTTTTGTTCAAAGTCACCCTAAAGTTCAGTTTCTCTTCTTAAAAAAAAAGCCTGTCTTGAATAAAACTGTTAGTTTGAACTGTATAAAATTGCATTTTTTAAGTCAAAAACAGTCAATAATCAATAATTTCATATGGTTCAACCAAAAAGTTACTATAACAGGATGTTAATATTGAAGTTTTGATTGAGATATCCAATACCAACCATAGACGTGCACATCAGACTGAGGTACTAGACAAAAATGCAAGTGTAGCTACCTGACTTCAAACTATACTACAAGGCTACAGTAACCAAAGCAGCATGGTACTGGTACCAAAACAGAGATATAGACCAATGGAACAGAACAGAGTCCTCAGAAATAATAGCACACATCTACAGCCATCTGATCTTTGACAAACCTGAGAGAAACAAGAAATGGGGAAAGGATTCTCTATTTAATAAATGGTGCTGGGAAAATTGGCTAGCCATAAGTAGAAAGCTGAAACTGGATCCTTTCCTTATTCCTTATACGAAAATTAATTCAAGATGGATTAGAGACTTAAATGTTAGACCTAATACCATAAAAATCCTAGAGGAAAACCTAGGTAGTACCATTCAGGACATAGGCATGGGCAAAGACTTCATGTCTAAAACACCAAAAGCAACAGCAGCAAAAGCCAAAATTGACAAATGGAATCTCATTAAACTAAAGAGCTTCTGCACAGCAAAAGAAACTACCATCAGAGTGAACAGGCAACCTACAGAATGGGAGAAAATTTTTGCAATCTACTCATCTGACAAAGGGCTAATATCCAGAACCTACAAAGAACTCAAACAAATTTACAAGAAAAAAACAAACAACCCCATCAAAAAGTGCGCAAAGGATATGAACAGACATTTCTCAAAAGAAGACATTCATACAGCCAACAGACACATGAAAAAATGCTCATCATCACTGGCCATCAGAGAAATGCAAATCAAAACCACAATGAGATACCATCTCACACCAGTTAGAATGGCGATCATTAAAAAGTCAGGAAACAACAGGTGCTGGAGAGGATGTGGAGAAATAGGAACACTTTTACACTGTTGGTGGGATTGTAAACTAGTTCAACCATTATGGAAAACAGTATGGCGATTCCTCAAGGATCTAGAACTAGATGTACCATATGACCCAGCCATCCCATTACTGGGGATATACCCAAAGGATTATAAATTATGCTGCTATAAAGACACATGCACACGTATGTTTATTGCAGCACTATTCACAATAGCAAAGACTTGGAATCAACCCAAATGTCCATCAGTGACAGATTGGATTAAGAAAATGTGGCACATATACACCATGGAATACTATGCAGCCATAAAAAAGGATGAGTTTGCGTCCTTTGTAGGGACATGGATGCAGCTGGAAACCATCATTCTTAGCAAACTATCACAAGAACAGAAAACCAAACACCGCATGTTCTCACTCATAGGTGGGAACTGAACAACGAGATCACTTGGACTCAGGAAGGGGAACATCACACACCGGGGCCTATCATGGGGAGGGGGGAGGGGGGAGGGATTGCATTGGGAGTTATACCTGATGTAAATGACGAGTTGATGGGTGCAGCAGACTAACATGGCACAAGTATACATATGTAACAAACCTGCATGTTATGCACATGTACCCTACAACTTAAAGTATAATAATAATAAATAAATTAAAAAAAAAATAGTAATGTCAACTTGCTAAACATTAACATCTAACTTTTATTCTTCACTAAAGTCATTTGTAAATTGGCATTGTTTTATTTTACCTGCACATTTTGTGACATAGCCTCATGAGAATCACATGAAAAACAAGTGAGGTGGCTTGTATAGGTCTGGTCTCATACAGAAGCAGGGAATTACTCTGTAGAAGGGTTCACGCCAGGGCTGGAGAGAAAACACGAGTGTACTAATTGGTGTATCATTTAGGACACAAGCAAATAGCAAAGGACAGGGTTACTTTACTTTGTATGAGGAAAAGAATCCGTGATTCTGATAACCAACCACTAAAGCTATACTCAAGTGACTCAGATGAATCCTACACCGAAGAAATGTCCATATAGAGAACAATTCATGGGTAAACCTGGGATCTTGTAAGAGATTGCATTGGTATCACTTTTGACAACTGACACCACTTCTCTGACTGTCCATACAAAAGTAGCTTTTGTTAGCAAGCACGAGAAAGCTAGTCTATTCCAAAGGATAGATTTCTCAAGTTCCTTGATGATGATACAAATATAGCTCAACTCTTTTTGGCACAGCTTTCTGGCACATGCATATTACATATATATGTTGATTATATCCACAGGCACTGTTGCCGGGGGGTGGGGGGGAGTACTTTTCCAATTATAGAAAGCACTGTTAGTATTTTCAAAATGGTAAAAGCTGATATAGTGGTAGACAGAAGCCACATATGCGCACCCTGTCAGAGGATAGCTCCTGAATTTCATTCAACATTGCATAGCATCATAGATAAATGCTGGAAAATAGCTCCTGAGAAAAATGGGAAATTACATTGGATTTGATTTCAGATAAAAATGTATAAGGGAAAATTATACAAATAATTGCTTAGTATTTATAACCAAGCATTGCAAACATTTGTAACATAGTGCCTTTGTGAAATTGATCCATTCACTGTTTCAGCATAATCATTATCACCTTCACTTTCATCACCTAATAGACTTAATGAAGAAGATTTATGGGGGGTTAACAAGCTACTTTGAGGCTTTTATATGTACTCTTCTAAATCTCTCAATTACTAATTCACCACTAAATGAATACCTTGCAACATATCTATGTTTCTTATACAGTAGTCCCCCCTTATCTATGGTTTCACTTTCCACAGTTTCAGTTACCCAAGGTCAGCCATGGTTAGAAACATATTAAATGGAAAATTTCAAAAATAAAACATTCATAAATTTTAAGTTGCATGCCGTTCTGAGTAGTGTGATGAAATTTCGTGCTGTCCTGCTGTGTCCTGGCCAGGAGGTGAATCACTCCCTTGTTTAGCACACCCATGCTGTATGCACTACCGGCCCATTAGTCACTTTGTGGCCATCTTTGTTATTAGATCAACAGATTAGAAGTAGAAAGGTGAGCACGGTACAGTAAAGTATTTTGAGAGAGAGAGACCATGTTCTTATAACTTTTATTACAATATGTTGCTATAATTATTTTATTCTTCTTCTTGTTCAGTTCTCACTGTGCCTAATTTATAAATTAAACTTTATCATAGGAAAAGAATATAAATATAGAATTTGGTACTATCTGTGGTTTCAGGCATCTAGCGGGGGTCTTGAAATGTATCCCTCATGGACAAGTGGGGACTATTACAGCATGGAAATCAGATAATATGTGACTACTAAGTATTTTTATTTAGGGTTACTACTGTCATTTAAACAACGTGCCTTAAAACCAAGCTTACTGATTTTGTCACAAAAGTAAATTGCTCTTCCTGTTTCTCTATTTCCCTAACTACTTTAGCTTAGAAATCTCAGGCATCCTACATCCTTTTGCTTCCATATGATAAGTTGCATTAATTCATTTTTTGTTTTATTCGATCCTTCTTTTCCATTTCCACTCCTCCAATCCAAGTTCAAAAAGCAGGACTGATGTCCAGCTGATTAATATCAGGACAAAATATAAGTTAGCTCTTACATGATATGAAAATTGTCTAATAAGCTTAAAGACAGCATTCCAAGAGTTTTCATAAGAAGATTTATAGTGGGAAATTCTGTGGAAAGCACAAAGAGCTTTAGCTCAATTTCAGACTTAACAATCATCTTGGAAGAATCTCAGGAACAAGCAGAGCATGTGCTAGAGGTAGAGACCAACACAGTATATGAGTCCTAAATACACACTGGTCTTGTTGACAGAGGAGAAGGGTTCGGTAATATTTCTCTATACCTCTGGTTTATGGAAGGTGAAGTATAGTTCTTGGATGAATGGAATAAAGTATTCTTGAATAAAAGTCAAAAAGAAAAAGTACACAACTACTTCCAATTCTTTGGTAGTTCTTATCTTTGACATAGATGAGAAAAAGATGAAACACTAGAAGGCCTTAACTATAGGTTAAATATGAAGCTGTCTCCAGGCAAGGCAGACTCAGACCTTTTGATGAAGCTGCAGAATCCCCAGCCCCCGAGAGTAGGATGCACAGTGCTGTGCCGAGATGGATGTATAGTAGCTTATTGCAGAGGATGAGGCAGTCAAATGCAGGCCTGATGTGGGGAATCTGTCTTCTTGGAGTATCCAGTCAACGTTCAAGAAGAACTGGCGTTGAGTCAAGCGTACTGACTCCTATACTTCTGCTCATTCACTGGGAAAGCATGAAACGATGAAACCCAGAATGTATCTTGTCCACCATAAAAACTCGTCTCAGAATTTGAAGTCTTGTGATAAGTAGGTGAGGTGATGGATATATTAATTAGCCTGACTTAACCATCCCACAATGTATACATATAGCAAAACACCACATTGTTCTCCATAAATATATGCAATTATTGTTTGTCAACTTAAAAAGGATTTAAAGCCTTGGAAACATAACAGGTGGATTCATTTTTTCTTCTAATGTGAGATCATGACTTTGGAAGAGGCTGGAGGATGTGAGAAGTGAATAACTGGCTATGATAAAAGGACCAAGAAAAGATTTTCTTTCTGTGCTACAAATTATGATTTAGATGAGCATTTTATAACAATCAGAGGAAAATTTTGATAGGAGTCATACAGACCTGATACAGAAGGCATCAAGCTAAAAGAAGTTGAAGATGGGTTAAAAGTGTATATTATGGTGATTGTAGGCATGATATATGGGGAACAACAGTGAAGGATCTGATTAGTAGTAAACATAATAACAATATATCCCCAGTGTCCTGAGATTTCTTTGACCAGTGATTACACATGAAATCATATTTGCATTTGTGTACAAATGTTATTGCCTCCTCATGCTCACCTCCTTCCACTATAAAATGCCCCCTAAAGTACTTCTGGGGCTTAACAGAAGATACACTAACAAGAATGTACCTGATGGGCATGTGTCTCTGTTTGCCGACTTCAGGGGAAGATCTGCCATCTCTACTATGCATCCACTAAATCTGCAGCTGCTCTTACAGAAGCTGTCCTTGAATGCCATCTCCCAGTGCTCACAAAGATGCCATACCCTAGAGGTGCTAGCTGGCCCTGCATTCCCTCTAGTATTTCTGTGCCACAGCAATTCTGGGTTCCTTACAGAAACGAATCATGCTTATTACTTGCTGATTTGATGGACGCATTCACTGTGCCATCCCTCCATCACTCTCTCTCATGCATCTGTCTCAGGCACCTGCATAGATTTATGACATGAGATTATAGGGTCAATTTAGGTTCAGCATGATCTACCTTACTACATGGTGCCTCCCTCACCCAACCAAAAAAAAAATATTACAAGTGCTTTGGAAAGGATTCCAATGTCAGCCACTGATTCCCCAGAGAAGAGGATAGTATTTTCTTTGCAACTCCCTGGCCCTTTCTCTGGACTCAGAGCCAAGGGTTACTGGCCTCCAGGGCTATGTTCCAGAATAGCAGTTACTCTAACATATAGATGACCCCATACTAGAAGCTAGAATTCATGAAGTTTTGTATGGGACTTCAGATTTCACTAGAATGTACCTGGATGTCATTAGCCTCTGAATAAAAACGAAGTTCCCCAAGTTTAGGCTCTGGCTATTCAACATGAAGTTTGTGAACCAGTAGCACAAGCACAAGGAGCTTGTTAGAAATGCAGTCTCAGGCTCCACCCCAGAATCTGCAATTTAAAGAGATTTTCAGGTGATTCAGGTTTACATTGAAGTATGGAAAGATAATGTTATAGACTATGTCCCTGAATTTTTCCATTTTAGAAAATTACTGACAGCAACACCGCTCATGGGTTTGAGTCATGAATACAAACATCTAGGTCCATCTGCACCTGCAGCTGTCATAGTCACTGTGTTAAACAAAGGTGCAAGCAACTGATCAATGTGTCTCCTGGTGATGTCACATCCAAATATTTACGCATTGAAATATATATTATTTTACACTCAGTTATTTTATTTTTATTTCTCTTTTATGTTATTGTTCAGGCATTAGTTAATTTTATTTTCAAGCTATGTAAGTCAGTCTACTATATTTCCTATGGATTTCATTTGGGTACTCTCCCCGATGAAATATTGCAGAGTATTTGTTACAAAAAGGGAGCATTGGGTCTAAAAGAATTGACAACCAAGAGTCATGAGAAGCCATCCAACAAGTTTATAGCAGGCAAATAACATGATCAGATTTGTTTCAAGTACATTATTCTGGTGGCTATTTGGAAGATGGATTTAGGATCACAAGGCTGGTGGTAGAGAAGTCAATGTGGGAGAATACTACTATAGTCCAAGTGAGTCTGACAGGTGGCTGGGGACTAGAAGAAAAACTGGCCAGTGAAGATTCTCAGAAGCAAAGATAAAAGGATTTCAAGATGAAAGGAGCAAGTCAACAGAGTCAAATGGATTTATATGAATTCTATAAATTGGCCACAAAATGTGGGAACAAGGCCAACTCACTTTGCCTTGGCAGGAGTCTTGGAGGGCAAGGAACAAGGAAAAAGAGAAGGAGGAAGAAGAAACACTTGCTTTCTTTTCTCTGAGTAGCATTTTCCCCTTCATCCCTACTTCCTCATAAGAGATTCTATAGTCTTTGGGAAATGTCATTGCTAAGATTCGGCAGAATAAATTCTAGTACCAAATCAAATGCCAATGAGCTGCGTAACTTCTGGCTGGCCAATTTTCTGTGACTCAATGTCCTTACCTGTGGCTTAGGGATAATAATTTGTCCTCTCTTATAAGATAGCTCTGATGACAGAAAAATAAATGTCAAAGTATTCTGCAAAATTAAGGAAGAGAATTAATTGTGATTGTTATATTGTTTAGGTTTCGACAATATAATAGGTTTCCATTCAGAGCATCTGGATGCACGAGTGGGAGCCATGTCATTTGCTTCTAGGTAATCATTAGGTTTTTTCTTTCTCAAAAGAGAAAGAACTTTTTGATATTAGCACTTCTCTATGGCTTTATACTAGGGAATTTATATGAACAAAGAGGCCTAAAGGTTCTATGGCTTTTTGGAGTCTCTTTCTTTATCAAATCCCTGTCAGTCTAGTTTTATAATCAAAGTATATTCTTTAGAGACCTTTGGTGACAGCTGGAAGTCAGAGTTACAGTTGGTTATATTTATGCAAAGTATTTTCTAAAAGATTCTTGATGGGAAAAATTTAAATTGAGAAAAGAAGTCTCTGGAGAAATTACTATTGCTTTGAAAGAGTGTAAGTAGTCATGATGACTCTGAAAAAGTATATCCTATGATGAGGGTTTCTCTTACAATGGAAGTTCCAGACAGACTCTTCTATGCACATCATCAGCAGTACTTCTCTGTACCCATAGAAATTTATGGCCTGAGCATCTATTCACTTTAAAATCAAAGAATTATCATTATACCTATAGATTCCCGAAAGGCTTTTAAAAATGCCTAATTTCTCCAAAAAAAAAAAAAAAAAAAAGTAAACGGATTTGGTTAAGTAAAATATTAACATGTAAAACAGTGATATGTAATTCTAAGTTATTTATATGACTTGGAGGTTTTCAAGAGTCTTCTCAGGTCAGGATGAGGCACTGGGAGTTTACTGGGTTTGCATTAAAAACTGCCTTGCCTCAGTGGCTCACGCCTGTCATCCCAGCACTTTGGGAGGCAGAGGCAAGTGGATCACTTGAGGTCAGGAGTTCAAGACCAGCCTGGTGAAAACGTGGCTGAAACCCTGTCTCTACTAAAAGTACAAAAAAAAATTAGCTGGGCCTGGTGGCATGCACCTGTAATCCCAGCTACTTGGGAGGCTGAGGCACAAGAATCTCTTGAACCTGGGAAGCAGAGGTTGCAGTGAGCCTAGATTATACCACTGCACTCCAGCCTAGGTGATAGAGTGAGACTCGGTCTCAAGAAAAAAAAAAAAAAAAAACAAAAAACAAAAAAAAAAACACTGCCTCGTTATACTCGTGAGCTGCCTTTAAGACCGGGCATGAAGTTATCACATTAGGTGAGCTGAAACGCTGAAACTCCATTCAGACACACAAGACAGCATTTCCATTATCACTGATGAGGACTTTTCTTTCAGCCATTTGAAATATTGTGAAGAAGGCATTTGATATGGTCCTTTATACATAGACAATTATGGTGCTGAAATAGACTTTGAAAAGGTCACTTAGGTCAGACTAAGCCCCGTGATTTTAAATGTCACCCATTTGTTCTAGAATATGTATGCTTTGTTAATATGACAAATAGAAGAAGTATGATGTTTCATGCTAATTATCAGCCTCCAAATTCCAAACTGCCCAGCTAATACTAGAAATTTACTAAAAGACGTAAATCTCCTACAGAGATACTGAAATTGCATTTTACATGCAAATCATAAAAGTTTAGAGCTGGAGATAATGTAGCTCAACTCTCCTCTTTGACAGATGAATAAATTCAGATACCTTAAGTCCAATGGTGGTTTGCAAGTTAATATTGCAAATGTATAGAGACTATATCATTATTGAAGAATTTTCCCAGTGCCACTGCGTGTAGTTAGTTGTGCAAGTTGAATAAACACACAGCACAACTCGAGGGGATGATAACATTCGCATAAAATTTGGGCAGTACAGTATACAACTTCCATGGCTATTCACAGCAGGGTTGGCTATTTCATGCAAAAAGTCCTTTAAAGGATTTGGCCTACATTTCTTTGAGGTAATAATGATCATTCCTGATACTTACCATTCGCACCTACTGAGAATGTTCCAAATTAGGCTAATGTTTTGTCATAGTCAAGGAGAATAATGATTGATCTAAATATATACTATTGTCATTTTTCTGTCTGATTCACAAATAGGGGAAATAATAGCGAAATGCTATGAAGTGTTTACTACACTAAATGCCAGGGACTATGCCATGTCATTTACAGGCATGGCCCCTTTCAATACTCACAACAACACATTGAGTTATGTTTTTTTGTTTTTGTTTTTGTTTTTGAGACGGAGTCTCGCTCTGTCACCCAGGCTGGAATACAGTGGCACGATCTCGGCTCACTGCAAGCTCTGCCTCCTGGGTTCACACCATTCTCCTGCCTCAGCCTCCCAAGTAAGCTGGGACTACAGGCACCCGCCACTATGCCCGGCTAATTTTTTGTATTTTTAGTAGAGACGGGGTTTCACCGTGTTAGCCAGGATGATCTCGATCTCCTGACCTTGTGATCCGCCCACCCCAGCCTCCCAAAGGAATTATGTTTTTTATTTTCATTACTTTATATACAAAGAAACCAAGGCTTAGAGGGGTTAAACAACATGTTCAATGTTAACAAACTCATAACTGATCTAGATAAGACATGACCAAGTCAATTTGACTAGAACCTATGGTTCTAGCCACTACACTGTGTTTGGTAAACCTCAGTCATTCGAGGGTCCCCTTCTAACTAGATCCACAAATAATCTATTATTAACATTTTTCCTTAAATTAACTCATTTTTTAAAACATAAATTTATTTGAAAATAAAACCAATAATGACAGACTAGTATTTCAGACCAAACTTTCTGCTAAACTAAAAAATAACTATTCAGTATTTTTTATAATTAATAATAATAACCTCTTAAAGAACTTAACAAGATGGTGAGAAATTAATGTGACAAGTGAAGATCTCCTTTTGGAAATTTGGATAGCTACTCAAAATCAGAGATTCTTTTGTGAAAAACTGAGGGTGAGCACTGGGGCATTCACCAACTCAGGGAGGAGGATAGGGCTTTGGAAAGATCATGAAGGAATCTGAGTGAAAAACTGCAGCAGTCAGCTGTGATCCTCGATAACTGGAGCAATTAAAAAGGCTTCAAGCTTTGGTCCTGGACTTTGAATGCTTTCAGGAATATGGCAGAAGGATGCAGCATGTTCATTGGAAGAGGCTAATATTACTTACATATCAAAGTATTTCTGTGAGCATTTTCAATTCAATGTCTAGTAAATAACCAAAGTGCAAGATACATGAAGAGAAAGAACCTGAGCCAGAACCAGCGAAAACAAAGGCATCTGTAGAAATTATCACAGATTGTAAAACAACAGTGCTTACTGTGTTCATGGAAAGGAAAGTTCAGCTTAAAATAAGCAAGGAATTTAACATTACGAACACTGACATTTAAAATTTTGAAAAATAAGCAAATATCAATTCCAAAACTGAAAACTGATATTAAGAATTCAGTGCATTAGCCGGGCGTGGTGGCTCATACTTGTAATCCCAGCACTTTGGGAGGCCAAGGTGGGTGGGTCACCTGAGTTCAGGAGTTCTAGACCGGCCTGGCCAACATGGTGAAACCTCGTCTCTACTAAAACTACAAAAATTAGCCAGGCATGGTAGTGGGTGCCTGTAATCCCAGCTACTCAGGAGGCTGAGGCAGGAGAATTGCTTGAATCTGGGAGGTGGAGGTTGCAGTGAGCTGAGATCACGCCATTGCACTCCAGGCTGGGCAGCAGGAGTAAAACTCCATCTCAAAAAATAAAAAAAATAAAAAATCAGTGCATGAGATTAATGGCAGATGAGAAATAGCTAAAGAAAAAACTGATAATCTGAAAGGTAGATTAGAAGAAACCCTCCAGAATAAAGCATAGCATATGAAATGGGAAATAGAAAAAGAAGGTAAACATAGAATCAGAAAAGGTATATAATAATAGTAATAATAATACTGATATACATATATATACACATACATCCATACATACATATACTTCTAGCAAACTAAAACTAAAAGGTAACTTTTTTTCTTTCTTTCTTTTTTTTTTTTTTTTTTTTTTTGAGACAGAGTCTTCCTCTGTCACCCAGGATAGAGTGCAGTGGTGTGATCTCAGCTCACTGCAAGCTCTGCCTCCTGGGTTCATGTCATTCTCCCGCCTCAGTCTCCCGAGTAGCTGGGACTACAGGTGCCTGCCATCATGCCTGGCTAAATTGTTTCTTTTTTCTTTTTTTTTGGTATTTTTAGTAGAGACAGGGTTTCACTGTGTTAGCCAGGATGGTCTCGATCTCCTAACTTCATGATCCGCCCGCCTCAGCCTCCCAAAGTGCTGGGAGTAGAAGCGTGAGCCACCGCGCCGGCCAAAAGGTAACTTCTTTAATCCGAGAATGTTCTCTTTCAGGTCAGGAACAAGACAAAAATGGCTCTTATCAACACTTCTATTAAATACTGTAATGGAGGTTCTAACCAGTGCAGCAAGGCAATAAAAATAAGTAAAAGGTATAAGCACTGGTAAAAAGAAGCAAAATTGTCATTCATAGGTAGCAATATCCTATACATGGACAAACTAATGTAATGTACCGAAAAATTATTAGAATTGATAGTACTCATATTGATATGTATTAATATTAGTATACCAAGGTTGCTTATATAAATACATAAAAATTGTATTTTTATGTTCTAGAAAAAATAAGACACAATTTTTTTAAAGATACTATTTTCAATAGCATCAAAGACACCAAATATATAGAAATGAATCTGGCAAAAGGTTGTATAGGACCTCTGCAAAGAAACAATAAAACTTTGTAAGAGGCTGCTCTGCCTATGGAGCAGCCATTCTTTATTCTTTTACTTTCTTAATGAAAAAAAGACAAAACAACTTTATGAGAGAAATTAAAATTAAAGAAGACACAAGTAAGTGAAAATGTATGCTATGTTCTTTATTTTGCAAAGCTCTCCATTCTTGCCAAATTTATTCATATATTCATTACAATATTAAACAACCCTCAATAGGACTTCTTTTTTAGAACTTGGCAAATAGTTTCTAAAATGTAATGCAAAGGTTCAAGAGTTAAAAAGACACTTATGAAGAAGAACAACAAGATAGGAGGACATTCTCTATAACAACACTCATTACAAAGTTATAATATCTAAGGTAGGATAGTACCTGTCCACGGACATAGACAAATAAAATGGAATGGAGGGTTCAGAAGTAGATTTAGAGACGCTTGCCTATGGTACAGATGGAACTGCAAAACAGTGGGAAGGACAGAGCTTACAACAAAAGGTGCTGGGACAACTGGGTATCCTTATGATAAGTAACATTAGACATTTACCTCATACCATTAAAAAAAAACAAGTCTAGGATTATGGGTCTGAGTATTAGAGGCAAAATTATAAAGCCTTTAGAAGATTAAAAGGAAAATGGATTCATGACTGTATTAGTTCGTTTTCATGCTGCTGATAAAGACATACCAGAGACTGGGAAGAAAAAGATGTTTAATTGGGCTTACAGTTCCACATGGCTGGGGAGGCCTTAGAATCATGGTGGGAGGTAAAAGGCACTTCTTACATGGTGGCAGCAGGAGAAAAATGAGGAAGAAGCAAAAGCAGAAACCCCTATAAGCTCATCAGATATTGTGAGACTTATTCACTATCACGAGAATAGCACAGGAAAGAACTGTCCCCGTGGTTCAATTACCTCCCACTGGGCCCCTCCCATAACACATGGGAATTCTGAGAGATACAATTAAAGTTCAGGTTTGGGTGGGGACACAGTCACACCATATCATTCCACTCCTGACCCCTCCCAAATCTCATATCCTCACATTTGAAAACCAATCATGCCTTCCCAACAGTACCCCAAAGTCTCAACTCATTTCATCAATAACCCAAAAGTCCAAGTCCAAAGTCCCATCTGAGACAAGGCAGGTCCCTTCTACCTATAAGCCTAGAAAATCAAAAGCAAGTTAGTTACTTACTAGATACAGTGGGAGTACAGGCATTGGGTAAATAGAGCCATTCCAATGGGAGAAATTGGCCAAAACAAAGGGGCTACAGGCCCCATGCAAGTCCAAAATCCAGCAGGGCAGTCAAATCTTAAAAGTTCCAAAATGATCTCCTTTGATTCCATGTCTCAAATTCGGGTAACACTGATGCAAGAGGTGGGTTTCCATGATCTTGGGCAGCTCTGCCCCTATGGCTTTGCAAGGTACAGCCTCCCTCCTGGCTGCTTTCATGGGCTGGCATTGAGTGTCTGAGGCTTTTCCAGGTGCAAGGCGCAAGCTGTTGGTGGATCTACCATTCTGGGGTCTGGAGGATGATGGCCCTCTTCTCACAGCTCCATTAGGCAGTGCCCCAGTTAGGACTCTGTGTTGGGGCTTCAACCCCACATTTCCCTTCTGCACTGCCCTAGCAGAGGTTCTCCATGAGGGCCCCACCCCTGCAACTTTTGCCTGGACATCTATGTCTTTCCACACATCTTCTGAAACTGAGGCAGAGGTTTCCAAACTTCAATTCTTGACCTCTGTGCACCCACAGGCTTAAACATTACATGGAAGCTGCCAGGGCTTGGGGCTTGCACCCTCTGAAGCCACAGACTGACCTGTACCTTGGCCCTTTTTAGCCATGGCAGGAGTGGCTGGGATGCAGGACACCAAGTCCCTAGCACAGGAACCCTGGGCCCAGCCCACAAAACCATGTTTTCCTCCTACACCTCTGCCCTGTGATGAGATGGGCTGTTGTGAAGACCTCTGACATGCCCTGGAGACATTCTCCCTGTTGTCTTGGGAATTAACATTCAGCTCCTTGTGACTCATGCAAATTTCTGCAGACGGCTTGTATTTCCCCTCAGAAAATGGGATTTTCTTTTCTATTGCATTGTCAGGCTGAAAATTTTCTGAGCTTTTATGCTCTGTTTCCCTTTTAAAACTGGATGCCTTTAACAGAACCCAAGTCACCTTTTGAATGTTTTGCTGCTTAGAAATTTCTTCTGCCAGATACCCTAAATCATCTCTCTCAAGTTCAAAGTTCCACAAGTCTCTAGGGCCGGGGCAAAAAAAGTCACCTTTGCTCCAGTTCCCAACAAGTTTCTTATCTCCATCTGGGACCACCTCATCCTGGACCTTATTGTTCATATCACTGTCAGCATTTTTGTCAAATCCATTCAACAAGTCTCTAGGAGGTTCCAAACTTTCCCATATTTTCCTATTTTCTTCTGAGCCCTCCAAACTGTTCCAGCCTCTGCCTGATACCAGTTCCAAAGTCACTTCCACATTTTTGGGTATCTTTTCAGCAGCACCCCACTCTACTGGTACCAATTTACTGTATTAGTCCGTTTTCATGCTGCTGATGAAGACATACCTGAGACTGGGAAGAAAAAGAGGTTTAATTGGACTTCCACTTCCACATGGTGGGGAGACCTCAGAATCGTGTCAGGAGGCAAAATGCACTTCATATATGGTGGCAGCAAGAGAAAAACGAGGAGGGAGCATAAGTGGAAACCCCTGATAAATCCATCATATTTCGTGAGACTTAGTCACTATTATGAGAATCGCATGGGAAAGATCAGCCCCCATGATTCAATCACCTCCCACTGTGTCCCTCCCACAACACGTGGGAATTCTGAGAGATACAATTCCACTTGAGATTTCAGTGGGGACACAGCCAAACCATATCAATGACTTTGAAGTCAGGAAATTATTTCTTACACAAAATATAAAAGAACTAACCATAAAAGACAAAGATTGATAAATCAATTACATAAAAATTGTAAATGTTTCTTAACTGAAAGATACTATTAAGAAAATGAAAATGAGTGATACAGGGCTGGAAAACATACCTGAAACACCCATATAACCCACAAAGAACTAATATGGAAAATATTTAATGAACAAGTACAAATCACTAAGAAAAAGTGGGGTAACACAATAGAATAAAATGAATGAAAGACTTAAGCAATTTCACAAAGAAAAAATCCAGATAGCCATTAAACATGCTGAAAGTCCCTCAATTTAATTAGAAATCAGAGAACTGCAAGTTAAAACTACAATGAAATATCACGACACATTTTTAAAACCAGATTGGTTTAAAAAATACAGTAGGATGATAGAAATATTCATAAGGATGTGGAACAGCAGGATCTTTTATATGTAGCTGGTACAAGTTCTGGTATAAGCTTTTTAGGAAAAAGTGTGGTGGTACCTTGCAAAGTTGTAGAGATACATATTCTATACTGTTAGGTATGGACCCCTGGACCCCGGAGAAGTGTGTATACCAGGGAACGCATATAAAAATGTTTATTGCAACATTATTTCTAATAACCATGAAGTAGAGATAACCCAAATGTCTACCAACAGCAAAACGGATCAATAAATGATGGTACACAATGGCCACACATAACAACATATTGGGGGAAAGATACCAAACACAGTACAGTAACATACTACTTGATTCAATTCACCGGAGTTCAAACACAGGCAAAACTAACTTATATTACTCAGGGATGCATATCTAGTGGTAAAACCAAGGAAATGATTGACACACAAGTTTGTTTATAACAAGGGAAGGTAAGGGGTTGGGGTAGGGTGAAGCTACATCAAGTATATTAATAAAGGGTAGAGCATGGTAAAGGTGCACCTGAGAGACATGTGAGATGCAGACATGCAGGTTGAGGTGAGGTGCAGAGGAGAGGGAGCTGAAGGATGGCAGGTGGCTGAGAAGAGCACAAGCTGGGAGCACCAAGACAAGCTGGGGAAGAAAGGAGGCTGGCTGTGAGGAAGGACTGGGCACAGGCTTACCCCACCACTCAGGACAGTTTGTCAGTATATAATCACATTTCATCCCATGGTCTCTAATCTACCTTACTGCAAAAGTTTCCTAATATATCTGCCAGCTTCCTCGCTTGTCCTATCGTCCATTATCAAGCCAACAGTTTGACTGTTTAGCCAGAGCACGTCATCCTCTGCTTACTCCAGCCACACTGTTCTAATTGCTGTTCCTTGAATATATCAGCATGGTGTTTATGCTTGCTGTTCCCTTTGCTTAGAATATACTTCCCCTAGAATTGAGTCTCAGGATTTGACTCAATTGCTGTCTTCTCAATAAGGCTTTCCATAGATAGTTCCATCTAAATTATCATTTGCCTCCTTCCCCACGTTCTATCCTTTTCTTTGCTTAATACTTTTCTCCCTAGCACTTTTTGCTTTCTTGTACTATTTATTATATATTTTGTTGATGTATCTTGTTAGTCATCTTAACTTGCATTAGAAACGAAGCTCCACAAGGACTGGGATTTTGGAATCTTTTCCACAATTTGATTCTCTAATATTTGGAAGAAGGCTAGCGTATACTCAGCACTAACTAAATATTTGTTGGATGAATGAATCTATCCATCCATCCCATAATGAAAGTAAAAACCTTTCATTTCTTTCAATACTTTGGCTTTCTTCTCCTTCATCCAGTTCTGCCCATTCAACTTTCTCAATATCCCTCTACTCCTTTATCTCCACCTCCATTACCATCACTCTAGTTTGGACCACATCATCTGTCACTGAGACGATGGCAATAGAAGCCTGACTCCCCACCTCTAGCCCTCTCTCCATAAAATCCATCTCTGCCCCTAACGTTCCCAACTATGAGACTGATCCTCTTTTACATATATTTTGTTTTTTAAAGAGATGGGGTTTCGCTATATTGCCCAGGCTTGACTGGAACTTCTGGGCTCAACTAATCCTCCTGCCTCAGCCGGAGGCTGGTATTACAGGCATGTGCCATGGTCCCCAGCTCCCAGGCTGATCTTAAAACATGTCACTCTTCTAATAAAGGCTTCCAATGGCTCCTCATCACACAGGTAGAGAAAAACTCCTGCTCCTTGATGTTGCACACAAGGCCCTGCAAGATTAGCACACTCCTAGTTCTCTAGCCCTTCTCTCATTACACTCTGATTCACACCTTAAAAGTAAGAACCACTGAACTGCTTTTGCAACCTGAAACATTGTTTCTGATCTAAGGAAGACTGACTCGTCTCTGCCCAATGTCTAGAGGGTCCTCCCCCTTCTCATTTTACCCAGCTAACAATCCCATCCTTGAACAATTTGTTCAAAGGGTTGCCTCTTTGGTGTTTATATGGCTGCCTTCCTCCTTAGGCTATGTGCTGTCCTCTGTGCTACCGTAACTTATACATATCTCTCCCATGGTATATAGTGAACTCCATAATAGCCAAATGTTTATGTGTATGCCTCCTCTACTGGAATCTGAGATCCCTGAGGATGAATTACTCACCTCTGAATGCCCAATGCCTGTCACAATGTCTGGCACAAGGTAGGTGCACAAAAACTATTTGTCGAATGTGTAAATGAATAAATTATACCATATAAAAGAAAAATAATTTTTGTAATAATCACTAAGTATATTACTAACAAGCAACTTGTGTCACTTTCAAATACCCAGGCATTCAACATATGTCTTTTATAAACTCCATCTCTTGTGAAAGTAAAGAAATAGGCACAGAGCCCAGAAGAATCACGTTTAACATGTCTTTTATGGTTTTTTCATGCCCAGAAAGTTGATTCTCTTTATTATAAACGCCTCAGGCACTGAAAGATCACTTTTTTCATTTTTTTTTTTTGTTCAACTTTATCCCTTTGCTAGTCTGCCTCTCTCATCCACAAGAAGAACTTTCAGCAAGCCACTATAACCAAATGAAACATTTATTATAATAAAACAATATTGGAGAAACACAATATACATTATTTTAGACATTTACAAAATAGAGATTTGTCTCAAATAGTCTTCAGCGAAAATACTCTGATGGGAATTCATTTGGTTATAATCAGCTTGGCACAGAATACCAAGCAGGCACTGGGTTCAGAGAATGATACACTCCACCAGGTGGAAATGTACTTGAGTACTGCAGATCTCAAAACAGAGATTTCCTTCAACAACTAATATATTTAATTACTCCATTATCGCCCAGATAATTCTATGAAAATAAACGATATATTTAAAAGTATCATCTGTACATTTGCAAACTTTCCATTCTGACCTTGAAATTCTCTTGATAAAAGCTTTCCTGTGCCATCTGGAGCTAAGAGCAAGAAATCAAGACTTGAGTCTTTCTAACCAATTATTCCCTCATTCACTGCCTAAAGTTTCCCCAATCAAACAATGCCAGGGTAAAGGGCAAACTACAAAAGGCAGTTAGATCTGCCTTCTGAGTTTCTAGCTGGAGAAAAGTATATATAGAAACCAGAATGAGCTCTGGTGTTATGCAATCTATAGGGATTGCCTCAAATAGACTCAGATACATTAATGGCATGAACAGATTTTACAATGCAATGTTTAAAAACACCATCAAGAATATATAAAAGCCAGATGTAAACTATTTGAAATACAAGTAAATTATCAGAGAACATAAAGGAGTACACAAGATTCCTCCTATAGCGCTTTTTAAAATAAAGTCAGTTTGTTACAAATGCAGCATATTCAAAGGTATAGTAAATTAATGCTGTGTTTATTGAGTACCCATTATGGATTAGGACTGGTGTTAGGCATTAGTGATACAAAACTCAATAATAAATGTACCCTTCCTTTCATATGTTTGAGTCCAGAAATAGACATACAAACAAATATGTATATCAGATATAATAAATGTAATATGGGAGATGAGCACTAGGAAGACAATATGGGGGGTGGGGGAGGAGCGCATTCATAATATCTATGACATTATTGTAAAGAGCAGATCTCCAGAGAAAGTTGCACTGGTAATATACTTTCATAGAAGCCAACACACCTTGCACTTATCTGCACACTAGGTTGCACCATATGATATTGCTGATACTATGCCATTCCTGACCTATAGAAACAGTAAATTGAGACATTTTAACCTATTTGTTTCTAAAGCAAAGTTTCATTTATTTATTCCACAAATATTTGGCAATCACATAGCAAGTGCAGGTAGGGAGGATAAAGAGAAGGTAGAGTAGATGGAGACTAAGAGAAGCCAAGGACCACTTAACGAAATGTTTTTTCCCCTAAAATTTTCCCTGAAACAATATCATAGGCTTAGCCCTCCAGGAGAACTGTGCTGATCAGAGGACCCTGTGGTTGGCCTTAGAGATAATAAGCCATAGAGAATCTTTGTGAGAATACCTGAAGCAGAGGTAAAGTCTTAGAAAGAAAGGTATCCCCAAATTCCTTGCTGGCAACTCACAACCCTGGAGTCTGCTAGTTGTCCCTGTTATTTTATTCTCCCCTTACTTCATAGTAATAATCTCTGAATTTTGGTTGGCATCAACTACTTAAAATAGACTGTATTGCTCAGCTTGCAGCCAGGCATGGCAAGTATAAGTAGGTTCTGCCTCACGCAGGTAGTGAGAACAGAATGTGCAACTTCTGAAGGAAAACAAATGAGGGCCACTGATGTGACACCCTTCCTTCCTTCCTTCCTTCCTTCCTTCCTTCCTTCCCTTCCCTTCCTTCCTTCCTTCCCTTTCCTTCCTTCCTTCCTTCCTTCCTTTCCTTCCTTTCCTTCCTTTCCTTCCTTCCCTTCCCCTCCCTTCCTTCAATTTATTTATTCTCAGTTTTATCTTTAAGATCCATATAAGTCATCTGAGTCTCCATATTTTGTTATATTCAAGATTTGTCCATGTTGTTGCTTGTATCAGTAGTGTGTTACTTTTTGTTGCTGAAATATTCCATTGCATGGAAGTATCACAGCTTGTTTATCCCTTCCCTGGTTGAAGCCATTTGGGTTGCTTCCAGTTTTAGCAATTATAAATAAAGTTGCTATAAATATTCACTTACAATTTTGTGTGTCAACATAGATTTCCAGTTTAAATGAATAAACACCCATGAGTAGGACTACTGGGTCATGTTGTAAGTGTGTGTTTAATTGTATAAAGAACTGCCAAAACCAGCCAAAATAGTATAAAGAACTGCCAAAATCATATAAAGAACCGCCAAGATTATGCCTGCAATCCCAGCACTTTGGGAGGCCAAGATGGGTGGATCTCTTGAGGTCAGTAATTCTAGACCAACCTAGGCAACATGGTGAAACCCTGTCTCTACTGAAAATACAAAAATTAGCCAGGTGTGGTGGCTGGCACCTGTAATCCCAGCTACGCGGGAGGCTAAGGCATGAGAATTGCTTGAACCCAAGAGGCATAGGTTGCAGTGAACTGGGATCCCACCACTGCACTCCAGTCTGGGCAACAGAGCAAGACTGTCCAAAAAAAAAAAAAAAAAAGAAAGAAAGAAAGAAAAAAGAAACCTGCCAAAATGTTTCGCAAAGTGACCATGTTACTTTGCATTCTCCGCCAGCACTGTATGAGAATTCCAGTTGACAATATTTGACATGGTCAGATTTTTTAGTTTAGACTTTCTGATAGGTAATACTAATATCCCACTGTGGTTTTAACCTGTATTTTTCTACTAATTAGTGGTATTGAACATCTTTTCTTGTTTTATTTGCCATATATCTTCCTTGGTGAAGTGACTGAATATTCTGCTGTTTTTAAAAATTGAGTTGTTTCTTATTAAGTTTCAAGAAATTTTTATAAATTCTGTACACGACTCTTCATTAGACATGCAATTTGCAAATATTTTCTTCTAGTGGATGGCCTGTCTCTTTATTATCTTAGCAGTGTCTTTCAACAATTTTGAAGATGTCCAATTGATCAATTATATCTTTTAGGGATAGTGCATTTGGTGTCATATCTCAGAAATCTTTGCCAAAACCAAGATCATAACAATTCCCCCAAGTTGTCTTCCCCTGTGTTTTGTAGTTTTCAGTTTTACATGTGGGCTTATGATCCATTTTGAGTTCATTTTACATAGGGTAGGAGTATGTATTAAGGCTCACTTATTTTTGCATCTGGATATTCAATGGTTCACACCATTTTTTCATAGGACTACCCTTTCTTCATTAAATTGACTGTGTATCTTTGTTGAAAATCAACTGACTTGAGATGTGTGGATCTATTTCTGGACTCTCTATTCTGTTCCACTAGACATGTTTAAATTTTTTTAATAGCTATGTATTTATTTTTAACAGATATTTTAAGAATATTGGCTTTCCAACTCCAAGTTGTAACTTCGCCTCCTAAATTACCCAGTACTTGAGATTATGGTTGCCTGAAATTTTGTTGCATAAAGTCATTCTAAAATGCAAACATCTATATTCCAGACCAAGTATCCTCATTTGCAAAACATCATGTGAGATGTTATGACTTGCCACAGAAATATAACGCTCTCATTATAAAGAACATTAAAAAGTACAGCCTCTTTTAAACTTTACAAAATAGACCCCAATGCAGACAGATATACTTTAAAAACTAAGACATTTTAAGAGCACGGCTACTTGGAATATTTTACTTGGAACTAATATGTAGATTCATCAAGTCCTCGAACCCTGGGAATTTCAATTAGCTACCTGCCAAGAGCCACAGATAGTGCAATATAGCTGTATAGAGGAAATGCCATCTGCTGCTGTGACCAAAAATCACTCTGGCATTGATGCCTATGGTTCCTCAGAGCTCTCTTTCTTCTGCCAATATTGTATCCATGGTTAACCACGGGGAACTTCTCCATAAATGCCCCCGACTGCAGTGACTATAGGGAAGCTGATAATGCAAAGAATTCATCACTAGCACTGATTATGCTAATGATGCATAGCACAATTGACCACTCCAAAATACTCATGAACAACTGCCTTAAATTGGCAGAAACTATTGAATCCTTGCCAGTTCCCATAGTAAACTGGACACCTAAGTTCCTCCAATTATGTTGTTTTTTCTTCTCTAATCAAGGAAGTATATTGTGTGGAGATCCCTAATGCTCCAAAAGAAGCAACTTGCTGTACCTCCTGAGCAAACACCCCCTAAATGATGTCAGAGTACAAATGAAAGTAAATTACATCTACAGATGTTGATATATCCTTATTATATGCATCTCCTTCCCTATACTTTGTCACTTGGGCCATGTGACTGATGGATGAGCTTTTTGTGATTACCTCTGTTTCAAAGGTGATCCAACATAGTGTGTGCCTGCAAGATCTATTCCAGCTTGGACCAGGAGAATGATGAATCATTACTGATTCTGTCTGCTGTTCATCTTTAACCTGCAGCCAGCAAGAAGGCCTGTCAAAATAGCACAGTAGGACCCAGACACCCTCTGTGTCAGAGTTTTCAGTTGCACACAGCAGAATCCACCCTAGATAGCTTAGCAGAATGTATTAATTATGGAATTTTAGAAAGCTCATGAAATCTCTGGAGAGAGCAGAGAAGCAAGCTCCAGACTAAGCTTCCAGAAATAACATCCAGAACCATGTACCACAGGTAGAAGCCACACTGTCTCTGGCGCAATTGGGAAGTTGTTGCCTCACCAGTGACTCAGAACAGACTGCCTTCATGTGTGACCACACCAGCAAAACGATGGCCATGCCATGTCTGTCTCTTCATATAACTCCCTTTCTCTTTACCCATCTGAATTAGTCTGTTCTCATGCTGCTAATAAAGATATACCCGAGACCAGGTAATTTATAAAGGAAAAAGGTTTAATTGACTCACAGTTCAGCGTGGCTGGGAATCCTCAGGAAATTTACAGTCATGGCGGAAGGGTAAGCAAACATGTCCTTCTTCACATGGTACCAGGAGAGAATATGAGTGCCCAGCGAAAGGGGGAAGCCCCTTATAAAACCATCAGATCTGGTAAGAACTCACTCAGTATCACGAGAACAGGATGGGGGAAACCACCTCTGTGATTCAATTATCTCCACCTGGTCCCTCCCACTACACGTGGGGATTATGGGAACTATAATTCAAGATGAGATTTGGGTAGGGATACAGTCAAACCATATCACCATTGTTTTCAGGAGTTTGACTATCAAGTGCCAAGGTGTGGGTTTTTGTGTGTGTGTTTGTCTACTTCGGGGTTTGTTGAGCTTCTTAAAAATATAGGTTGATGTCTTTCATTGGATTTGGTAAGTTCTTAGGTATTATTTCTTCAATTCTGCCTCTATTTTATTCTCTCTCTCCTTTTTCTGGGACTTTAATTACATATATAATACAACGTTTTACCATGTTCCACATCTCTCTTATGTTCTCTGCTCTATTCTTTCATTTTATTATTTTTTCTTTATGTGCTTCAGTTGGAATACTTCTATTGGCTTGTCTTCAAGGTCACTAATTCTGTCTTCTGTTATGCCCCATCTGCTGATAAAGCCAATTCAATAGATTCTTTATTTATTATATTTTACATTTCTAGAATTTCCATTTGACCCACTTTTATATCTGCAAATTCTCTACTGAAATATATACTTTCATTCATTTTTTCCATTTTTACTTCTACTTTCTTTAACAAATTAATTATAATTATCTTGAGGCTCTTGTCTTTTAACCACAAATATCTGGATAATCTCTGAGACAGTTTCTTTCCTTGATTATCTGTCTGTCACTTTTCCTGTTTCTTTGAATGTTTGGTAATTTTTATTATATTTTGGATATTGCGAATGATATTTTGTAGAGCCTCTGGGTTATGCTGTTTTTCTCTAAACAGTGTTGAGCCTTAGTCAGGAAGGCACTTAAGTTGCCAGAAAATCTCCTGAATCTTACTGATGCTTTATTTTGGTCTTTTAGAGGGTAAGTCTGTTTCTATTTTCTTCATAATCCTAGAGTACAGCCCTTACCCCTATGGCATGGCCTTTCTAGGGTCTCAACTGAATGTCTAGAGAGTTCACCAAGATTTCTCTACTTTGACTAAACTAGAACTCCAAGACCTACACCTCCCCAGGCCTGTGTCCTGTGACCTCTGAAATCTCTGTTTGGTTCTCAGCCTTCTAGTGGTTGTTCTCTGTTTGTCTTTTGGTATCTCATCCTGTGCATTTAGAACTTAGAAGCTGACAAAGGACCCAAGGAATATTTTTATATACATTTTTGAGGCTCTTTATATGCCAGTCCTTCATCTCTAGTATCCTGCCCCCAAATCATATTTGCTTTTGCAGCCCAAACTCCAATCTCTGCTTCTTTTATGTATCAAGACTGTCATTCTCTGCTTAGGCTGTTTCTATCCCCCTCATATTGAAAGATGACCTCAAGAAGAAATCCAGGGTGAATATGAGGCTCATTTTTAAAACTTCTCTTATTTTAAAAATCTCATCCATACACTGGTTATCCATTGCCTGTAAACATTTTTAAATCATTTTGTCAAGTTGCTATGGTTGCTTACTGTGTGAGGGTGAGTCTGAGTACGACATCAGCCATTCATCATCCTTGGAATTGGAACTCAGAAAACTCTATTTGAATTAAAGTACTGCTCACATCTGATTTGTGAAACCTAAATCCAAGTCTGCTCTTCAACAGCAAAGTAGGCTGAAATCTGTGCAGAAGGGGGCTTATGGAAGGAACTGATACTATGGAGAACTACCAAATGTGGAGAGAGAGTTCAAGTGATATTTACTCAAAAAGGTATCTTCCATCTCAACATTATCTGATTTTCTTAACTACTTGTGGCTGCTTGACTGGGCCATACAATCAGCTAGAGAGACAATAAGAAGCACAAAAACAAATGAAGTGAAGAAGAAAACTAAGTGCCTCGTGGCTTTGTTCATGCCTAAAATATACCTCAATTTTATGGGTAGTCAGGTTTTATTTTTAAAACTACATTTGGCATCTCAGAATATTCAATGTTGACAATTCAGTCTTGTACTTAACTTCTTGATGACTTTGCACATCATATACTTGTTTCAACAGCAAGTTTCCTGAGAAATACATTAGAAAGAAGGTAGTGAGGAGAGTACTGTATCAGGAGGTATTGGGAAGAAGAAACAAAATGCCTAAGGCTTATCCACTTCACTTCAGCGAGTTACTAAGCACCTGTCTAGGTGAAAATCTAGGGCAGGGGTAGGGGGAGGCTTACACCAAGATGAATAAGATGGTGTCCCTCCTTGCACTTCTGTTGGGGAAATAGAGTTTTCAGTGTGACATAATCATAATCACAGGCGAGCCAGAGTTATGTACCAGGAGTTAGGGAGAACAAAGAGTGTATTGACTCTAGTCAGGGATTCAACAAAGTCTTCCTGTATCAGACATTTGAGCTGAATTTTGAAGATGAATGAGATTTATTCAGACAAAGGAAGGTAAGAGAGGCATTCCAGGCAAAGCCAACAATAGCAACAACAAAGGCACAGGGACAGGAAATAGAATGTTGTACTGTGCAGAGGTAGAGCGAGAGTGAATTACAAGGAGTTTGATATTTCTAAATTGTAATGTGTAGAGTGGAGTGTGTCAAGAAAGGAGGCTGGAAGAAAGCCAGGGTCCAAATTATTGAAAACCTGGACAGCAATGCCAGAAAGTTGGGCGATTACTGTAAGCAAATGAGATGGTATCATCAGGGAATGGCATACCTGAATTATAGTTTCTTTTTTTTTTTTTTTTTTTTTAAGAGACAGGGACTCACTCTGTCACCCAGGCTGAACGGAAGTGCAGTGATGCAATCATAGCTCACTGTAACCTTGAACTCCTGGCCTCAATAAATCCTCCTGCTTCAGCCTCCTGAGTAGCTAGAACTACATGCATGCACCACTACTCCTGGCTATTTTTTAAACCCTTTTTTGTAGAGATAGGGTCTTGCTCTGTTGCCCAGGCTGGTCTTGAATTCCTGGCTTCAAGCAATCCTCCCACCTTAACCTTCCAAAGAACTGAGATTACAGGCATGAGCCACTGGGCTTGGCCTGAATCTGAATTGAATTTTAGATAGAGCATTCTGCCTGCAATTTAGAGAAAGGGTTTCTCAAGGGCATAATGTGAAACATAGCCATGAGAGGTGCAATAGCTCAGGAACAATGGCCAGGGCTTTATGATAGAAAGGAAGGGGCAGATAGATAAAGTTTTCAAAAGTACATAAATGGCTATGAAGGTAAGAGAAAAGAGGAAGCGGAGTTTCAAGAAAGAAGGGAAAATTTACCACAGGAAAATGAAGATTTCTATTTTGGACACTGAATTTGAGGCATTCAGCCTTCTAAGTTGATATAATCAGCATGTAGCTGGATACATGAAGCCGAAGAGAGAACTGTGCAGAAATGGGAATAGAGATCTGAGAGCAGTTAGCATATCAGGGTAGGCGGAATCACGAGGAGGCTTTAGTGGCCAATGAAGTAAAGAAATAAGAGCAAAGAGCAAGGACAGAAAACTGGAAGGCTCCAGGGTTTTAGAAGTGGGCAGACAATGGGAAATACACAGGAAGACTAAGAACCACTGTAAGATATGGCAAGATAGGTTTTATAGAAGCTGAGGGAGTAAAGAATGTCAAAGAGTGGGTCATCAACAAGCAAGTGAAGGGGAGAGGTCCAGGAGGATCAGGACGGAAGAGCCTTGCTGGATTAGGTAACACGGTGACCATTGGAGACATTAAGGGGTGGAGAAGATTTCAGTAGACTGAGAAGTCAGAAGTTCTTGGGACGATAATGTAGACTATTCTTTCAAAGGATTGATTTCAAATGAAAGAGTAGAGCTAGGGACTGCCCAAGACCTTGAGGATGACAAGAGAAGACTTCTTTGGATAGTCTTTTACTTAGCCATGTTTACAGGCTAAAGAAAACACTACAAAGAATAAGAGAGACAAAAATAAAGAAAGGTGATAATCACTAGAATCACATTTCTAAAGTAGTTAGGTGGGTCACAGTTCCAGACTTTTGGGAGAAGGACTGAACTTGAATACATAGGAAACATAACACCCTTCATCTAGAGGAAGGCCAGCGCCTGGCAAGAGACAGAAAGGCATAGGGTGGGGAAGAAGAAATTAGGGGTTGTTTCACTCCTCAATGACTTAATTTTCTTGCTAAAGAAGGAGGTGGTTTGTCTCCTGGGAGTCTGAGGATGAGAGTGTATGGTGTCAGGTATGGGTCCTATGGAGTGGCGACCATGGGAAACAGTCATAAAAGGCATGGGGAGAGTGGGCAAACTAAGGACAGGACGAAAGCCTCTCATGTGGCATTGAGCATCCAGATGAAGTTAACTCTTCCCCTTTGACCACCAGGCAGCACTCAGCCACCCAGCATGGAAGCAAAGAAAGACAATTATGAGGGCCAGGCACGTGGTTCACACCTGTAATCTCAGCACTATTAGCTGGGTGTGGTGGTGCGTGCTTGTAATCCTAGCTACTCAGGAGGCTGAGGCAGAAGAATTGCTTGAACCCAGGAGTCGGAGGTTGCAGTGAGCCGAGATCGCACCACTGCACTCCAGCCTGGTGACAGGGCGAGACTCCATCTCAAAAAAAAAAAAAAAAAAAAAAAAAGAGATGGCTCTGGGGAGGATGTTCCTAGCCATGCCATGGACAGACAAGGATGCTATGGAATCGAGTGCACAGCTAACAGACTGGTTCAGGCAGTAGTCTGGGAAAACTTGGGGGATCAAAGAGCAGGTTTCATGGGAGCAGGAGATTGAGAGCTCTACTTCCTCCCTTTCCTGTCATCCTCTGGTGAGAGGCCCAAATGCCTCTGCTTGCTACAGAAAACCAAAATGAAACAAAACAGAGACAGAGAGAGCACGAGAGCATTGTTTCAAAATTCCTTTAACACTTCTCTTAAAAAACACAAATCATCTAAATTACCCCCCAAAAGCCCTTTTAAATTCCAAGGCTGAGAACAAAATTATGGTTAAATGTTTAATTAATGTTTATTATAGCTGGCATATTAGTTTTAGAAAGGTCAAATTTATGATACAATGAAGTAATATTTTTCACACTTTGTGGGCCTACTTTATAGCACACTGGAGCCTACAGTATAATAAATATCTTCTATTATTTTGTAGAACTCTTGTATGCAAACCTTTGTGGGGCCAAGATAATATTGAATTACAAGTTGAATGAGCTGGTGTGAACCTCAGGCAAGTCACTTCATCTTTCAGGGTTCAGCTTTCAGGCTTATAAAATGAAGGGCAGGGATAAATTGCCAAGTTTCCTTCCAGGTTAAAAAAAATTATAAGCATAGTTTAACATTTTAAATGACTGCAGAATTTATAGATTTACTTCTTTTCTTTTATGATATCGTTTTGATCCCAGATCCCAGCTATAATTTACTGAGCTCAGTCCCTCATCAGGAATACAAATTCCAATGATAACACCCTCTCTAGAAAAAACAGAATCCATTTTACTACAGTGTGCTTTATGTTCTGATTTCCCCCACTATCTGCCTGCATTTACACTTTTCAGGTTTCATCCCTGAACGCTCAGATATTTGTTTATCCTCGTGTGACCATACCTTTCTGAAGAGGCTACATGTTATGTTGTCTCTTAGAGCTGCAGCCTTGATTTAGTGACTAGATGCTCTGCAGCAACCTCTGCACATCTCAGCTTAGATTCGTCATTGAAGAGAATATCAGGAAATGCATAGAAAGCATCTATTAGGATGCCTGGTGGGTAAGGGACACTCAGTAAAGTATGCTTGGTATATGTACAGCATGATGTGTGAGACATCATCAAAATGTGGTATTGTTTTTGTCCTCCATTCAGATGTTTCTCCAACCACCAGTTGAAAACTCAGCAGAATGCATGGCTCACTCTTGAGTTACAGAGAGGTCCATGGTAACTTTAAGTCACAAAACAGTCTTGGTTCAAAATCAGTGCCTGGTTCTAAGAGATTAGTTAGCACTTCCCTCTTCATGCAGAAGATGGCTGCTTCTTTCATTCCCTAGATGCTTAAACCTTCGGGGCACAGAGGTGGGAGGAGGAAAAGAAAAGGAGGGCTAAAGAAAAGGAAAGCAAAGTTCTCAGTTGATGGGTGACTGACACTATCCTAAGTAAGCTAGGCAGGAGGTTCATGCTGACCCTTGCCCTCCAAGCAGTGCTGTTGCCTTGATTGCTAGCTGGGTTTTCCAGGAAAGATGCTCCCGATGTGTGTCATGCTCATTTACCTTTGACTAGCCATTTCTTTCCTATCCATCAGGTTCCCATTTATTGTTGTTCCATCCCACTGTCTTTGGGGTCCCCTTACTTCTGGCAGGAACCCTGTTAGGCAGAAAAATCTTGGGCAGAATATCTTTGACAATGGCCCTTTACCATTAGCCAGTGATTTCTTAAATAGGACAAAAAAAGATTGATGAATTATATTTCATTAGGAGCTATGAGCTTCCATTTAGGTGTAGAAAGTTAGACAGAATATTGTTCTCACTTTAACCACAAGGAAAAGCTGAATCACCTACATCAGGACTTTTCTTGAACTCCTCAGAGAGCAGAGGCCACAAGGCAATAAATTAGTCTGAAATTTAAGGAAAGACAGATGCCTCCAAGGAGAGCCAGGATGTGACAACTGGCTTACTTGCCACAGAGCGTCTGGGGAGATGAGGCCACTATGGAAGTCAGAAGACTGCAGCTAAAATGTTGTAATAAATTGACAAATGTTAATGATTTACAAGTTTTAATGACTTTGCAGAGCATGAGAATATAGAACCTGTGGAAGCTACAAACACAAGAGGAATTTGCACCCACTCTCAGGCTTTTCTCCATAGATCTCAGAGTGCTCACAAAAAAAGATCAGAGTCAGGGTAGGAGAGCAGAGAAAGCATCCTATGGCAGTGCAGATCTGCCAAAGAAGATCCAAAGTCCTATAGAATGAACACCTATCACTGCTGGAGGAAAAGCCACAAACCCACTAGGGTACAAGTGTGGACCCATCACAACTGGGAGAAGGAAACGAAGAAACGCTCTTCTCCTGGGGGAGGTGCAGGAAACTGTCTCCCTCACAAGAACATCAAAATCATGAGGCAGAATTTGTCTGCTGTGGGAAAAAGAGCAGGATTGCTGAGTAGGCCCTTAGCCCCAAGACCCAGGGACACAGGTCCTGCCTGAGAATGAGGCTGAACCAGTATTGCAGAATGCCCCTTCCCCTACCAGGCTAGCAAGTGTCTAGTAACAATCTAGTGCAGGGGAAGGAACAAGAGTGTGGCAGGGCCAGGCCCAGTGGCTCACCTGCAATCTCCGGCTTTGGGATTGCTTGAGGCCAGAAACTCAAGACCAACCTGGGCAACATAGCAAGACCTCATCTCCACAAAATATTGAAAAACTGAAAAATTAGCCAGGCATGGTAGTGCATGCCTGTGGTCTCAGCTATTTGGAAGATGGAGGCAGGAAGACCACTTGAGCCTGGGACATCTAGGTTGCAGTGAGCTATGATTGCATCGCCACATTCCAGCCTGGGCAATAGAGTGAAACGCTGTCTCTTAAAAATAAGGAAAAAAAAAAAGGAGGGACGCCCTCTGAGGCACAGGCTCACCAGGAAACCTAAAGTCTACTCCCACTATAAGCAAGGTAACATTAATCGCCAATAACTTGAAACAACTGATGAACGGAAAAACTGTAACATAGCCATGTCATGGAATACTACTCAGCAATAAAAAAGAACAAACCATTGATACAAACAACATGGGTGGATCTAAAATGCATTATGATAAGTGAACAAAGCCAGACTCAAGGCTACATACTGTTGAGTTACACTTACATGACCTTCTAGAATAGGCAAAACTCTAAGGATAGAGAACAGATCAGTGGTTGCCAAAGGCTGGAGGTAGATGAGGCGTTGACTACAAAGGGGTGTGAAGAATTTTTGAGTGGTGGTGGAACTGTTCTATATCTTGATTATGGTGGTAGTGATACATCATGCATTTTCAAAATTCATAGAACTATGCATTAAAAATAGTGATTTTGGCTGGGCGCGGTGGCTCACGCCTGTAATCCCAGCACTTTGGGAGGCCAAGGCGGGCAGATCTTAAAGTCAGGAGACCAAGACCATCCTGGCTAACACAGCGAAATCCCATCTCTACTAAAAAAAAATATCAAAAAATCAGCCAGGTGTGGTGGCAGGTGCCTGTAGTCCCAGCTACTTGGGAGGCTGAGGCAGGAGAATGGCGTGAACCCAGGAGGCGCAGCTTGCCATGGGCCAAGATCACACTACTGCCCTCCAGCCTGGGCGACAGAGCAAGACTCCATCTCAAAAAATAAAAAATAAAAAAATTAGTGATTTTACTGTATATAATATATCTCAAATACATTTAAAAATTAAAAAAAGTACTTCATTAAAATTAAGAAGTTTTGTTCATTTAAAGATGCCGTTAAGAGAGTGAGGACACAAGTCATTGACTGGGAGAAAATAAAAAGAAATAGCTCTTGCATACAGAATATATAAAGAACATATAAATAAGTAAGAAAAAGAAAAAGCACACCACCCAAAAGAAAAATAGACAAAAGACTTGAGTGGGCTTCTCACAAAAGAGGATATCCAAATGGCTAATAAACATATGAAAAGATACTTAGACAGCTTTATTCTAAGTGCAAATAAAAACCATAATGAGGTACTACTACTCAGTCACCACATTACAGGAAATTAAAGATTAGCAATACCAATGTTGGGGAAGATGTGAAGCAATTGAATTCAGTTGCAAATTTGTATAACCACTTTGGAAAACTATTTGGCAGTATTTACTAAGGTTAAACACATCTGAGCCTTATGATGTAGTGATTGTGCTCCTAAGTATACTATCTATCCAATAGAAATGAATGTATATGTCCACCAAAAGACATGTTCAAGAATGTTGATAGTGCCACTATCATAATAGCAAAAACCTGAAAACGGCTCAAATTCCTGTTAATAGGAAAATATATACGTATACTATGAAATACTACACAGCAATAAAGAAGAACAATGTAACATGCCACAAAGATGAAACCGATATGATGAATGCAAGAAGTACAAAGGACTATATACTATATATATATATATTATATATATATAGTAGTATCTCATTTGATTTATATGAAGTTCAGGAATAGACAAAACTAATCGATGGTCATGAAGTCAGAATAGTGATTACAGGTGGGGACTGTATTTACTGAGAAGAGGCATTAAGGAGTCTTCTGAGCTGCAGGAAACATTCCAGGTTTTGATCTCAGTGGTTTTTCATGGGGGTGTGTGTGTGTCATAAAGCATCATCCAAGAGTCTTTGGATCAGCATTAGACAGTTACTTTATCATTACACTTGCATTTTTGTCTAGCACCTCAGTCTCATGTGCATGTCTATGGTTGGTATTGGATATCTCAATCAAAACTTCAATATTAACATCCTGTTAGAGTAACTTTTTGGTTGAACCATATGAAATTATTGATTGTTGACTGTTTTTGACCTAAAGTGCACTTGTGCACTTTACTACTTGTATACTGACCTCAGTGCAATACAATATAAAGAAAATATCAATTTCAGCATAGCTCAACAGTTAGTGATAATGTGTGCAAAATGACCATAAACAAACTAGGAATACAATAACTTGTCATGGCCCCTGACCCCTGTGTATTTCTTATCAGCCTGAAGATGGAGAAGAAACATGTATTAGCCCTGCAGCCCATGACAGATCAGCCTTGATGCAGCTCCTATTCCTTTTAGGTCTCAAGCTTATGCAATGTCAAAAGAAATATCTTTTTGTTTTAAAAATATGTAGATGAAACATTTTTCCTCTAATGTTTTAAAACAAAGACATTTGTTTTATATGCTCTTAATTGGTGTTGCTTAATGTCTGCCAGTTGTTTTCTATCAGGAGAATAAAATTTTTTGTTGCACCATCGTCTTTCTACCATATCATTTATCAGCTCAAGATTTGTGCACTTCAAGTATGTTATACCTCAATACAATTTGTTTTTAATGGCCCTGGCCAACACTCCTGGGGAGGTCATATCCACATCAGGCCTCCAGGACTCATGCACTGTGACCCTCCTGTGGAAAGCAGTTGTTCCCAGCACAACAGCCACTCTTACTTACAGTTCTGCCACTGAAGCGGCGCCTCTACTTCCCTCTGAGCATTCCAGCCCTCAATCCTTCTAACAGCGAGGGTTACCTACCAACTCCCCAAGCCACCCTCAATCCAGCCCCGCTAGACATTTCTGGGTCTGAGGAGGAGGAAAACCCCATCCATTCCCCAGCACTTCGCTGAGGACTCACACATAGCCCAGCAAGCTTGCCCCAATGTATTTCATCATGAAGCCTCTCTTCTCCTCCTCACTTGGACTTTTTGCTATCTTTGATGTGAATGAGAAGTCCAAGAGTCTTTGGATCAGCATTAGACAGTTACTTTATCATTACACTTGCATTTTGGTTTTTTTTTAAAATTAATTTATTATTATTATACTTTAAGTTGTAGGGTACATGTGCATAATGTGCAGGTTTGTTACATATGTATACTTGTGCCATGTTGGTGTGCCGCACCCATTAACTCGTCATTTACATTAGGTATATCTCCTAATGCTATCCCTCCCCCCTCCCCCCACCCCACGACAGGCCCCCAGTGTGTGATGTTCCGGACTCTGTGTCCAAGTGTTCTCATTGTTCAGTTCCCACCTATGAGTGAGAACATGCGGTGTTTGGTTTTCTGTTCTTGT